>NW_027210601.1:4937500-5012500 GCF_029030835.1 Brachyistius frenatus
CTCACAGCCAACTTACATATCATTTAAGGCACAAGCTAATTAAAGATGAAAGAGATATAATATAGCTGTATCTGTATTCACCCGGTACTGTGGAGGGAGCAGTGTAGCACTCCAGGGTTGATTCGGCTGCTATCGATTTTAATAGATCTCCCCTTTGGGCCCAGTTTACCTCCAAGGCCTCAGGGCCCAATAAATCTTTTAATTGTTTGAGTTCCTCAAGGCAGTGAGAAGTTAACCTGGTCCACACAATGATTTCAAAGAACTTGAAGAGAACTGACTTGAACATATACTCAAATGCTTCTATCATACTCCCGGCGCAAAGCACCATGCAAGTGTCTTCGCTAGTTTCACACCGACACAGTGTCACAACACGCCGTTTAGTGCCCATGATGTTTAAATAGCAATTATGCATGCCGTGCGGCCATCTGAGTGCCTGTGGACATGTTGGTCTTAGATGTGGTCAGACGTCCTTGTTGGTGCATTGATATTCTGAGACAGTGGAACATGATTATGCACAAAAGCCTTTTCTTAAGTCAATGCTGCAGTATTTTACTGTTTTATTGGGGTAAGATAGTAACATGTGCCTACAAAGACAGGTGCACAACATGTGCCCACTTTACTAGTTGCACACACAGGGAGTTGCAGCAGTGCACAAACATGCAAACAATAATAATAATAATAATAAAAAATTGCAACGTGAAATATTGTGTATGTCAGTCTGTGCATGACCAGATCTGTTTCCTCTGGAGAGGAGAGATCTTCCCACTACGAGCCAAATCACAATTATAAAAGCAATCTACTAAGGTGCAAGCACACCTGGCTCCTGAAGGGAATGGAGGATGATACTCTGATTTATGCCCATAATACACCTATGTTGTATTATGGGCCTCAAAAACCACCCCTATGAACTATACACCTTATTTTGCACTCACATTATCTAATAATAAACCAGCTAAACTAGCTGGATTTGGACATGCTTTTGATAAAGTGCTGAAATATAGCCAATGTCTTTCACTGTCCATCATCTGTCAATGATGCAAATTTTTTTGTTGTACAAACCGCTTGCCGGTCAAACAATTGACAGCTCCTGCTTAAAATAGCTCTCTGTTGCTTCAACAAGAATTACAGTTTATTCAGTTTTTAAATATTTAGATTCATTTCTGTATTGTTTCAAATAATTTTTGTCTAGTCACATAATCCTGCATTCAATTCTACAGGTTATGCAACATGATGAAATATTAATGTTGTCTTGTCTCCTCTGTTTTAGTATTTAACATCTGTTCTCTGTGGATATTAATTTCAAAGAACAGGAGAATGAAAACAGATTGCTATGCAGCTGTTATATTTATAGAACTAACAAGGAGCTTTTTCATACTTCTTATTGTTGACATCTGTTCATTTTTAGTTCTAATGCATCTGCTTACTCTCTTTTTTTTCTTCTCCTTATAAAAAACTTTAAAGAAACTTAAAGAGAGTTAGAACGACCTCAGGTGGAGTCAAAACAAGTACATTTTCATTCGTCAGTGTAATTGGTAACCGCACTTAAATCAAAATGGGCTTTGTGTCCCAGGTAGTGATTTGTTTCACAAAATTCAATACAGAACTGTCTGGATGCACAAAAGCAAAGTGCCCACAATGTGACAGGTGGTGAGAATCCTAAAGGAGTGAATTATCTGTTATCTTTTTATTTTCTAGCAGTGTTCTGACGTGAGAGGCAGTGATTACTAGTGTTTTGGTTTTGATTGTTTTTTCAGTGGAATCTTCAACCCCATGGAGGGTTTACGCTGTTATATATGAATGTGACACAGAGGTCATAGCCTCTCACCCAAATCCAATTTATGTAAATCCATCTGTGTTCTCAAGCTCTGCCGTTTTAATGTGATATTATGTGCTGCAATTGCTTTCACTATGAATTAGACAAATTTACTTCGTTAGAAGGAAAACATAACAAAGTTCATTCAACTCTAATAAGTCCCATTCTGCATAATTTCTCATCTGACTTGTCAGCTTAATTTGCTGTTTTTTTTTGTGCTTCTATCCCCCATTATGGAGTCTTAGTTATTAAGTCTTGGACAGAAACTGAGAACAGATTTGACAACTCAAACTTTTTTCCCCTCATTTGTTTTTTTGTGTTAAATGAATAACCCTCAGGAATAGTTGCATTAAAAGAGAAATAACCTGCTTTACATCGCTGCCTTTTCTCTATATGTGACAATCGACGTACATTCATGTTGTCACAGGTTGCTTTGATCTTCATCTGTTCAGTGGCAGTCACCCAGAAACCAAACGTTCGTCACCCAGCTGATGTCAGATACCAATGTGTTAAAAAGGAAAACGAGTTGATGGTTCTGATCAGTACTGATCGCCCACACAACATGTTTTGTTTTTTTCTTTCACACCAGGTGCGTGTCGGGGAGGTTGGTGGGAACACTCTGGGCTTCTACGGTTGCCAGATGAGTCCGGATGGCTCCATGATTTTGGCTCATGCTTTTCATGGATCGCTACATCTCTGGTGCAAGAACCAAGGCAGGGAGGTGAGAGTCGTTGCCGTAGTTACACCTAAGCTTTTAAATCCATTACATGCACTATTTTTGTAGTTTCTTCAGTTAGGTTTATACTCTATCTTTAATTTTCAGAAGATAATTACGACAGTCGTATTTGGAATAAAATTCAGTGTTTGTGCATTTCTACACTGCCGCACTGTGAGAGAGTGATTCTTGTAATTAGTCACACTGAGTCTCCTGTCTGCCACTCAATTTGACTGGCTTAGCCATGTGTCTTTATTGATTGTCCCTGAGGAAGAGTGGAGGTCTGAAATCCCAACCTAGGTTCAGAGATAACTGGGCTTCAATTGAACCTTCTGTTTTGAGGGTAAATTGTAACACAAAACCTAAAGGCGCTGAGAACTATCAGATGTTTCAAAGGAGGCTCACTTCACAGACAGCAACATCTACATTACAAGAAACAGCTCGATGTAGTTGCCAATCATATACAGCACTTCTGGAGCTCACCATTAGAGAGTAGGGATGGTGATCACTGAGAGCGGTTTAGAGAGTTGTACCTATATAAAAATAGTCTTTGGGTCTGAAACGGGAATCCAGCGCAAAAGTGTCTTAAAGTGGCTTCAGAATACCTCTAATTTCAATAGACTCGCATTCAAAAAAACACAAAATTTTCTCATGAAATACAAAGTTGATACATTTTTTCCACAAGTAACTCTGGTATCATGAGCTAAATTTACTCTTTCTGATCAGTGTTCTGGTGGTGCTTCTGAAAATAATACCATAAATAATTAGATATTATGCCTCAAAGAAAGGTATGTTTGGGAGCATGCCTGGTTTGATTGACATACCAGGGTAGCAGCCAGGTTGCTGGTATAGGTGGGTGGGTATAATGCTCGTCCAAATATAAACACATCCAGCTCCAAAAAATTAAGATGGCGACGGCTGAAATGCCAAATTTGAGGCTTCGAAACGGCAGTTCCATGATGTCATGGTGGGTTGCCACTAGCTTTCAACCTGAATGTTGAACTGCTCTCTTTTCAGGGAGAATGGAAACCCGGAGTTGTGATATCAGGTCACTTTGATGCAGTCCAGGATCTGAGCTGGGATCCTGAGGGTGAATTCATCCTCAGTGTGGGATCAGACCAGACCACCAGACTGTTCACTCCATGGAGAACGCAAGACAGCAAACAGGTAAAATAAACTGCATCAGGCACATTAAGTTTAAATAGGAATCAACTTTTTTTTTTGATGATCACACTGCTGTACAAAGCTCTAAATGTTGGAAGTCGATTGAATTTCAAAATTAGTGACATACTTTTAAGAATTCAGTAAAATTACCAAATACAATTTTTTCTGGCTAACCTATATTGATGAAAAACCTAAATAAACAGGGAATTCTTCACATTGAAACAATAATTCTCTAAATCCCATATTGCATTCACTACTATCTTGAATACAAAAAATATTCTGTTAATATAATGAAACAAACCCATCAGACATTCTTTAAAGAAATTAAAAAAAATAAAAAAATAACTGATATCTGTAGTTTTTCTCTTGAAGAAATGAGCTTTTAGTCTACATGAAATGTTATCTCACCACCTTTTCCTTCTTCATAGAGCAATAGATAAAACAGAGGACATTAGCATTGACATTAGCATTCAAGGAATGTTTTGCCATTCAAATTATTTGCTGCTCTATTTCTTCTTGTCTCGCTTACTTAGTATGCTGCTCTTCTTTCAACACAAGCAAGTTGTATTAACCTTATGGGATATAGTCAGTAGATAATATATATTCTGCTTGCTGTGGTTTACTAAAATATGTTCAGGCTCTGTCTCTGATTGAATTTGAGTAGGCTGTAACGAGATAATAAAGAGTTCCTCAGAAGTAATCATATATCCTATGGAAGAAAGGAATTTGGCCGTGGCCTTATAGGATTGATTGATCACCCCTAGCAAGTGCTGCAGGATACCGACATTAAAGTAAAAAGAACTACAGAGATTGTCCACGTAAAATGATCAGAAGCAAGGTAAAACACACCGGTCTGGCTCTCAGTTAGGGAAGAAACATAATCAAGATTCCAGCTTTCATTACATTATTCAAAATGCCAGGTTGGATAATAGCCAATGAAATAACTTTAGCGAAGTTGGTGGTGTTGGTTCACTGAACATCTGATGTGGTGTGCACATTTAAACACTGGATCCCAAAGCCGTTCCAACAGTTTACTTTGGTGGTTCAGGATTAACTAAGACGGGATGGATGCATGATTGGATGTTGTTGTTTTATTTTACAAACATGAAAGTATCAAAAACAAAGACAAAATAAATACATTAAATATCAAATCAAATGTCGGCATTAACAAATCGCTGAATGAGTAAGTAAAAAAGATTAACAATTTTTAACTTGCATAGTTAATACATCCACAAACTTGGTTTTTCCATCCTCTTTAAGGTAACAAACATAGAGGTAGAGCCTCTCTTTGTTCTTGTGTGTTTGGAGGGAAAGATGCTCTGCAGGTCAAAGGGGCGGTTATATAGTTTCCTTGGAGCGCCCAGTAAATTTACGCACCCAGAATATGGCATAGATGTGAGGATGTCAGGTGTAGTAAGGTCTCTTCAACTTGTGATTTAACAGCCACATTTTCACCTCATACCAGTGCCAAATGAAACCTGGTTATCGTCGTGGAGCCCTCCGTCTTCCCCCGAGAGAACACTCTGCATCTTAAGCGGGAGATTTTTCACTTGAGCAGGAGAATCAATGTTGTATTTGGCTGGGATTCAAATGCCTGGATTTAGGGCCAAGACACCGAGTCCCAAAACGTCAGAGATCCATTGAAAAGGCTGGCATCTACCCCCGGCAATCAAATGAACAGATCTGCATCATTTGAACATCTCTCTGTATCTTTCCCCACTGCAGACGACTTGGCACGAAATCTCCCGGCCGCAGATCCACGGATACGACATACAGTGTCTGGCCATTGTCGGACGGTTTCAGTTTGTGTCTGGAGCTGACGAGAAGGTCATCAGAGTGTTTCAGGCACCTCGTAACTTTGTGGAGAACTTCGCCAACATCTCTGGGACCTCAAAAGAAAAGCTTCTGACACCCAATGTAACTGTACACCTGAATTTATATCTAGAAAAATATTAAATGATTGAATTCTGAAGTTATATTAATCCCATGGGTAGAAGTAGACATCTTTAATGTTTGCCCGCTGTCTGACGATCAGATCTTACAAAAACACTCTCTCCTGTAAAAAGTGCAGAGTGGACTGCCTGCTCCACCTAAAAATTCCTACTTTGTTTTTCATGTCTCTCTTCCTTCATTTGTGTGATGCTCGCCAGGACTCTGCCAGCCTTCCAGAAGGAGCCAGCACACCTGCCCTGGGTCTGTCCAACAAGGCTGTATTTCAAGGTAAAATGCTTCCTCAGTGTTTTGGCGCACACATGTATTTTACTCCACACAATAGTTTGAGTGAGCTGTGCCTTATTTAGATGAGAGTTTGTTCAGTATTTTCATTCCTTTTCAGTGATGTGACAGTCAAATGTTTTTGATTTACAGGTGACCTCGTTCAAAAAAAAAGTGAAGAAGAGAAACACTTCAACAGCATATCGGACCAATACCAGGAGTCTTACTTCCACCCGCTCAACCTGACTGGTACTATAAAGATGCACAAACCACACTTTCATGTGTTTTTACACCATATCTTCCCTAAAATCTGGTAAACCTCAAAGGGCATCCCTGTCTCCCTTCACAGCCTGATTCATATTCCTCAGTGTGATCCACCAAGCAGGCTCAGCATATATTTAAGAGTTCCTGTCTGCCTGTCGCTGGCTGTTCTTGTAAGAGACAATGATATGCAGCCAGACGGACAGTTAGCTATTGCTCTACATCTGGAGTCCACAGTGTCTGAGGTCTCCTGGAGGCTGATGGTATAACAGCAGGAAGAAGGGTGGAAGAATGGTAGAGGAGGGACAGGAAGCAGTGATGCAAGAAAAAGCAATACATTATTGTATTATTATAAATTATTAATAAATAAGAAAATGTTGGAGTAAGACAAGGAAACGGCAGGTTCTCATTACAAAGTGAAACCAAAACAGAAAAACCCCTCAAAATATTGGAAATATGAGATCATAAAAACAGGTGTGGGAAGGTAAGTGGTATTTAGGGCAAGGTTTAGAAAGGACATCGAGGAAATAAAACTCAACAAAAATGGGAACAAAAGTGAAACTAATTGTAGGACACGGGCAGATGGGAATTGAAAAGCAGTCAAATGAAGGGAATGTGGCGCAGTGTTTTAAAACCCCTGGGCTAGAGGCTATCGAGGGCTGTCATCAGCATGATTGAAGCCACTCCTTAATCTGCAATGCTAATTAGAAAGCCGGTTTATGTGATTGCAAAGTTTAAGTATCGATGACCCTGGGCTATGTAGGGAGCAGCCAAGTGTGGGGACTGTTGTTAACAATGCATTTTCACTTGTTTGATTGGCTTCCCCGGGCCGGCAGAAAAATGAATAATTAGGCTAAATGGGAAGCGGATGACCAGTAACAAACGCAAGGAGTGTAGCTTTCAATTACATGCAACACAAAGGCAAGCCGGGCTTGTGCAGATCCTGCGGTGTGAGGGAGAGGATTGGCACTCGGCTAGATTTGATCCCCCTCAAAGCCGGCAGCCGTTAAGAATTGGAGATAAAGCTGCAGTTGTTTCAAAATAGCATAATTTTTTGGAGAGAAGCGGCACGTTGTACGGCTGAGGATTTCATGCAAGCTAAACGTAGAAAGAAACTGTATGTGAATGTGAGAAAACATTGTCTGTAGGCGATCATTGTGTTCTCAGTCTAGCATGTAGCTTTCAGCTCAGTATTTCCATCCCTGCTTCTCTTTGTGGTACTTACGGTCCTCCTTTTCCCTTTAACTTCTATGCGTCTCTCTCTTTCACACACACTCGCTCACGCTCGCTCACACTCGCTCACGCTCACGCTCGCTCTCTCACACACACACACACACACACACACACACACACACACACACACACACACACACACACACACACACACACACACACACACACACACACACACACACACACACACACAGTGTGCTATCCGTCACACGTTGCATTAACAGTACGGGGATTTAAAAGAGGAAAATTATAATAGTCACTTGGGTGTAATCCTCGTTTAGTAAATTGGGAGCTGATTGTATTTGAATTTTAAAACAGCTCAGTTTTCAGGGCCACTCAGTGCAAATGACAGTTATGTAAAGAATTTAAAGTCTGTGCTTAACTCTTTGTTGTGTGTGTGTGTGTGTGTGTGTGTGTGTGTGTGTGTGTGTGTGTGTGTGTGTGTGTGTGTGTGTGTGTGTGTGTGTGTGTGTGTGTGTGTGTGCGCGCGCGCGTGCACGTGCACAGAGCCGCCGCCAGAGGATCATCTTCTCCAGAACACACTGTGGCCTGAGGTTCAGAAACTGTGAGCATCTGAATGTCCCATTTGTCTGTAGTTTCAGTTACCTGGTCTCAGAGACAGACTCCAATGTTAAGGGAGATGCTCTGAGATACATGATCATATATCAGTTTCATATTCCTCCTCTCTCTATAAATACATCAAGAGTTTCTATCTAGAAATGTAGTTTCATTAAGAGCAATGAAGCTGTTACATTTCTAGATGCAATTGTGTTTGTTTGGTTTTTGCCCAAAGGGTTTAGTGGAACTGAAAATGATGGACTTCCCAAAGTCCTCTGTTGTTGCCCCCCCCCCCCCTCTTATTCATCAGCCAATCAGAATCCAGCTTCCTCCCATCCCACGAGCCTCTTCTCCAAGCTGAATATATTGCCTCCATTTGTAGCCAATGTTAAATCCATTTACCGGTCAATCTGCCGTAAACATGACGTATGGCACCGCCATTTATTCGAGGTGTGGACATTGTGCGCATAGAAAAGCATTTTTCTGCCTCCCTTTGGCTTCATCCCTTGAATCATTTAGTGCATAATAAAAACATTAAAATGAGTAAGTGGGCAAATTATTGTTGTGGCATAAATAATACTCTCACCATTGTGGCCAAATTGCTGCGGCGCTTGAAAGCTTCCTGGTAGGGGAGGAATTTCTTTCCACTGCGCTGCGGGCTGCGATTTGAGTTTGTTGACATTTTAAAACAACCAGGTGATGGCGAGCTAAAAGCAATTAGGCTGAGAGCGATTAGCTAGAGCATCATCATTGTTCATCTCTGTCAGCAGACGGAGTCGTCATCACAGATCAGTATTTTAATTTCACACGCTGTCTAATTATTTACCAGCCAGCAATCGGTGATGGCTCTGGCCTGGAAGCTTGTCGGAGTGACGCTCTGGAATAGCGGAACACTTAATTTACTGTCAGACTGGGAGCTGTTGTTCACCTCTCCTCCCCTCACCTGTCTCTCTTTAAGATCCTCTCTGTTCTTCCTTATATTCAGCGTGGCTCTTCATGATTAATCTCTGCACGACTGTCCTTCTTTGTCTCCAGGTACGGCCACGGCTTTGAGATGTTCTGCCTCGCATCTGACAGCACCAGGACGCTGGTGGCATCCGCATGCAAGGTCAGTCTGATGAAACCCAGGCCGGAGACTGTGTCACAGTCAGGACTACCTGGCCCTCCTGTGCAAAAGGGTATTAGATCAGAGGAGATAGTGTCATGACGTACACACACACACACATACATCTTCACACCATAACGCACACCAGGCAGTGTTGGACTGTGCTGTCAGGCAGGTATTGGTAGTACCTCCCTTGTCTCGACCTTGGTCACAGGTGTGTGTGTGTGTGTGTGTGTGTGTGTGTGTGTGTGTGTGTGTGTGTGTGTGTGCGTGTGTGCGCGCGTGCGCGTGTGTGTGTGTGTGTGTGTGTTTTCTGATTTCCTGTGACGCACAGTCAGTCTGCATCACTTTCACTCTCTTCCCAGCTGTCCTTCCTATTTTCCTCTTGTCAGCCCCTCTTTGCTTTATTAGTTTCTCTGCTCACTATCATGCTCCCGTTTATTTCCTGCTGTGGCAGTTCTCATGCCTCATATGTTGCTACGTGCTTTATCCACCTCTTCCATCTTTTACTTTAATGCAACACAAACCTCAGCAAGCAAGTAAAAAGCCTTATATATATATATATATATATATATATATATTTTTTTTTTAAAACAGAAGTTACAAAGCGCTCTAGGGGACAAAGACAAAGCAGAGAAGATCGTATCAACAGTGAAACAAGGAGAAATAAGAGTCTAACCCGCAGAGAAAACATACAGGTTTTAAGATGCTTCTTAAAGCTTTTGTCTCTGAACATGAATGATCCGCTCTCTCTTTCCAGGCTTCTAAAGCAGAGCACGCAGCAGTGCTGCTGTGGAGTGCAACCACGTGGCGTCAGTTGCAGACTCTGCCGTGTCACACCCTCACCATTACCCAGATGGCCTTCTCACCTGACGCACAGCTCCTTTTGGCTGTTTCCCGAGATCGCACCTGGTCTTTATGGAGAAACCTGCTCACACCTGAGAGTGCAGGTGAGAAAGGAGGTGGAAAGGTTTCAAATAAACCTTAAAGGACTTCTATTAATATTATTATTATTATTTCAGTTTTCAGATTTGTTTATAAATGCAGTGTGGCCTAGGATGAGAAAGTAGTTCTTTATAGTGGTTTACAAATGAAGGCAGTTGTATTAAAAGTCTGTTTGAGTGAAACTCAAGAAAAAAAAGACAATCCTGGAGACTCTCTGGCAGACGACATCAGCTCCCTTAATTCAAATTAATTAAAAATAAAGTAAACCCACTGAGCAGATTTGTTCAGAACTGAATTCCAAGTCAAGCTGGCCTTATTGGAAGGATTCCCCTAATTAATACCGTAAACAGCCAAAGAAGTGATGCGCCGTCTGAAAGTAGTCCAAAAAGGAGCTAATAAAGGAAAGATGATTTATGTGTTTAATTTGAAATTCAAACACATTTTCTCTGCATATTTCTGTAAAATTACCACAACTTACTAACAGTCCTCCTTCAGGAAAGTTATTAATGCAGGGTAGGAGGTGCAGCGATGATTTTAAATGGGGCTTTCAAATGGACACTAAATATGTCGAACACAAAAAATGCCTGCCTGCATATTTAATGCAGCTTCTGTTGGATTGCGATAGCTTGTCAAATCTATGCTTGTATGCATCATGTTGAGATCAGGACAAAAAGAAAACTATCCAAAACTTTTCTGGCTGTGTATCAGTTAAATATATACAGACATAACCCCAGGTATGGGGGCCTCACATGGGCTTGAGATTTGATTTCAGGCTCACATACCCAGCTATAGACAGCCTGTAACAGTACAGCCAATACACATTTATCTGACATGTTGGTTCTATGAATCTAAAAGTCTCTGTTGTAACTCTGTCAGTTATTTTGTCCAGTTTGTTTGACCTTTCTTTCAAACACTTGCAGTTGCATTGTCTTTCCTTTCAGCTATTTATTTTTTAAATATGTTTTCATTCATTTAAATATGTAATAAATGTGTTCTTGATTCAGCATTGGTTAAGGGCTTCACAAAACTACATTTACTTTTTAAAGATCACATACAGTTCTGTACAAAAGTCTCAGGAACTGCAATGGTTTTGGTTCTTATCAATCACACCGCACCATCAGGAAGGCGTATGATTGGTCCCAAAGTATTTTGCAGCACGACCCTTAACTTAGTGCCAGTCATAAAAAAAAAACCTGTATTAAGTAAGAGGAAGAAGGAGGAGTCCTATCGATGAGTCAGCCTGAGATCACATAAAGAAACAGAAGTAACTGACAGACGATTAAATCCACAGATTAACTGTAGATCACAACCTACCTGTACCTCAGAGACTTGCTAATGTGCTAATTTAAAGGCAAAGGAGGTTACTCCAAATATTGAACTGATTCTGTTTCTTTTTCTGTCCTGTAATTATTTTCATAATATCTGAAAACACTCTTGCTTAACTTTTAGTGTTTAAAACTACTACAAAGTAATGTATCATTTTTGTTCCAGAGTAACATCACAGACTAAATGTATATATATATTTTTTTATTTTTATTTAACCATGCGGCAGATTTAGGTTTAATAATTGTGTCTGATTGGGTATTCCTGCTCTCAACATGTGTTATTAACAGTGTGATAACTTGAGAGCTACTCTAAAAGATTTCTCTTACACTTTTCCTTTAAGCAGGCGTAAGTTGTTTCTCAAGTATAGTTTGATAAATATGGATCCAGATCAGGTCCTGGCCAAATGTTACCGCTCCCCATCAAAACACTCTTTCTTCATCACTGCTATTATATAAAAACAACTCTAAACCTTTTAGGGCAATATAATTAAAATCAAAAATGGAACAGAAAAAGTAGCACTGATACCGGATCCGTACTTTTGTTGGCTAATGTCCTGTCGCAGGACATGATCTGTTCCTGGAGAGTCTGTTTTATGAGAGATTTTCAGCACGCTGACTCATACAGGGTACATTCAAGCCCAAAGGATTACCTCCCATCTGCACCTGGTAAAGCATCTCGTGTTTCTTTTCGGCGGTTCAGGGTGGTCCTTATGGGCGTCGACAGCCGATAACCAGTCCTGCACTCTGCTGTTCGCCTGAACGCCGGGCTGTGTAGAGGCAGGGTGTGTTTGAGAGAGGAGGGGAGGAAGCGGTGGGTTTCTTGGTGGGGGACGCGGTCCCGTCTGTTCTGGTTGGCTGCTGAATCACTCAAGGTGATTGTGAAGAACACACAAACACGCACACACAGTCTCACTGGCTTGACCAGGGAAGGTTAAACGAAGTCAGAGCTGATCAAACAAACTGACTCCCTCTGTCTAAACATCTTCTGCCTCTGACCTGTTTTGTCTCAGCATGTCCCCCCCCCTTTCATTTCCACATCCACCTCCCTTGCAGGTCAAGTAGCCAGACATCTTCATTCAGGAGACAATTACCTTTCCCTCCTCTTTTTTTTGGGTGCTTTTTATCGGGATTTTTTTAATCTAATGTGCTGCTCATTTATCTTATTTATGTTTTTTTTTTATAGTTTGCTCTGAACTAAACTTGCTGTGTATACTGGCTGGCTGGTGTGTGTGTGTGTGTGTGTGTGTGTGTGTGTGTGTGTGTGTGTGTGTGTGTGTGTGTGTGTGTGTATGAGAGAGAGAGAGAGAGAGAGTGTGTGTGTGTGTGAGTGAGTGAGTGTGTGTGTGTGTGTGTGTGTGTGTGTGTGTGTGTGTGTGTGTGTGTGTGTGTGTGTGTGTGAGAGAGAGAGAGAGAGAGAGAGAGAGTGTGTGAGAGAGAGTGTGTGTGTGTGAGAGAGTGTGTCTGTCTCTCGCGTGCACAGACAGGCATACAAACAAGCTCTCTGTGGAAAACCAATCTGGGGTCTGAAATGACTTAGGCCAGGGAAATAAACAGCAGCAGGTCATAAACCAAAACTGACTGAAATGGAGGGCTGGAATGAGGTTCTCTGTCTTGTTGGGTTGTTTATTTGTCGTTCGGGAGAGGCTTTGTCGCTGCACAGCGGTGATGCAGGGATCGAGACATGCTGATGTCATGCTGCATTAATCATAACACAAAGTTTTGCTACCAGCTCATCCTCTGTTGAAGAGATGTTGTTGCCTAGATGAAATGTGTCAAAATATATGTATGTATCAAGGTTCATAATAGTCTCCTGTTTGAATTCATTTTTATTTAACCTCTGTTCTTGTTTGTTGTTTCAATGCAGAGCCCCTGTTCTCACTGCACGCACACACGGGGAAGGGCACAGCCATACACAGTCGAATTATTTGGTCATGTGACTGGAGCCCTGACAGCAAATACTTTGTAACATCCAGTCGGGACAAGAAGGTCAGTTTCAAATGTTTGCCGGATTCTAAAAATTACCCCAAAAAATATTTTACTTGGTTTTGACGGTACTTAAGTGGTAAAACAAGATGTTGCACATTGAGTAGTGAGCGTTTTTGCCCATACAAGTTGTTGTCTTTTTGTGTGTGTGCGTGTGTGTGTGTGTGTGTGTGTGTGTGTGTGTGTGTGTGTGTGTGTGTGTGTGTGTGTGTGTGTGTGTGTGTGTGTGTGTGTGTGTGTGTGTGTGTGTGCGCTTCTCTCCAGGTGATAGTGTGGGGCCCCTGCAGATTGGAGTGCTCTGGAGACGCTGAGCTTCCTGCTGAGATTAAACCGTGTTCTTCCATCTTGGATGTGGGTGATTCTGCTACCGCTGTAGCTTTCTGCCCTGTACTCTGCTCTGATAACAGGTACTCACTCAGACACACACAGACCTACACACTCAATCATATTTCACCCAACTTTATATACAGCTGTCACAATATTGAATTGCAGGATTGGTGTGGTGGTTGTCTGCACTGCTACAGTCATTTGAAGCTGGACTATGAACTGTTTTTTTCCCCACTTAAACTGATCGTCCGTCATCCAAACACTTACATGTGATTGGCTGTTCTTGTCTTTGTCATCTAATATGAAAGTGTCGTGTAAAACCAAACTGCTTGATAGGCCAAGGAAGAAAATGTAAACACTGGGGGTGAAATGGAATTTAATTTAATTTAATGTGTCTAAAATTTGTTTTAAAGTGTGACAACATTGACTCAAGACAACGAGGTCAATGTAATTCAATTTGGTTCAATTTTGTGTTATTTTTTCAGATGTCATTTTAAGATTAGAGCAAAGGGAATAAAAGTCTGCTCTACGGTCATAGTACATATGTGTGTGTGTGTACCTTCCACAGCTACCTGCTTGCAGTTGGCCTGGAGTGTGGCAGGATCCTGCTGTACAGGTGGAGCTCTGACCAGGAGCCTGCTGGAGGACATGACTGGAGCCGCTGTGGAGAAACAGACACCTCGTATCCTTACAACACACACAGTTCATCTGAAGACATGGAACTTTGAAAGGCCTCCAGCAGCCAATACATGTCCTGTACAGTTAATCACAGTAAAACAAATAGCATGGCTTCAGTTTGATGGCTGTTGAGAGGCAGAAGCTTTCTGATGTATGTCATGGAGATAAAGACAGATGGCTGATGGGGATGAATGACTGCTTCCTTTGAACTGGGCAGCAGTTCGGGCAGAAGCCATTAAATGCTCCTTTTTGTGTGTTTCTGTGAGTTTTGTATCCCACAATGTGACTCAGTGTCTGGAGAGCTCAGGAAGTCAGTTGTAGACAGATATCTTATATTGTGTCTTTGTATTAGAAAGCTTCTGCTCTTCAGGCAGTCTTTGGTGCTACTCACAACCACATTTTGTCAATTCAACAACTTTTAAAATCAAATCACATCAGCTGTTCTGTGGCTCATTACCAATTTTTTTTTTTTTTTTTTATTTTTTTTTAACATTTTTCACTTTAAGGGTGAGTGTATCAATTAGGTGATCAATTGAGAGAAGTTTGCATTTGAGAAGGAGAGACTTTTACAGTTGCAAGTGTGTCAGGTCTTTGTCTAGATTTAGTCACGACCGCTTATTTTGTCATCCAGAGTCGTTGTTTCCCTTCATCACACGTCCTTTCACAGACAAAGCCACGCTTTGGCAGTGAAGAGGCTCCGCTGGAGGCCCAGGGCGGGCCGGGCAGGTCGAGAGAAGGATGGAGAGACTGACAGAGAGAGTGAAATCGAGAAGGAGAGCTCCTGGGTCCAGCTTGCCAGCGCCAGCGTCGACCACTCTGTCAAAATCTTCAACATCAACAAACAGGCTCTCGAGCACCACCAACACTGACACTATTATGTCTCTCACACGCAGAGAGATACTTGGACTGAGGGCCACAGGCCTGACTGGGGCACCAAGGCCACAGCTGCTTGCTGGCAAGCCATTCAGTCCCTCTGACAGCCAGTTAAGTCATAGGTCAGTCACAGGACAAACCCACAGCACACATGCCTTCCAGTCTGTCTGCACACAGCTGAACGGATTTGATGGGTGGAAGCAAGATGGTAAAAACACCACGACCTTAGGGTGGTATTTCACTGCGACACTTCAAAGTGTTTTCTATTCAAAGAAGAAGACTCTGCTGGATATCTATACAGGCCGCATATATCTACAGGTTAAACATTTATATGGTGAACTGTATTCAGAATGTAATAAATCAGAGAAGTGATCATGACCATTGTCTTGTCTCTGGTTGTTCAGGGGTGTCGAGCTTGTGTGGTATATTGTTGCTTTTGTGACCAATCTATTAAATGTTTTTTTTAAAATTCAGTTTGACTGTTTGTTGGTCTTTGAATTAAATTAAGAATAACTAACATAAAAGAGGGTGTAGGATTACAAAGGTGTGTGAGTAGGGCAGGTGTGCCCATGTAGCAATCACTCAAACAGGGCTTTTACCCGGGAGACTGGTGTTTGAGTCGGCGAGAAAGCAAAACTCAATGGGAATTTCTTTTAAAATAATACAAGATATTTACATAAATTCACATATTTAACACAAATAACGTATGTGAAGTAACTTGCGGGATATGCGTGACATTACTTAAAGATCTTGTAAAGTAGAAATGAAAATGAGTTTTAAGTTCATCACACCGCAGAAGAATGGGTTGTTTACTACCCATCTAAATTTGAATGAAAAAAAACACAGACACGTTTGTTAAATTAGGCTTTGAAATCGTGAGAAAATCAACAGTCTTCTCCCATGTTGTACTTTAACAAACTCCTCCTTCAGATTTTCAGTGGACTAACGGGTGTATTACACATTTTAACGTGATACCAGGTTGATTATTTTAACCTATTA
The DNA here is from genome assembly GCF_029030835.1 of Brachyistius frenatus. NCBI lineage: Eukaryota > Metazoa > Chordata > Actinopteri > Embiotocidae > Brachyistius > Brachyistius frenatus. The sequence continues at coordinate 4,953,694 of NW_027210601.1, forward strand.
GTTACAGACCTGAGTACATTACAGATAACCATTTTACGAATAATGTTGCTGTTTTGTCGTTTTAATGTATTTTTCGCCTGTATAGGCAGTCATGAATTGTGCAATTGAATGCCTTGAACATGAAGTCTGCTTTTTTAATTTTTTTTAATTATTATATTAATTTGCCAGACAGTGTAGGTCTGAAATACAACTTGAAATAGATTACCCATCATATCGTTATCAAATTTAATAAAAAATGGTAAATAAATGGGAAAAGCTGCAACACAAAGTACTCACCTGCCATCAGGAGCAATACAGGGTTCAGCGTCTTGCCCAAAGATGCTTCGGCATGTGGACAGGAGGAACCCCAACCTTCAGATTAGTTGCAACACGCTCTACCATGTGAGCAGCCACCTGTGAAAAGAAACAGAATGGAAAACTAAAACAAGTCAAATACGCTGTACTTTTAGCTCTGCAGCAGTGCTTCTCAAACCTTTTTTGCCACTTAAAGGAAACTAATGTCTAATGTTCTTCCAGCTTTTCTAAGCTGTTAATTATCTGTTGTCTATAATGTCAAGTATATCTAAATTCTTGATGAGAAATAAAACAGGCAAAAAAATGGGTATACAGTACAGTAATAAACCCTGCTGTAATTTGTGACCACTAGGGGTCAGCAAAGTAAGTTTTAATTACAACTCTAAATGAAAATGATATGGTGAGCATGTTAATAATTACCTATTTAGAAATTAACCAGACGTGGTGCAACATTGCATTATTTTGGAGTCATGTCTCTGGGCTTATATTCACTCTACTTTTAGCTCTGTTTTGTCCTCCAACTGGCGTGTAAATCCTGCTCTACAGTATTTAAAATTCTCTATTATGGTCACCCGCAAGTTACTAACTTTCTCTGTATGACATTTTATGCAGGGCAGGGAGAGTGCGGTAGGTTTAGAGAGTTTTCACAAAGCAGCCTGCTGTTGCTGGAAGCGACAGTGATGAGAATCGAAACATTAAAGTTAAAGCTCCTAAAATCAAACGATGAATTGCTAAAATGCTGAAAAATGGACGTTAATTCTCTGTGGGTCTGTCATTGAGTGACATTTTTCATACACAAAGTCATTTGATCCATTGTTGATATAAAAATATTGATTCCGACAGGTTTAAACAGAGGATCTTAAACATCACAGCAGATTAGGGTAAATCAGTACAGAGTTGTTATTGAATGCTGCAGATTTCGATCTGTGCTTTTGGAGACTGAGTAGGGATCTTAACAGAATTGTCAAGGACAGAAGTCCATGTCTTGGATTTACTGTGAGCTCAGCCGGGTGTGCTATCATTATATGTCAGCCATAAATATATCTGCAGGAGATTGTAACTACTGGCCATAACTCTCTCTCTAATCACCTATCCCGGTATGTGTGGAGGCATTATTCAACCAGGGCCACACGTGCTCCTGCAGGAAATGGCTGTTTTTCAAACAGTGAAATGAGGTTTTGGGACAATACTGCTATATATCAAGGGATTTCCACATCATATATAACATGATGTAATTACTGAATCATTATCAGTGATGTTCCAATTTAAACATGAAAGATCATCTTGGTAGGGATTTTCATCACATTCGTGCGAGGAGCTCTCTCAGCTCTTCACTCTGACTTGCATACTAATACATAAGGCATATGCTCCTTTCTCAAATGTCCTCTTCAATATGCCCTTGACCACTCATCTTGATGAGGTTGGATTGCCATAATGTGGTGCTGAGGAGGGATTAGGAGTCACATCTACAAAATCCTTCAATGCTATAGATTAATGGGAAACATGGTGACCAGTGGCACAGGAAATTACCACTAAAAAAGGCAGCTGAGACCTTGGGAACACTGCTTTAGAAAGTTATTGAACGAGGGAATATTTGGAATGATTATATTATTATGCTTTCGTGCCCGTCTTGGTTCTACCAGGTGAAGTCACGGATTTGAATGAAAAATAAAAGCCCCTTTTTACACCAATGCGATGATGACATTTCAGCCTTTGTGAGATGGACAAAGTGTGACAAAAGATGTTTTTAGGAAAAATATATCAGTTTTGTGTTTATTGTGCTGTGTGTATGTGTGCACTGTTGCCTAACTCTGTGGATGACTCATACCTCTTTGTGAGGTATTGATGTGTTGTCGCTGTGAATGTATTTTACTGCCTCAAAATGTACAGTATTCATGGAGTTGTGAAAAACAAAAACAACTCCCTTTTGACTTCTTGGTAGATAACATATATGTCAGTTAAATGTCTCAATGAAAGCCCTCACCTGTATATAAGAAGCAGAAGTATTCCACTTTAACATGTATAGGAGTCTACAGCCCGACAAGAGCTTTGTGAGGCTCTGCTTACAGGGGCTTGGAAATCATGTTTCCAAGGTATATTGTTCCAAGGTCCTATGTTCCTGAAGTCCAATGTTCCCAAAGTCCGTTGTTCCGAGGTCCTATGTTCCCAAGGTATAATGTTCTCAAAGTCCTATGTTACCAAAGTCCTGTTTTCCCAGGATCCTAGGTTCCCAAAGTCCTATGTGAGGGTCCCATGTTCCAAGGATTCTATATATTCCAAGGTCTTATGTTCCCAAAGTCCTATGTTCCAAAACTCCTATATTACAAGGTCTTGTGTTCCCAGTGTCTTATGTTCCCAAGGTTCTATGTTCCCGGAGTTCTATTTTTCCAAGGGTCTTACATTCCCAAAGTCTTATGTTCCTGGGTCTAGGTTTCCCTGTTGTATGTACCACATCAGGGGTACTTGAAAAAGATGACCTCTAGCTCTATTCTTTTAAATGATATGGTGTACTGTGGGTTAGGGTTAAGTGACTCAGTCACCATGCCATCACGCAGATGGTAAGCAGGTGTAGTTTATTGTCCTCCTCAGTTATTAGTAGGGTACATAATACCAATTAGGCCGGGGCTGTTGGGAGTGTCATAAACCAAAGGGCTAGACAAATTTAATATTTGAACAGACGATGATGTCAGACAGAATAGTTGTTGAGAAATGTCTCTCAAAGCCATAAATGTCACATGGTGACACTAAATGAAAAGACAGGAGATTACCAAAGAGATTAGGTGAAGACCATAAATGTCTGTTCAGAATCTATGTGTGTGTATGTGTATCTGTGTTTGTCCATCTCAATCTGCAGAGCACTGCTAGTTAAAATATTTGCATGAATTGGTTAAATTGGATAAAGTAGTGGCTTGTTTACTTGCCATTCTGGTCTCCAACGAAACCCTCATCCCTCCAATGGAGCCATCAAATATGAAGGAGGATACATAGACGCTTCACTTCCACTGACACCCAGGTCAACTTAATCAACCCGCCTTCCATTTGCACAGCACGATCCCGCGGAGCTGAGAGAGAAGGTCAGGCAGCATTTACACAAACTGGAGCGTTTCTTCCTGTGGAAACTGCTCTGCAAAATCTGTGTACATCTTTGAATCAGTAAGCAGCAGCGAAGGCATCATACTGGATTATGAAGCAGAAGTTGACTTAATGTCCTGCTGACTTGTGGGAGCGACAATAAAAGTCAATTACACGTTTATCAGTTGTAATGTAAAGTTGTTTGAAATATCTGAAACTTAAAGGAACTGTTCATCATTTTGGAAAATATCCAGAATTGCTTTAATATAGACATAAGATGACCAATACTACTGCGACATCTGGATGCTAATTAGTTTTGAGAGGCAGCTGACTTAGCTTAGCATTACGACTGGGAGAAGAGGGAGACGGCACACGGCACACTTTCACATACTAGAACCTCTAAAGTTCACTAATTCACACTGCATTGCTCTTAAAATGATCAATACCAAAATATACTAATTAGGTTTTTCTAAATGACCTATTGTGTTGTCTTTGTCTGAAGTTTCTGCATCAAACCAAACAGAATTGAAAGACCTGATGTTTCACAGTAAGCATCACATGTTGAGATAAGCGACATGTCTTCACAGAACCAGTTATACGCCATAACTGTGAATATTAAACAGAGCTGCTGACATAGGGAGCATTTATTTAGAAGGTAGACACCAACACCACAAGTTATTTTTTATCAATCATTTACTGTATAACTGATATATAAAGTATTACTAAGTTACTAGTTACAATGTATAAAGCCTTTATAAAGGGTGAAAGGGACCACCTGGATAAAATAAAACAAAACAGTATATGTTTGCATGTGCTTTTTAATGCACTTGTGCGAATTGGTCATCTAACCTTGGTTATTTCGTTCTATAAACAGTAAAATCCAGAACATCTTGAAATACTTCATACTCATTTCTTCAACCCGGTATCATGCCCAAGCATGTAATACACAAATCAGTCCACTACAGGATAATGTGCAGGTGTCATCTTTTGCCTCATCAATGCAAGTGTGAAAAGTAGAGTTCCTTACAGTTACGCACCAAAAACCACGAGGTTAGAGTTATGAAAAGATTTGATTTTTATAAATAATTTTACATTACATAAGTAACTCAGTTAAATGAATCCATTTGAACTTTTGCCTTCTCACAGACTTGACACGTGACACGGAGACGGTGTACTCTAGTCGACCGACAGCAGTATAACAGCCTTTTCTTTTTTTTTGTTAGCATGATTTAGGTAAAGAGGATGTCTTCATATGTAATGTCTTGTTGGATGTCCATTTCTCTTCCAAATTTAGCCCAAATAAAGTCAAGAGCACCTTCTTTTACTTACAGCCAGATGACAGTACAGGTTCTGGTCGCCCACTGTCCCAAACAGATGCTTCTCCACGAGGAACAGTTTGCAACTGTGTCTAGCATCCACATACTAAATATTTGAAAGTAAAGACACAGAAAAGACTTTGACAACCAGCCACTTGTGCTTACACAAACAACACAAATGAAGAACACATAGACACAAATGCAAACACAGTGACACTATCAGGAACACACTCGTCCCCTTCATCCTGTGTGCCACTGGGTTCCTTCTAACAGTTCAATTATTTATCGACTTCAACATACAAGACTTTCCATTACAAATTCATTCTTCCTCTGTGCCGCCTTTCTGTATGAGGGCTGCAGACAGCTCACTCACTGTGTGGGCCAATTAAGATTCAACTGGCAACTATTGTTGACTGACAGTGTATCACATAGCTTCAATTCCCTCCATTTTAAATGTTCTGCCTTTGGACTGAGACGGTGCTTTCGACAGTTTACCAAACAAAGCACTACTAAGGTCACAAAGGAGTGTGTGTGTGTGTGTGCGTGTGTGTGTGTGTGTGTGTGTGTGTGTTTGTGTGTTTTGGTCTTGCCTTACCTGGAACATATACAGTGAATTTATTTGCTGTATCAGATGTTACTTTAACTGTGGATGTCGTCATAGCAGCATTATTGTTTTTCAGACTAACAGACAGAAATTCTAAGCAAGTGTAAAGATGATTTTGCTCTATTGTCCTGATAATGTGCATGCTGCATGTTGTCGTGGCTTCCTGGAGCACAAGAAGAACAGAGCTGTTCATGGTTTTAGTAACACCAAAGCATTTTCTGAAAAGGAATCTCAAATTTCTTCAGTAAAAAAAAAAGGCATATTGCAAATCTTTAATTTGACATCACAGTTCTTAATATTTTTGTGTCTCTTTGTACGGTTTGTTTCTCAGTAGTAGCTCCCAGAGGTACTCATAGTCACTTCGATGTTCCCTCAAATCGCTGCGCTGCTCTGTTTTTGCCCAATACGTGTTATTCACTTATTATTTACATACAGTTTTTGAAACGTCAGGGAAAGTGTCTTACTGTGAACAATACGATTACTTATACAGCTTAGGTATTAGCTTGGCTGTGGTAAATAACCATTGCTAAGCTGTATAACAGCACAGTAAATGAACGCATTGCAAATCAAATGCAACCTGACATTCATGATTCTGTCTTTACTTCAGGCTGTTGGTATAATCCAAACTTCCCATGTTCAGTTCAGTACAAAACTAGCCCATACAAGCTCTGTTCATTAACCTTAATAGCAGTAGTATTATTTACATTTGTGATATAATGATTTATTTGGCTTTTAAGGAGGAATTAACATACTGTGAATCACAGCTGAGCTGACGACAGCAGCACTCTTTGTCACCTGTAATTCACACTGTTAAAAGCTACTTTTGGTGACAATGGTGGTTCAGTATGCTAAGTGCACTCTGACAAATAGTGTTTTCATGTACTGAACATCTTGTTTTTGCTGCATCGGCACGAGGCATTCTCCTGTTAAAAAGATTGATTTCTTCACGGAGTGTCTGCCTTTAAATCAACATTACCGAAGCTATCACACAGTGACTTTACTACAGCCAAAAGATGCGTGGAGATAAAACAAACATTGCCTTATTTTCAGTCTCACTTTATTTAACGATGATGTGAAAAGTAAAGGCTGTCCATAACATTCAGACAACAAAAAAATAATGTTTTTCAAATCCCCCCATAACAACTAATGGCTCCAAAACATGTTCAGGTGTTCCAAGTGTGATACTTATTTTATACAATTTTTTCATATCTAGACCTCATCTGTACATAACATAGTTACAGATACTGTAAATTAAAAAAAAAATGACTTCCAAGTATCCTTGCGGCATATTTGTGAAATATTTCCTACGTAAAAATGAGAATGTACGTAAAGATCTTTACATATACATATATATATATATATATATTTCTCTATTCTTTCTGTAATAAGAAAACAAGTTATTGCCCCTCTTGAACATGTTGCATTTAACATAGGGTTTGTTTACCATTTTAAACTCTTAATTGAACTTAATGCCATGTGATACCACATATCAAACTGACAAAACAGTAACAGTATGGACCTGTGTTTTTCCACTTAATATATTCGTCGTATTGTGATATTTTTGGACATGTATGTTTCGTGTTCCTCAGAAACCCTGATGATGACACATACAAAGATATAATTATATACGTATATGTCACTTTGATCTTCAAACTAAAAAGGCAAAAAGACCTGTGGCAAATACAAACCATCAGCATGATGTTATTTATTACAGGAAATTATGAGCCCTTGACCTACCACAATTGCATTTTAACAATTTGTCATTCATGTTGAAAATAGATGGAAATGAATTAAATGAACAAAAATCAGGGCACAATTAAAAAAAAAGAAAAAAGACTGGTACAGTACCTGATGATCTGCATTTGGTGTTTTGGATGGACTAGAAAAAAAGTAATTTGATAATTTGGTAAAAGCCAGGAATGGTTTATCAAGATTGTTCATTTGCTACTACCTTCACTTTATTGCCCTCAGTGAATAGCTGCTAAACCAGTAGCATAGTCGATATGATGATGTTGAGTTTGTCCACTGAGAATCTTGGCATTGACGTGTGTGAACTGATCAAGAGGTTAAAGGAACCTAAACCCATGGTTTGCGAGGAAATACATGTAAAACCAAATTGCAGGGTGAGAGGATGAAACTACAGAGTGGATTTGTCACGACATTTGCAAAAACAGAGGTAACTCTGTGAATTATACATTTTATTTCATGCCGTCTTGAGAAAGCCAAATACCAAATATTCCATACATGGACACCATCATCAGGGTATCAGCGAATTGTACACAATCACATATAATGTAATATATAAAATGTGCGGTTGGTTTTTTTTTCTCCTGAAGGAAGAACCAACCCTCTGACAACGTCTCTCACTCACTCGTCAAGTGACCGTGATTCTCTGGTTGGCAAAGGTGCAGGAGAAGCTGTGACTCCTTGGAGGTCTGTGCTCAGCAGGGGCTGGGAGGGGGAAGGAGCTCTCACAGGGAGTCACCTTGATATGTTCGATTGCAGGTGGATTTCTGCTCGTTTGTCTCCTGCTCCAGCTCTGTGTTCTCCACCGGCCTTTCAACTGAAGACTGATTGACACGGTTTGTGATCCGACAGCAAGCTTGCAGGAGAAATCCACTCCGGCTGAAGTGGAGCTTTCGCCAAGTAACTCTCAAAACCGTCCCATTCACAAAGGCATGGAATTTAAAATAATCTATGACACGTTGTACAATTTACAGATGTGTGGCCAATGTTGTGGTTTGCTGGGCCAGCGCAGTTATCACCCTATGTATGTATTGTGGGTCCTGCAGGCTACAATATAAGACAACAGGCACGGCGCTCGACAAACGCCTTAAAAACTAAAAACCAAGACACCAATGGTGAAACAATATGCTGAGAACAAACCTTCTCACACTCGATAAAAAAGTCTTCTTTTTTTTTTTTTTTTTTTATCCGTAGTCCCCATTTGCTTTTTCTCCTGCATGAGGAAAGTTTTACAAAAAATTACGACACTGTCGATGACCGTTGTGCTCAATGCAGCCTTCTTGGGCCAAGTTCAGCGGCACTGAATTACATTTCCATAGCAACTGAGGTATGTTCACTGTTGCTAAGTGTGAAGTGATTTTTCATGACACACAATATTATCTGTGAAGGAAAGCCCTGTGTCTGTGCTGTATCATTGTGACCAGCAGTGGTAGCATCACCGTCTTGGAACTGAAAGCTACAGTCGGTTGGGGCTTATTACACGAGACTCGTGTGTTTATTGTCTTTCCCACCACGCATGGAAATTCAGGTCAACCATTTAATCCCAGCTAGCTGTGGAACTGGTAGACCTACATCCTTTCCACCATCACTTCTTGAGTTTTGTCTCTTGTGACAAAGTTGTTTTATGTATTTCAGTCGTGTGCCATTGACACCCCCATCGCCCTTAACTGTGCTGGTTAGCTGTGAGGGCTAGATCAGATGGACATCGTAACAGTCTATGGAGACCAGTCTGTGGGGATCAGTATGCCCAGGCCCGTCACTAATGCCGTGTCTGAAAACCACCTGACTTCATAAGGTGCTCTCTTGTGTTACATCTGTATGTGTGCATTTCTTGGCATGTAACACACATAAAAGACAACTGTGAAACACTCTTGTGGCGTCTTTTAGCTCTATTTTCTAACATATGCGGCCTTGGAAACCTCGTCAAAGGCATAACATAACATGCTTTCTGAGGACATAATAAGTTGTAAAATATGAAGGCCTACGAAAAGTCTGATGTGAAGTCTCCGATGAAAACCAGTGATACAAATTTAAGTGGAAAAAAGAGCCATGTGCATCTCACCACGTTAGAGAAATGGGCCCTGGTGCATTTTCACGTACTGTGACTCAGACTTTGATGCATCTTACTTTGCTGCCCACAAGCTAATTTATCAACAGTTACACAAACAAATTTATATCTCTTTCATACGTATGTCTAATTTGTAGGATGCCATGTTTTATAAGCTTTCATTTGAGATCTCATGCCTACCTGCCTCCCCGCTTAGAACCCATTGAAGTGTCCATTCACAGCATATACAAAGCTTACAGTACATTAATGTCAGAAATGATGATATTTACATGTTTGCACAAGGTTGGGAGGGGACGGGCAGTAAATCGGATGATTTCCATTGTTGGGTTTTGCAAATTCCACGTCTCCAAACCGGGATCCAGTCACTGAAGCAGTGAAATACTCAAGTTAAATGAAAAGCTTGCATGTCGTCACGAGCACACACATACAACAGATAAGGAACATAAACGGACAATCCCCTCTGAAGCAGATAAGGCTACACGTCAGAATAGGGCTGGTCCACCACTGCTCTGCTATTGGTGTCACTGTGTTTGTGCATGTGTGTGTATTTGTATATATCTATCTGTGTTGGACTGTGCATCTGTGTATATGCCTGGGCAGGGGGAGCAGATGAACAAGGGGATATTAATCACGGGAGTTTTTAAGGGTCATCCAGTACCCACTCTGTCTCCTCCCACCCCTTCCTGACTGAGGATATCAGTTCTCAAGAGAGACCGGGGTGAAGAGGCATGAGGAGTGATACTTTGTCCCCCCTCCCTCTCTTCTCCCCCTGTCCTCCTTGATCCGAGACAAAATACGCACATAGACGCTGATGATATCAGTCTGTTTGTTGTAGAAAAAAAGAACCATATGTGTCTCCTCTGAAAAGAGCCAGGTGGGGGAGTAAATGAAGCTCACAGGCCAGAGACCATTACCCGGTAGGAGGGGGGCATGTGTCTGTGCCTTGGGCTGGAACCAGGGCTGCCGTTGGGGCTGGTGCAGCTGGCATCAACCCCTCCTATGGAAGGTAAGTAGGCGTGGTGCAGGATGGGCAGCTGCAAAGAGAGTCGACGCTGTATGCTGCAGGTAGAAAAAGAGTTGGACAATGTCAGAAGTTTCAGTATACCGACTCAAATACTGTATTATACTGTAGACTCAAACTTCTTTGTGAATTTGTGCACTTATGCAATATTTTTCAGAAAGCTGCAGTTACTACTCACAGAATAAATATGTATCACTCTTCTTTTTACAGTGTTGGCTATTTGATGATTTTAAACTATGTGGATTTTCCTTGTGTTTTTTTGTTTTTTTGCTGCACCTTGGTTTATAAGAAGCTCTCATTTTTGCAGAGCACCCAGTAGTAGACAACCTGTCTTGCATTTAATGTTCTTTAAATTATTGACATGGTTAAGACAAGGCAAAGACCATGATTTTGGAAAGTAAACAGTGATTAAGGATAGAAAACTTTAAAAAAAACTGACAAGGGGAAGGTTGTAGTTACTTAAAAAAAAAGAAATCGCTATTAATTTTTAAACTGTTAGTTAGTCCCCTTGCACTATTGTCCCAGTCATCACGCAGACCTCTGCATCCCTCCTTTTTGCCCGTCCATATAACGTGTGCACTAATTTGTGACTACAATGTCTGCATTTACACTTAATAAATATAAAATTGTTTGGTGCTGTTGGGCTGCTTTGCCGTATTCCACGTTGATTACCTTTGCTTTACAATTAAATATAATAGCCTACAGTATGTAAATACAGGGGAGATTTGTTTGCAATGATGTTGGAAAAAAAAAAAGATCATTAACTATTAACATTTCCAATGCTACAGTAAGTAATAAGAAATGTATGAATTAAAAATAAAATCTAATGTCTTGTTATTGCTAAGTTCAACTGTATGTGCGGTGCTCTGCGCCAGTGCACCTGACTTTAAATGCTCTCAACAATGCCTGTTTCATGATCGATCAGAATATGCATCATATGGGATAGGCAGGGTATTCTTTTATTTATCATCACTCAGCGGCTGCTTTCATGTTTTGTTTTGGGCTTATGCATAATTATTGTGCATAGATTTGATGTCAGATCAGTGACTCTTAATGACCAACTGGAGTGCACCACCTGAGTTTGGTTGAGTAGCCTCAGTCATGTCATCACCATCTTCCCATGGTAACTGTTTTTTTGCAATGACAAATCAATTATAAAACCAATTAATTATGAAACTAGAAACAGGATTAGTGCTATATTTCTGTTCCTGTGACAGATGTATTCATAGAAAAGCTTCAGTAAAATGCTGTATTTTAGCTCAATGGTTGGTTTTGTGACAGTCTTCCTGAAGTTGGCACATGCAATAAACATGCCCAATTTTCTATTCAAATTTTCATTGTTTTTGTTTGGTGATGTAAACAGAGTATTAAAGTAATCACACTGAGCTATACTGAGCGAAAAACTGAACAGGGAGAATAGATCAGAATAGACACAGAATAGTAAGTTAGTATAGTTCTTACAAGTCCTCAGCAATTTTTCTAATTGTTTTCTGTGTATTCTTAAGCACCCTTTTTCCCAGCTTCACTTCTCCTTACTAAACCCCTTATCCACCGTTCCTCGCAGCTTCTGGGATCATCCGACAAAAAGAACATTTCATGCTTCCGCCTGGTGTGACAGTTCGCACCCTACCTCGCCAGAGCCAGTGCCACTGCCAGCCGTTTGCAAGAAACTTACATAACCAAATGGCAGTTATGTAAAAAATTAAGAGGGGGGTAATGAAATTCAAGCTTGTTCAGCAATAGACCTAGAAAAATGACTTAATTAGGTGAATGCTGAAATATTAATGGTCCTCAGGCCTAGTCGGTTATCCCGACCTGTTCCGCTTGTGATGGAAATCCTGTGTTGTTTTCTCATGAAGGAATTTTTTCAAATTTTCTGGGTATTTTTTGGAGTATGGCGTGACGCGGATGCTACACGTAACAATTACATGAACCTGGCGCGTGACTTTGGATTTGTCATAAAGTATTCATCCTGCTCTACCTCTCTCTATTCAGTACTCTCTTCTAACTTCTTCATATTGGTCTCTTCTTTCTCTTCTCTTTCTCTCTTGCTGGCACTCATCATCTCTCTTCCCTCCATGTGATCAAACATTCATGTGGCATGGGAATAGCTCCAAGTGTTCCTTTACTTCTGTTCTCCTCCCTGTCTATTTTCAGAGCTGCTTTCAATGCGAGCTGTAAATCACTGGTTACATAAGCCTCTGTGAGTCTCTACCTCCTTCTTTCACCCTTTTCTCCTTATCTCTGTCTCTCTTTTCTATCTAAACATCTTTTTCTCTTAATCCATCTTCTCCCAGGAACTGCCCTCTCCACAATATTGTACCCGCGTTGTCTGTGCCCCCCCCCCCCCACTCTCCATTCATCTGTTCTTTTACATTCTGCATTTTTCTCCTGGTTCTGCTGAAACAAGTGTGGGAGGAAGAGTTCTCAATGATGCATGAAGTGTCCTCCTCCCTATTGATGAAGTCGACATCCCTCAGCTTTCGCTGCTTTATGAATAATAAGTGAATTCTACATACATTTTTGGATTTGTCACGAGTGTTTTGATTGTTCGTGACCATCTTCTTTCACTAGTTGGGACAACAAATCAATCAGCTAAATTCACTACAGCTACAGCTACATTCACGTTTTTGTGTTTGACTGTAAGTAAGCTGCAGTAAGTTCTTCATAGTGGGAGATACACAAGTACTTTATGTGGTTATATGTATGTTGATGGGCGTGGGAGAGAAAAGTACAGGGCCGGTCCATGCTTTCCTAGGACTCTGTTGCTAGAGCAACCGCCTGAGAGCTGCTGGTGGTTGCGCTACGTGTGACGTGTCATCTGATGAGAAAGCTGACAAGACAGAAGGGAGGGGGGAGGGACACAGGGGGAGAGGTGCTAAGGAAATGGGAGAGCTCACTGTTCAGGCGAGTTGATATCCTCCAGGGGACCTCTGTTTATTCTGGAAGGATCCATGGAGCCCCACTGCGCCTGCGGTTTCTGCTCCAGGTGGTTCTTCAGTATCGACTTCTCTCCATCTGCACAGAAACACGTGTAGACATCAAAAATACGATAGGCTGTCAAATGGACAGTCATACGTCACTTCTCAGTTAATTATGTCATGTAGCACCAAGGAAAGGGATTCATTTTAGTTTGAGTCAATTAAATTTGCATTTTTACTGCATAAAATTAATTTACACCACTAAGATAAAATGAGCAGAGAGTGTTTTCATGTTTGCTGCAGTTTGTGTTTACACTTGACCCAAATTAAGTATTTTGAGTCATAATGATAAACGTCCAGGGTGTGGAAAGTCTTTTACATTTGATGTGGATCCAGAAGAACAGCACCACAGTTTTCAGGAAGCAAACCCCCAAACCTCAGATCATCATTTTAAGTCAGTAAGTAATGCTGTCTTGGGTTCGGCAGAAATCAATAGCAGCATTCACACTTTACCAACCATACCAAGGTAAACATGGCCACAGGTTGCCAAAGAAAAATCAGCACAAATATAAAAACACTGAGTCTTCCTCATAATACTGATTTGGCAGTAATTCAACCATGTCTGTCAACCGACTGACTGACTGCTTGTCAGTTCCTTTTTTGCAGAAAAGGACACAGATTATATACTTTAATCACATCACATCACATATCAAGGATGACATCTAAAAAGCACAGGTGCACAAGTGTAACCTGTGCTGGACAAATTCAAAAGGGGGCACAAAGGGAAAGAAAATAAAAAGTGATGGAACATTTTTTTTATCCGTAGAGGAAGGGCAGACACTTCTGATGTTACTGAGGGATGCAGACAATAAGGCTAAATATAACCAAAAATGTCAATAAACAATCTTATGAGTCTTCCCAAACTGCACCTGGAGAATAGTAGAATGCTCCTTTTTTCCCTACAGTTTTCTCTCCAGTTGTCCCAGATTTTCCAGAACTTGTTGGCCCGGTTCACAGATCCCAGCACTCCATGCCCCGATTGGACATCTGAGCTTGCTGAACAATTTTAGAGTAGACGAGTCCGGTTTGCATTATGAAAAAGTAGATCTCTGAGCTGTTTTAAAAGCACCGCCATAGATATTTATACATTTCCTTATAGATTCAGACACAGAATGTGTGTTTGTGCCACAAAAAAAGTAGTTTATTTTTTAGAACAAAAGTCTCTGCATGGCCAGTCCAAGATTTTCTGCAACCTTAAATGATTCCAATTTATTTCAGCCTGGCGTATTTCCCTGTAATGTAGTTATCATGCTGACTTTGCACTCTAAACCCTCGTTGTAGAGATTCGGGGAATTGAGGAGTTTAACACAACAGCGTACTGTATTGGGGAAACAAGCACAAGCTCCCTGCAGCTTTTCAAAAAAACTCTACATGTAAACGAGCAAAGAACATGCAAAAACCCAATGATGCCAGACTTGGAAAATCTCCATGTCTCCATGGATGAGAGAAATCCCAGCTACTTACAAATATATTTTTGTCTTTGATAAACGTTGCCGTCCTGGAGATGGTGTTTAACCTCCAGAAAAAAAAAAAATCAACTGAGACCAGTCAGAACTGAATGTGCCAAAACAGTCGTCAGTTATTAAGGTACATTTCATCTGATGTTCTTCTCAAATGTGAACATTTTCCACCTTTCTGCCACTATCTTTGTTTTTTAGAGTGCTAGTCAGACAAAACAAGCAATTTGAAGACACCATCTATGGCTCTGGAAAATGACGAGCATTTTAATGGCTTTCTCACATTACCTTGTGAAAACAATCAATTGATTAATCAAAAGATAAATCAATAATAAATAAAATGTAATTACAGTCCTAAAAAAAGTCTAAAAGTTATAGAATTACCATTGTAGGGTACAAAAGATTTACAGCACATGCAGATCAGTTAAAAACATGATATATAATACTTAGACCACTTACACTCTTTAAATTGGAACTTCTCAGGCTAAAATCAGGCCTTGGCTGCCAATCTGTCACAAAAGCAAACCTAAACTGTCATCGGCTGGTGTTCTCCAGCATCACCATGTGCTTGTACATATTCATGAAGACAGTTAGAGAGAGAGAGAGAGAGAGAGAGAGAGAGAGAGAGAGAGAGAGAGGTGGAGTGTTGCTTCTCACCCCTTGTGAGTGAGCGTAATCGCTGTTGACACAGCGTTCTTCTCTTATAACAGCCACTCATTCACAGCCCCCCAATACATTTAGACCAGCTCTCTTATGAATACTGATGACTACAGTTAGGAGCCAGTGATGAGGATGATAACCGTCAAGCATGGCATAAGCAGATTGAGGCTCGGAAAAGTTTATATGCTGGTGATCTTTAAAGGAGGCTTAATGACCTGCGATTTTATTGCCATAATGTGTGTCAGATTGATGACTGCGAGCAACACCTAATGTGCTGTCTCTCTTTGTCTGAACCTTCTCCCTCCTTAAGAGATCATTACCATGAACATTTCAGCAACCTACAGGCTGATACGTTTCTCTTTGAATGATTTTTAAAAAGCAGTAATTAAATTGGTAGAGCTTAAAATGAGTTTATATGCAGACTGGGGTTTTCATATAGCCTGTAAGTAATATTCACTCAAATAAAAGCACTCATTTCTCTCAATGTTTTTTAGGACCTTACTTCTGCAGAGTTTTCTTCTTTCTGCACAAACTGCTTGAACATGTTTGAAAGTATAACTATTAGGTTCTCTAAATGATTGATAGCCACATTATGATTTTCTTTCTGCAAATGTGTCTCTGTAAATGAATATTTATACAGCGAAGTCTTTGACATATATACTATATTGGTTGCTGTTCTCCCTTGACAGCATAACCAGAGCACATGCAAATATTCAGTCTGAAATAGATTAATTTCTATGAGCCACACAACTTGAATTTAGTTCACTAAGGAGAGCCTGGTGCCAGCTGCCAGCTGCTGCCAGCACTTTAGAGACATCACTCTCGAAAAATGGAAAATGTGAGGATTTTACAGAAGGTAATTATTTCCGGGTTGCTCGCCACACTTTTTCTTTTTTCTTTCATGATCTTTAAAAAAAATTAAAATATAGTGTGAAATCTATACGTTGTCACAACACATCCAACAATACTCTGAGCCACAGCAGTTACATAGCAGGTCCTGTAAGAAATCCCACAGCTGACAAATATGATGCAGTGTTCTGGTTGGGATTCCTGACAGGATGAAAATAAAAGGAGGTCAAAAACCTCACAGATGGTAGCTCATTTATTAATGATCTACTAATTAAAATAATCCTGGCACCAACTTCTCACTCTCTGTGTTCCCTAATAAACACAACACTGAGCTGCTCCATCACCACAACACAACACAACACAACACAACACAACACAACACAACACAACACAACACAACACAACACAACACAACACAACACAACACAACACAACACAACACAACACAACACAACACAACACAACACAACACAACCCCACAAACATATTTTCAAATCAAATCTGTTGTTGTGTTGGTACCATTACATACACATCAACCAATAATCTGATCTAATTTTAAAGCCAGACATTATTTGGACTGAAACGGGGTGTGTGTGTGTGTGTCTACTGTGTGTTTATGTTTGTGCATATGCAAAAGATGAGTAGCAGAGAACAAGCAAAAGCAAAAAAAGAAGCATTAGGAATGTTGATCTGTGAGTTTACTCATTAAGTACCATCGGTTCATTGCATAACTATGAACTTTCACAGATGAGGAACTTCTCGGATGATTCCACCGCGCTCTGCTCCCAATCCGCAGAACAAGCGCAGCTGTTTTTCTCTTTTACCTTCCCAAAACTCAGACAGATCCATTAGACACCCCTGAGAGCGGCTTTGTGCTGGCGTGTGCGTCAGACATGCTGGATTTTGCTGCTGTACATCACCGTCACTCTAGGTCTATTTAAATGGTGCCTAATTCAAAGTGATACTGCTGGGCTGTAACGACTCACTGATTCAATTTGAAGCAGCAGTCTTCATAAAGTCTGAGATACAGCGGCACTAATTTAAACAGCATGCATTGGGGAGAAGTTAGAAGGGTAAATAGACACACACACTCTCTTGACTGGAAAAAAAAACCCTGGTGTGACATATATCTTTATATTTTAGCACTTGATAATATACTTCTTCCATAAGCTTGTCTGCCCCATTGATGGCTCACCTGAACTGCTCCTTAACCTTTCTTTACTCTTATCTCTAGATGGCCCTGACAGAGCAAACAACACCCCAAACACCAAATAAGTATGTAGAAAATAATGTGTAGATGCACTCTGGGCTTGATAATAAAGGTGTTGATGAGCATGAGTTGATGAGGCGTGACTACAAAATGTGTAAAACTGGCTAAACAGCAGTGGAGTATGCAGTTACTGTAGTTAATCGTATGACTCATTATAGATGTCACAGGCACTCCTGTGTCCCTTCTTCACCTGCAGCTGACAGGCGCAGTGAAAAAATAATGTCAAGATATTCCTTCCTGTGGCAGCTCTGAGAGCAGCATTCAAATCCTTTACTAAAGCCACTGAATATGCAAACACAGTATTACAGATAGTAAAGAGTTAGAATTAGATAACGTATGAGAGGATAAGTTTAGAATTTTATACCATTTCCAGCACTGGATGTTATGATTGACCATTGAAATGTACTTTATTATCTCAAAAACAAAGTAATTCAAAAATAAACAGAGATAACTTAATTATATCTCACTGAACGGCAACATCTGAGGTGCATTAATTCATCCATCCTGTTCCATTCAGGTATTTTAAGACACATCAGTTTAATTAAACAAATTCATCATGAGGTCTAATTATAGACTGTTGCAATAACGTTTTCTGCCAGCAGTGGCACCACTGAGCGCAATGCGGTTGAACAGTGCACAGGTATAAAAATATGTTCAAGCTTTGGTTTTACAAGCGTTTTAATCACTCGCTGGAGTTAGTTATATGTTTGGTACTTCAAACTCACCAAACATCTGACAGGTCACCAGGAGTAATGTTTTATTTTTATTTTCCATGTAAGTCAAACCATTGCGAAGCAGTTTGTGCTCTTGAAGTCAGGCTTTTCAACAGTGTCAAAACTGCCCAACACATACAGATGAAGAGGCCAGCATCAGCTAAATATAGATGGTTCTATAAACAAAACATTTACTTTTTTATAATTTTTTCTCCCACTTCACATGATTTTAATTGACTCTTTCTTGCATCCATGTCTGAATAATGTTTTAATGATATGGAATAGTTCCTAGGGTAACAAATTTATGAAACACAGGTCTCCAATGAGCAAAGACACACAGATAGCCTAACGAGACTGTGATTGACACCAACGAAAGTCCTGGTTACATGTAAACATACAGCCAGTTTCTCACCTTTGCCATCTGTGAAGTTGCGTATGCTGAGGATGTTATTGGCATCTGGGTAATGGTTCTGTTTAATGTAGGGAGTTTTCTCCGGGGTGTCCTGCAGCTGCATGGTCACTTCCTCAAGCTCCTTGTCCAACTTTTCAGACAGAAAAATAGAATTATTGTTAGTTTGTACTGTTTTTTGTGTGGTTATTATAGATGGTAAAGTAGAGAAAGCACAAAAACTTTCCTATGAAACTGTATTTTATTTAATCAGATTTTCATGAAATATTCACAGACAGCCTATCTCAAATAGGCTACGGGGTTATCAGCCAAATGTTACCCAGGGTTGAGTTTGATCATTTTATAACAAAATGCTGAAAAAACATTTTTTACATCTCCAAACGCAGAAAAGAATGTAAAAGACTGCTGCCTGCCAAAGACATAACAAGTTTACTCATCCTACAAGAGTGTCTGAACAGCTCCCTATTTGCAATTGTCATGAACAAAAGCAAGGACAACAGCAGGAATTCATCTCTGACACATCGGATGGAAAGCTGAGGTGAGTGCTGAGGGATTTTTTTCAATTGTCACTCTATATCAATATAAGTGGAATTTTTTTACAAGTACGTTACAGTGAATGTAACGCGTGGCACAAAGACCCGCTTGGTGACAACACTATGTCTTGTGATTACAGATGCTTTTAACATGACTTAATACAAGTTTAATAAAACGACTGATATCTAAAAAAATGAACTGGCTTCCTTTTCAGCTTCAGTGGGGATAAATGATTTGTTCTTTCTTCCTTCTCTTATTGAATTTTTGCTCAATTGCTAAACCCTTAATAACATTTAAAATCTCTCCTTCCCACGATTAAATCAAAAACCTCACAACCCGCTGTACTGCTGTTCTGTCTTGTAAAATGATGATCGATAGTTAAAAGAAGTAGAGAGGGTGAAGTCACTGGCTCAGACCTCCGTTATCCTCATGCGGAGGCGGTGGTTATCAGTTTGAAGCCCGTCCAGCCGAGAAGTGTTGGCCTGGTTGACGCTGGTGACGGACGTGGAGGTTTTGGAGTCTTCCTTCTTCTGGTTCTGGGTGAACTTTAACCTTCGGTTCTGGGTGGCTGCGTCTGGGTTTGTTCTCATGCTGATAAACTGGAAGAGGGGTTATGGCTATTAGATACCGCTGCACTTTGGGATAAAATTACATGGGCTAAAATAGCTTCACATAACTGTTTGCGCTGCATTTTTAGCTTCTAGGACTTAGTAAGGTGGGTGAGTGTGCACTCTAATTTATGTCAATGTGGGGTCAACCACTTGTGCTCACATACACAGGCGCACAAGCACACACACACACACACACACACACACACACACACACACACACACACACACACACACACACACACACACACACACACACACACACACACACACACACACACACACCTTGTTCATACAAAAACTGACCTTGGGAACGAAGACCAGGCAGAGTGTGATGGTGCTACAAAAGATGATCACCAGTGCTACAATGCAGAACTGGACATTGGGCTGGTCCCTGGTCAGAAAAGACACAGCGGCACCGATGATGCACATGATGCCCACGTTGTACACACTCATGCCGATATATTTGCTGTCATTGAGAGCGGGAATGCTCACGTTCCTTGTCTCCCACGCCAGGAAACAGCCAAACAGCTGTCACGGAAAAGAGAGGAAGAGTCATAAAGTTTGAGAGCAGTTTAGACCGTTTTCATTTTCCTGCTGCGAGTCTTAAATTGTTTTGTTTTTTTAAACAATAAAGGAGGTTGACTTACTAAGTGTTTGTTGTTTGATGCGAAATACTTGGTTGACTTTCAGGTTGTGAAGACATTTAATTTAACTTAGATTAAAGAAACACTTAAGAAGCAAATAAAGATAAACTTCATTACAAAGTAGGGGGAAAAAAAAAATCTAAAGAGACCAATTTAAAGCAGACAGTTTCATGCTTGTAAAATCTTTAGTGAGGCTGAATTGTTTTGTTTGGTGGAACATTGGAGTTGCAGCAGCATTATGCTCAATAATTCACCGTGTGGTGTGTGAGGTGGCCTGCCTGTTTATTCAGAGTCTAAAAGAGATAGTGGAATAACAACAGAAGAATTAAAAGAATAGTTATCCAGGCTTAGAGCACCTCAGGAGTGTGAGCATGTGAACATGGATGTCAGGTACTCGTGAAATGTGTGTATTCATATGTGAGCGTGTGTGTGTAAACAGGAATGACTCAAGCCTTCGAGATTTTTTTTCCTGTGCTGTCCCTCTTCATGCCTCATACAGATGTGGGCTCCTGTCAATCACCTTATTCACACTTTATCTACTGCCACACCTCTTTGTTCCTGTCTTATTATCTTACATCAAAACACTTCAACTTGTGCCTCCACCATCGTCTCCCTCCTTCCATCTCTGTTTTTATAATATTTTGGCAGGATTTTGCTTTTACTCAGTCAACCTTTTGCATTCTTTGAATCTGCATAAGATGATTTACTGCTGTCTCACTTCTTATATTTTTCTTCACTGTAAACGTGGAGACATTTGTGGAATTTACAGTTGCCCCGACTTCATTGAGGTTTTAGAACAAGCACATTAGCATGTTTCAAATGTGTTATTTGTGGGCTGTATAAAAAAAAAAAAAAAAAAAAAAAAATTCAATTTTAATTAATTGCAAAAATATGCATCTTCTCATCTAACTCTTGGCAAGAGAGTGAATAAGTGTTTATGTGGAGTCATCTGTATTCCCATTAACATATTTTCATAGAGATGGCCTCAAGTAACAGAAGGTTCCATCCTTGCTCCAGTGACCATGTCAAAGTAAACTGTGATTAATTAAAGCCTGTAATTGTAAGATTTAAAAATGTCCGGCTTTGAAAAATTGTAGTGGTCGCACCAAGAAAGACATGACTACTGACCATAAAGTAGTGCTATACCTGAGAATGCATATTGGCACACCTTTTGTAAAGACCATCAGTGAATATATTTTTATAGTACAATCATATCGTACAAAGTGTAAGTGTGTATTTACTGTATGTGTCCAGACTTTGACCATATGGTGTGTTTTTGGGTTCTCTCCTCTCACCATTAGAAGTCCCTTGTAGGCATAGACGATGCCCAGCCAAATTGTCATGTGGGTGTTCTCACAGTGCTCCAAGAAGGGACGGATAGATATGTCCCGGCCTTGAGGGTCTGCCTGTTGACAACACAAACAAACACAGAGGAAGATAGTTCAGTACAACACCCACAGAAGTACTTGATTATTTATTTATAATGAATAAATAATCTCAAGCGAGGGCCAAATTTACATTTACAATGAAATAGGCAGCATCGGTGTGAGGAATGATAAACTCAACAGAGAAACGTAGCTAATGAGCTCAAAAAGATGGAGATCCTCTGTCAGCCCACAAACTGTTTCCACAATAGCTTTTCTTTGCATGTGTTTCACATTGAGGAACAAAGGCCATTAAGACTGTCCACTGCTGCTGTGACTGAAGGGTGTCTGATCAGACATCCAGGTGTGTAGTCAAATTGTTTCCCATCATGGCCACTGGGCCTCTCCAAAGTCACATGAAGTCAAATTAATCTGTTCTTAGGATGCTAATGGGCACAACTAATGAAGCCTATTCATTAATGTGATTTACACCTCCTCCTTTCTTTCTTGTTTCTTACTCAGTCTCCGTCACGCTATTTCTCCTATCTCTCCATCCTGCCCCTGTCTCTACGTTGTTTTTGTTTTTTTTAAGCTTTCTTTTCATTTCCACTTGTCTTTCACCATTGCTCATGAAACAGGTGACTTGCAGGACAAATTAACACCTGTGGTGGTTATTAATACGCTAAAACACATCACCTCCTTTTTCTCTCCCCCACTGTCTCTGCTAGGCAGAGCTTTAAAAAGTCTTTAATAAGAGCATTAGTTTGGCATGCATGGATTCATCTGAGGCCGCACCAGTGACACACCTGGGGCGAGGCTGGGCATAATGCCATGCTACTCTCTAGGTGTGTGTGTTTCTCTTCAGGCTTATTTACAATAAGACATGTCTAATGTGTCAGTAGATGGTGTGTGAGTGTATGTTTGTGTGAACAGGCATCTACCGTACAGTGTTTGAGATTCAGTTTATGATCAAATTCCTTTAAGACACTGTGTTCGGTTTAATGTGCTCATGTGAATGCTCTCAACCATTCACAAACACACACCTACGCACACACATCCCACTAGGTGCTACAAAATACCTCTTGCACAAGTCATTCTGACCTGCATATTCTCCATTCGGCTCACATTAATGGAGATTACAGCTATTCAGGCTCTCCTCTATGACCTTGATGGGTTTACATTAGTGGCTCTCTATAGGATCATCACTTTAAATGGGAAATTGGTGCCTAAGGAGCTGCACTGATTCATCCAACAGAGATGAACAAAAATGGGCCCATCCCATATAACCCCTGGTTATCGTTGATGTGTTTTACTAAAGTACAGATTTCTGGCTTTAATTCCCACGTCTCTGCCTTGGAAATACAACTTTCACAGGTGTTCCTTATCCGGCTTCCACTCGCTGTCTCTCACTTTCAACATTCAGCTCCACACAGGATTACATATACAGTTACACATCACACGCAGTTTGCTAAAAGACACCACAACAACATAGCAAGTGGAAACCCCCCCCCCCCAACACAACTCAGATGTGGAGTCAACTTTTCCACAACCTTCAAAACCTGTGATGTCTCAAAACAGAAACACATTAAAACGTGAGGATTGCTTCGGTGGCAGTGAGTTCACACACTTTGTCAAAGCACTCTTGTAACCCCTTTTGAGATTTCCCATGTGGTTGATGTCACTCACATCTGTGAATATTCTGGGACTTAAGTTTTGGATTCTGGTTAGCTTTGGGTGAAGCACTGATAGAACTGTGTCACTGCTTTAAAAGCCACCAAGGAGGGGGAAACAGGAAAGTGGGGCAGGAGATGACGCACACAGGTGATTTTTTTTTTTTACAAGGAACCACAATTAGTTGACACAGTACAGAAAAGCAATACTAAGACTCAAGCATGACATTTTTATCATACAGCTACAGGTAACTTCAACCTATTTTCAGCCTAAGTAATGTGTTTGGACTGAGCAGGAAAAGAGTTATCCATCAATTATGCATAAGATGTCCTGGTTTGGCCAAATCTCTGGGCAGTAGCAGGTCACAGGATTCATCTCTGCTCACAGGAAGTGATACAGTGTTATATTTTTGGTTGACAATATAAACAGGCTGCTGACCTCATCAGACTCTACAAATTGTGGTGTAGCAGGAAGGATGAAGTTCTACCTGTCCTGCCTTCCAGAAGTCAAACAAAAAACTTTTTTCCATTGGAATAAATAACTTTTCTGGCTTCATCTGTTTCTTAAAGACAAAATGTATTTTTGTCATATTAGGTCAGAACTTGTAACATTTCTGTTGCACTTTCAAGATGCCTACATGGAATAACATCACATCAACATGAAGACTAATTGAATATGAACAGAGAGGTACATGTACATTGAGTACTGTAATATATTAATGATCTTTTTGGGCAAAGATTTGAAAGTGAGTTTAGCTTAAATGAGGCCGTTTTAAATTGCGGAGATTCTTTTCATGTCTGATCAGTTGTTCTATAATTATGGACAGTCAGACTTCACAAAACAGGAAGCTGAATGAAACTGATTTCATAAGGGGGATTTACTACAAAGGACAAGTGTTCCTTGTGGTAACGTTGGTCAGCGGTAATAAGCTTTCATGGGCAAAATATTTTTTAAAACCCATCACTGGTGAAGCTCTTGAGAGAATATTGATATATCTTCTTTGACATAACTTTTCATTGCTACTCCTCGACATTCAGTGACCCATTTTGTCCTGAGTGAAGGCGTCTGTGTTTGAAATGTTTCTCCGCTTATTTTTTTCCTTCAGTTTTGTCAAACTGCTGTTTATTGGTCCAAACTGTAATTAGTGCAAAAGTCTGAAGGAACAACAAGCCATGAAATACCGACTGGTTTTAAAGTAGATAGGAACAAATTCTGGATATTTGTTATAAAAATATGGAGTTTTGTTTTGATTCACAGGCAGTGGGTTTAGTACCACGTTAATTATATGTTCGCAGCGTGTTTCTGCAGTGGGGTCAGAGGTTTTCAACTCTTTTCTGCTGAACAGCTTTCCTGCATCATCGTCATTTATTTATGTATATTTATGTTTTTGCTTGAGCAGCCTCTTATTCCAACAACAATGCTCCACGAAGTCACACTTCTCGCAAATCATTATATTCATTCAATATGAGAGACACATTCTGCATCAGTGCTCTTTGCATATTCACAGCTCCAAGCAAACTTGTGTCACTAACAACTAAATGATAAGACAAAATGAGATATAATGCTTATTAGGCTTGGGTCTCTATCGCGGCAGAGCAGACAGGAGCTCTCGCCTTTTGGAGAAAAGCTGTCTGGGGAGTTGCCAGGCAACAGGGCTGCAGGCAGCAGGCGGCCCCAAAGTGGTGGTGATGGCGGTAAAAGTGCCGGTTCACTGTCATTTTTCACAGCATTAGCCCTCTAACGGGATCACTCTGGGAGGGCTGCAGCAGGCACTGTGCTGGCAGACTGTCTATGGAGAGATGGATTGAGATGAGGCGATGAAGGGAGTGACAGAGAAGAGGGATCAAGAAATAAATAAAGGGTGGGATGGGAAGAAGACAGGAGCAAGAAGTATGGATGGAACGATGGAAGGTGAAATGAATGGCATAAAAGCAGAGTAGATCAAGAAATAGATGCTCTTGATCCCATTTCCTTGGCGGGAAGGAGAAGTTCTATATGGAAGACATACATGTAAATGCGTAGGGATGCAAATGAATACATTAGGAAGAGCTATGGAAAAGTGGAAGTTTTTCAATATGGCTGTTTGGACAAACTCACTTCACAGTTTGCAAAGATGGAAACAGATAAAAGTTGATTATTTTCAGCGTTTTTTTCATTCTTGACTGGATGTATTTTAGCTAATTGACTACACTTTATTTCAAAAATCTCCGGCTTGTTACAAGTGGGAGAAACAATAGTCAAAATCTGACATCTAAGACTTCAGAGTTGGCACCTGAAAAAAAATCTAATTTGCGCAGGTTTTGCATAAAATGTCTATTACTGCCCATTAAGTCTGTTCCTATGACTAAGCTTGAGAACAGGATGCTGTTCAGCAAAGTCAAGCTTCCAGTTACCATGCAACAATGGTGGACCTTTATAATAAAGTAAAAAGTGGGCTGTAAATGTGTTCATTGTGATTAATGATCTATCTCAAGAGAGTTTGAAGTCTTTACAAGCCTGAATTAATTAGAAACCAAGGGGTGCCTTAAATGAAAGTAAACTGTTTTAGAAACTTAAAATTTATGATGTGTTTAGAAAATTTTGGAAACTTGATTTGTGGCTAACTCACTAAACCCACATTAAATGCTGGCATATTTCCTTTCAAGTCATTCAAATGCTCAAAAACACTGAGTCAATAATGACACATACAGTAGAAAATCCTGCGTTTTTTTGTTTCCCCTGACTCCACAATCTCAGCTGCCGGGGATTGTTTCTAGATATCGATCTCACTGATTACATGATGGCCTCTGGCCTACTGGAGAGCAAGGAGAGATAGACCAACATGTGAGAGAGAAAATGTGGAGGTCATTCATTGTCACCTGCAGCTACAGAAATGTGTGTACGTGTGAGAGCATATGTCTTTGTGGGTGCCAACGTTTCCACGCGTACATTATGTGACTGGGCTTGTGTGTGCATTACTGATTGTTTGTGTGCAAGCGAGTGTGTGTGTGTGTGTGTGTGTGTGTGTGTGTGTGTGTGTGTGTGTGTGTGTGTGTGTGTGTGTGTGTGTGTGTGCGTGTGTGTGTGTGTTTGTGTGTGTGTATTGAGGAGCTATCAGGCAAACAGTGACAGAAACACTCCATCACTCATGCTGGCAATTACAACAGAGGAGATTCCACCATGGTGAAGGAAGGAGCGAGAGATGAGGACTAAGATGGGTATTGTGGGTGGAGCTTTGGACTGTAGCACCAATTTATATCTGTATCTGAAGAAGTAAATGACTGTGATGAAAAATGACAGAGGGGAAACCATCTAGAATAGTGCAGAGCGAGTGAAAATGGGAATTGCTGAAGAAAACAGACCACAAAAGATTTCTTTTGTCCTCGGGGAAAATCGTAAAAGTTTTATCATAAAACACTGCATAAAATTACTGTGTTGTGATTTCTCCGGGAACAAATTATATACAATTTTGTATGCCCATGGCTATTTGAAATTTCATTCAGCATAGTAGGCAATGTTTTATCCAGTATAATAAATAATACAAAACCCATCTGGAATTTCTGATTTGTGATTGGTAATGTGTTGAACGTCAGTGGGTGGCATCATGGTTTGCTGATTCCCAGGAAACCAGCTCTGCCAACTGTTTGGCTGTCTGATAGTCACACAAACACATTATCCTGTGTGGCACACACTGTTCATACAGGAAAACAGAGGAAGAGATCCACTGCACTGTAAAAAAAGAGTTTATCAAATGTATTTATGTTTATAGTCATAGTAAGAAAGCATAGAAAGCAGGAATAGCGAATGCAAGTATTAATCATATTGAGAATGAGTGAAAAGGATGGAGGTACTTCAAGAATGAATGAAGAAATGTAAAGAAACGCAGGATAAGAAACTTGGAGAGGAAAGTGGGGGAAGAAAACACATCAAGACCACAGAGGGCAAACAGATGAGAAGATAAAAGGTTTCTTGGTGCCAAACTAATTTGTAGGAACTCATTTGAGAAGCAGCCTCAATGACACACACCTCAATGAAATTTTGAATAGCAGTAATGGCCTTTGGACAAACGGCTCAGAGAACGACACGGTGGATGATTAGCTCAGTTGGTTGGACATAGAGGACGAACCTCGATGAAAGGACGAAAATATTTTTTTTCTTATTGGCTCACAGTAACAACAGTAAAAGTTACAAACATCAATTTGTGCTTGATTTCCTTTTTCCCACAAATAAATTTGAATGCCTGCCAAATTTCCACACAGACCAGGATTGACTGATTGAAATACAGTCTTCCCAGTTTCCACACCTCACTCGGACATAGTCGGACCAGGATTGACTTCCAAACTAGTTGTGATGTCACAACTTCCCACTTTCAAGAGAGTAATAAACAGCCGTCTAGTGTCAAACCCTCAACATACAATACATTGTTCTGTACAAGCTCAAACATCTGAGAGTTAAAACTCGTTAGGACTCAACACTTTATTTATCCGCAGGTGAGAAAATTTGAATATGAAGACTATATGTTTGTTGTGTTTCAACCTGTGGTGACAGATTCGATTTCAATGTAATAAAGCACTTCAAGGTTTTGGGCCAACAAAAGTGAAAAACCTAATCAGAGAAATTTTTTGTAAAAGGAATATGAGCTTCAAGGACAATACATCTTTCCTGATGTGGGAGTTGACTGTAAACTAGTTACAGCAGCATGGACATGTTGATCTAAAATAATAGCAGCCAGAAGGTTGTGGTTTATAAATGCAGGAAGTTGCATACTTATTGAGGGTTCTTTAATTAAATTTTTTTACACATAAACCCATGAGTAATTATAGCATATTGACAAGTCTTTTAACAGTCATTCTGCCATAAATAGAATGATGCTGAAAACATCTCCCTCTGAATCTCACCTCAGCCTCCCCACAGAGGTGATGAGATTAATAAAAGGCTGATTCTCTCTGTTCCAGATGCTGGCATGTGCGTGTGTGCAATGACAGCCAAGCACCTGATTCTATCACTTGATGACGCTCATATCTTGAACATCAGATGACAAATAGCAGATGATGCAAAAAAAGTCTCCCTGTCAGGGTCTAAAAGGTATAAATAAAATCAGCAAAGCGTAGTTCCCGCTGGGTAGACTTTTTACTTGATAATTTCAGGCTCAATTTAAGACCCTTTTTTTTCATTGCCAATGCCAGCTCCACTAAACTTGACGGTATTCACTTTTAAAACACTTTCTCAATTTCATTTTCTATTGTAGGTAGAATCCCCTTAATGCGGTCCCACATGAAACTGGTGTGACATGATCTTCCACATGACACACACTTGCTGGATCTTTTTGTCATCAGCCAAACAGAGGAACATCTTCACCTCCTCAATTGACCATGGATTGGTATTGTGGGTGGCCATTACTTGAGTAGACCAATGAAAAAAGAAAAACCTGCGGCATCTATAGCAGCGGGTTTGTTTGGGATGCTCTGTGACGCAGTGATTGTAAAGATTCTCTCTGATTAATCAGTAATCTTACGTGTTTTCACATCATCGGCTCAGCCCTCCTCTGTGAAATGATTTTGGAACTCATTCTTTTTCTTTTTTAAGTATCTGGAAATAGCTTTTTGTTCATAAAGTATTTCTCTCTTTACTTTTTAAAATTTTAATTTGTTTTTCACAAAGTCAGATAAGCTTTTAATCATACAGCATTTAAAAAAAATGACTGAAAACAATCATTTTTGTCAAACCAATCATTTAGAGAATAACGTTTATTCAGTCGCCTCATGTTTCCCCTTCAGTATTTTACTAGAAAGGAAAATAAAAGCAATGTCAGGACATTTCACTTCTCAATATTATACTGTTTGTGACATTTCATTCAATCATCTCAAAGATCTGTAGCGCATCAACTGCTATCAGTTTATTACCTAATTTTTGAGTAGTTGAATGGCTCTAAATGGACAAATGAGCAAATATACAGGGACCCAATGAGGAAGGGTTGGAGGAAGGGATGGAGGAGGTGGAGAGAGGGAGAGAGGGAGCGAAGGAGGGTAGGCGTGATGTGCCCCCAGCCGAGGCTGACCTACATGCAGAGGGGCCATGGTGGCAGGGCAGCAAGACGCCGCTGGCACTCCGAGCCATATGGATCTCAGCCATCCCACTGTTTGTGAACACTGTCTAACTGTACATGCGTGTGTATGTGTGTGCCTTGGTGAAAGGGCTTGTGTGTCCTCCTCACACCAGATGGTGAAGAGGATATTCCACACCACTGCATCTTCACTTACATTATTCTGGCTCACTTAAGAGAGGGAGAGGGAGAGCAAGATAGGGGCAGAAATAAAGAGATAAAACATAAAAATAAAACAGAATGAAACATGATTAAACTGTTCTATGTGACACTTCCACACATACTGTACATACACTCTTACAAATCATTCGGAGTTTAATCTTCATTAAACTACAGACTTCACATCTCACCATTTAGCTTCCATCTCTCTTAAAACAGTCTCCTCCCCTTCCTATCCACTTGCCCACTAATGAAGATAAAATGATCTCTTTACTTAAATGATTCTGTCTGCATTTAAATATTTCTGCTCTCTTGCTTGCTTGCGCATCCCTTTTTTCCATACAAGCCTGTAATCCCATTTGAGGACTAATCCCTCTGATACAACCATGGCCCAACGACCTTCTAACCACCACTGGGCCAAATTGGCAGTGGCATGATGAAATTGTGAAAGAATTTTTTTCCCCCCCTTGTTGTTCTCCTCTGCAAGAAAAGGGCACAGTAATGTTTTGACAAAGGGCTGACTCCATGTTGTTCAGATAACTGGCTGACCTACTGGTGCCCGAAGACAGGAAACAAACTGGAGCGTCATGCAGCGAAATTAACCGCTGGCTAAAGGTCCATTTTCTCATTTTATTCACTAATGATTGTGTTTATGATATGGACAGGAGCCTGTCCTTGTTTCTTCTTCTGTTTCCACTAGAGGTTGCTCAACATGCTTTATTCTGTACCATTAAATAGGGTTTGATGTATCCGCATGTTATTTTTTTCCCCTGAGAATCATGTTTTTGTGTCTTTACCATCATCTGATGGCTGCGAAGTGAAAAAAAAATATGCTCAAATCGTCTCACTATCAAAGTAAACAGAAGTGTTATAATCCCAGTTCTGTAATAAAATGTCTACTGCAGAGTACCGTGCTCCTGTCAGCAGAGGTGGCAACCAAATTCATTTTCAAAGTCTGATGCGTTTTGGGTGTTGTTGCAAGTGTTCTGAAACAGAATATAAGAAAGGTGTTCAGCAAGTATGAAACTTATTTCTACATGTTTTTTAATCAGTCTTGTTATTTCCATTATAGGCACATGTACAGAAAGTTGAGTAACAAATGCAATGCAAAGAGCAATCCGTAAAAGATATGATGAAATACGAAGAAAGTAAAATAGTAGAATACACCGAGAATATTGGCAGGTCAAGTTTTTAAATGAATGAAGAGGTAGAAGGTGGAGAAATACAAAATCTTTTTTTCTGGCTAGCTGCTCGTAACATAACTTCAAAAGAAGACACATCAAAGTAGCTTAACAGAAGATACTTCCCCTTCCACATTCACAAAGTACGCACGCAAAAGACATGCACACACACACACACACACACACACACACACACACACACACACACACACACACACACACACATTTAAATGAAAAGTATGGACTAAAAAAAAGCAGATGTGATGGCACAAGCACTAAGACAGAAGCAAGTAGATAAGTGCTGAGACTTATTCACTTACTTATGCATTCTCATGAAATGACAGCATAATGACACACAAAGTAATACACAAAGCTGTATTGTAATGAAATATGCGCGCACACACACACACACACACACACACACACACACACACACACACACACACACACACACACACACACACACACACACACACACACACACACACACACACACACACACACACACACACACACACACACACACACACACACACGGGTGCAGCTCCCTGGGCTCCAGCAGCGAACTGCCTTAACTGATTTATTAAGAGCTAAACGCGTCATTAGTGTAAGCGGCTAACCCTGAACATTGGGCTCATTAGAATATGCAAATGCGTGGTATAGCCTGGCAGCCTGCTAGATTGCGAGCTCAGGCTTTTCTTATCACAGGCTCCAACTGCGTTTATGGCTGCGAATCTTTGACATAACTCCCTGTCATAACGAAGGCTTTCATGAACGTGCCCATCTGCACACTGCGCTGCTCAGGGCTGTATGTGGGGAGTAACTGCCGTATGTCATTGTTGCCACAGTTGCGGAGGAGGCGGGTGCATCATTATGGAAGTTTGTACAGTGCTGGGCAATTCCGTGTATTTCTTGGGCGGTGGGAATACTGTTAATGAGCTCTGTATACTGCTGGGAGGTGGGTACATTTCTTTGGAGTTATGATAGTACGTCGCTGCAGAGGTGGAATTGATCTTTCTCCTCTGTACACAGCGGTGGATTCATGTGAATGTATCAACAAGACAATTAATTAACCTTGATGGAGAAGGGCACTTAATTGTTCCAACTTCCATTTTTTAGAAACTCTAAATATGCCCACTTCACCCAGCTGCTGAGTTGTCAGAGGGGAGAGCTGACATCTTTATCACCACAAGAGTTATATTTCTCAGGATCTGATCCAGCTGTTAACACTGTCATGCACAAATGCCTCTTAAATGATTTGACAGCTTTAGTCTACCTTGTTAGCAAACTTATGATACAATATGCCCATGTTAGTGTTATTAATTATGCTTGGATTTCAAAAACAGACTCGTTTCTATCACTTGGAGGGTGAAAAAAAACAGGAAGATATAGCCTGTCAATACATAAGGTATTTCAGCAGCATCATCAAAGTCATGTGTCTCACAGAACAGACATATCAGCTACACAGGCGGTCTATGTATGTAACTGCAGCCCAAGATGTATTGTCTTCCATTTTATGGTCAGTGATTATGTTTCGGACTCTGAGCTCTGCCACAATAGAGGTGACGTACACTCAATATTGTGCCTGTATGTATCCTGTGTAGACACAGAAGGAACAGTGAGGCTCTGCTGCTTTCACTATGCAGGATGCATAGACATCATACTAGACTGTCCAGGATTTGTGGAAATGAATGCTCACATGCCCCTCCCCATTATCCGAGGAAAATGAAACCATGCAGTCTACACAAACACACCTCTTTAACACCTGGGTGTCATTCTTTATCTGAAGGCCCATAATCAGGATTTGTAGCTCTGAAGAAGCTCATAAAGCCTGGTTGATTCAGTGACAAATGGAAAGCACCAAGAACTGAGGATAAGCCATCTGATATGACAAATTTCTCTCACACATCACATCACCCTCAGGTATTTCTCCCTTTTCCCCCCCCCTTTCTCAATCTGATTTTCCTTAGAGCTTTCTCTCTTTTAGCAGGATGCTCTGTTTGGTGCTTTAAAAAGAAAGGCCTTATTCTGGCAGGTTTGCCAACAGGCAGACAGGTCAATGGTTGATGACTGCACACCTCATCTGCACGTACAATCCATTCCAGGACAGATTGGCCCTCAATGTCCCTTTAAATCACCGGTCCAAGAGATTAGTAAAGGTGTTAAACAAAACCAAAGATAAACAAACTAATAGTAAACATTGAATCCGGAAAGCACTTCACTTTTTACACATTTTGTTATGTTACAGCCTTATTCCAAAATGGATTAAATTCATTTTTTTCTCAAAATTCTACACACAATAGCCCATAATGATAACGTGATAAAGTTTTTTTTAAATTTTTTGCAAATCTATTAAAAATAAAAAATGAAAAAAATCCCATGTACATAAGTATTCACAGCCTTTGCCATGACACTCAAAATTGAGCTCAGGTGCATCCTGTTTCTGCTGATCATCCTTGAGATGTTTCTACAACTTGATTGGAGTCCACCTGTGGTAAATTCAGTTGGTTGGACATGATTTGGAAAGACACACACCGTCTATATAAGGTCCCACAGTTGACAGTGCATGTCAGAGCACAAACCAAGCCATGAAGTCCAAAGAATTGTCTGTAGACCTCTGAGACAGGATTGTATCGAGTCACAGATCTGGGGAAGGGTACAGAAAAATTTCTGCAGCATTGAAGGTCCCAATGAGCACAGTGGCCTCCATCATCCGTAAATGGAAGAAGTTTGGAACCACCAGGACTCTTCCTAGAGTTGGCCGCCCGGCCAAACTGAGCGATTGGGGGAGAAGGGCCTTAGTCAGGGAGGTGACCAAGAACCCGATGGTCACTCTGACAGAGCTCCAACGTTGCTCTGTGAAGAGAGGAGAACCTTCCAGAAGGACAACCATCTCTGCAGCACTCCACCAAGCAGGCCTGTATGGTAGAGTGGCCAGACGGAAGCCACTCCTCAGTAAAAGGCACATGACAGCCCACCTGGAATTTACCAAAAGGCACCTGAAAGACTCTCAGACCATGAGAAATGAAATTTTTTGGCCGGAATGCCAAGCGTCATGTCTGGAGGAAACCAGGCACCGCTCATCACCTGGCCAATACCATCTCTACAGTGAAGCATGGTGGTGGCAGTATCATGCTGTGAGGATGTTTTTCAGCGGCAGGAACTGAGAGACTATTAAGGATCGAGGGAAAGATGAATGCAGCAATGTACAGAGACATCCTTGATGAAAACCTGTTCCAGAGCGCTCTGGACCTCAGACTGGGGCGAAGGTTCATCTTCCAACAGGACAACGACCCGAAGCACACAGCCAAGATAACAAAGGAGCAGCTTCGGGACAACTCTGTGAATGTCCTTGAGTGGCCCAGCCAGAGCCCAGACTTGAACCCAATTGAACATCTCTGGAGAGATCTGAAAATGACTGTGCCCATCCAACCTGATGGAGCTTAAGAGGTCCTGCAAAGAAGAATGGGATAAACTGCCCAAAAATAGGTGTGCCAAGCTTGTAGCATCATATTCAACAAGACTTGAGGCTGTAATTTCTGCCAAAGGTGCTTCAACAAAGTATTGAGTAAAGGCTGTGAATACTTATGTACGCGTTATATTTTCATTCTTTATTTTTAATAGATTGGCAAAAATGTTAAATAAACTTTTTTCACTTTGTCATTATGGAGTATTGTGTGTAGAATTTTGAGGGAAAAAAATTATTTAATCCATTTTGGAAAAAGGCTGTAACATAACAAAATGTGGAAAAAGTGAAGCGCTGTGAATACTTTCCGGATGCACTTTATATCTTAGATGACATTTTAAGATAACAAACACCCACAGCTGTAGCTCTAGCATGGAATTTTACTCTAGCTCCTGATTGAAGTGCAGAGGATGACATTCATTGATGACCTTTACCGTCATCTTATTTCATCATTCCACTTGCTACACTTCTCTTCAGCTCATTCTTATTCCTTCTCCCCCATTTCTCCTCAAGGCGATAATTTTTGATTTGGTTTAATACCAGAACAGCCGTCGGTGCTACTGTCCTTTATTGTGAACCAGGCGTAGTGATTATGGACCACAATACGCCGAAACAAAAGCCTGGTGTCATTATGTCAGTAATAAACCTTTTCCATTTTACCTGCTTCACTACATTTCCCATCATCCTTTGTCAAACAAATGCATGCCAGAAGCTGCCTTTACTGTCAGGAAATCATTTCCGTTCATTTTCTCTCCCAGCCTGTTTACACTGTCTGATAGGAGACCATCCCAGTAGATCATATAATATCTTCCACAGGAAATTACCAGAAATAATCTGCCATGTTAAACATGAATTGAACAGGCAGACCAACTGTATTTTACTCCCAAACACGCAAGTGCAATGTGTTCATAGAATTAATTCATTTCAGCTCCACTATGTAATAACATCAAATGCATATAGAAATGTGGACAAAAATGACCTATTTAACCCTGCTGCAAATATTCATTTCTTGTCCATTCTTGTCCTTTATGCATGAGGAAACTGGGTGGGAAAATTCTCATAAGACATTAAGAGAAGCAAACAGCCCAACTCCATTATTCTGCGGTAACACGCTGTCATCATATTTGATCACCTATGTTGCATATGATGGCAAGAGGAATCTCTGTACTTCCAGTCGAGGGAAACTACATTATCTTCTTTTGAGGAATCTTTCTCTATATGTCATTTTCTCTCTACCTCTCTGCTCTGTTCCGGCAAACAAAAAACAGTAATTGAGTCCTTTGAGGCTCCGGGTTGCCATGAGCCCTTTGTTGTGGCTGCTTAATTGGCTGTGTTATTCACAACCAAAGTGTACTGTACTGCATTAGTGGTAGAGGCTTATGAGTCGTATTTGTCTGCTTTTCCAAGGGAGTTGATGGCAATGTTTATACTGACTACAGTGTTGCATCTTACTCTTTGCATATACTATTAAGTTGTGTGTCTCACAACCATGCTTTGAACAGTGCTCTCTTTCTCATGCAGTTTTCTCTCTTGTTGTTATACAACTCTGTCCTTCCTCTTTCTACACTCTTTTCTCTCTGTGCCATTGCACTCTTAAAAATCAATTTAGTCACCCATTGCGACCTTGTTCATCTCTTCGGTGTCTTTGCATTATATTTTTCTTTAACTCTTACCCGATTTGTACAATTTTACGTAACATTTTTCATTAAGTATACACTCTTTATTTAATCCTACTGTTTATACAGCCAAGTCAGCTGGTTGGGTTTATAATGCTCACCGAGTTTGTATTGATATTAACTAAGGTGAATAGAACAATTACTGTCACATTCATTTTACTATTTTCTTTTTAACAAACATTTTACCTTTCACACTTGTGAAATATTCCTTTTGGTGATTTTTTCCCTCCACTACTTTCAGATTGATAATTAAAGACTGCACTCTCTACCCACATTTCTGCACTCTTGGCTCTGCAGTCTATTTCCACTTTAGTTTGGAATAAACTAAATGTTTAAAACGTGTGGTCGCCCTGATTGTCTCTTTTTAAGCCAAATTGTGACACGACACTCTTGAATGGCTTGTTAGGATGGATGTTTTCTGCCATGCGAGTTTCATAAGCTGAAGTGTGTGCGATGGTGTGTGGAAGCTAATAGGAGCAGACAGCATAATAACTCCCCTCTCCTCCGCAGCCCTTCGTCACCACCTCAGCTACAGGACTCAGGTGTTTTGAGGGCTACATTCATTGAGCAAATGTCCAATTATTACACATGTATTTGCTGGAATTAAGGAGTATCATCTCAACGCAAGTGAAGTGGCCAACCTTATGTGGTTACTTGCCTTGCCAAAGGTCTCTCAGCATCCGAATCCGATTAAACTACACATGAACAATGTTATTTACAGTTCAGCTATATTGAACAACCTCTTCCAGCCCTGGCACTACAGTCTCTCTCACTTTTCTATTTCCGACTGTCTCTTTCATCATGTACTTTTCGTCTTTTTCTCTGTGTCTTTCTGTATGAACAGTTTCTCTATCAAGTGACTTTCTTCCTTTTTCCAGTCTCCCCTAAATCTTTGTACCCTCACTTTCTCTCATTGTTCCTCTCAGTTAGCCACGTTTCATTCATTTCCTTTGTCCTTCATCTTTTGCTCTTTATTACAATCTTGTTTAACTTCCTCCTCCATTTCAATCCTCTCTCTGTTCTTTCTATCCTCTGGTCTCAATCTAATGCCCGTGGGGTCTGGCCTCACACTCGACCTTAAGGAGAGACCTAATGATGCAGAAATGCAGAAGAGCTCTGCAGGAGCTCCATGACACACTGTGAGAGCAGGAAGGAACCATACAAACGTGGGCACACATACAACGGTGCACACTCAGGCACAGCTGCAGAGGCACAATTGTAAATCCCCCCCTCACTCCCCCGACACACACACACACACACACACACACACACACACACACACACACACACACACACACACACACACACACACACACACACACACACACACACACACACACACACACACACACACACACACACACACACATACACACATGTCAGAGGCAAGTAGTTACAAAGAATGTGGCCAGTGTGCCACACTGAGGGCAAGGAAGAGAGCGATACATGATAGGAGCATCAATAGCAGCCTGCAGGAGCTGGCACAATGAGTTCAACGCCAATGGCTTAATATGACAGCCCTGCCAGCACCTCAGAGCCTCTGCATGAAAGACATATACACGTGGATATGTACGCACGCACATATCCACACAAGCTTGGGTGAGTCAGACACTCCCAGGGGCATCTCTCCACCTAGCTAAAGCTTGGCTCTGACAAACACAACACCTTATGGTTGGCTACTGGTGCCCAAGGAGAAACAGCAACACAGACACTCTGTTAATTCCACGCCTGCAATGTCTCACAAAGCAAATGCTGCTTCATGAAACAGTCTTTATGTACTGTGTGTACAGTACAATATACCTGCAGTTAGGTAGGCTTTCACGGAAGCTGGTAAAGGTTTCTCACCTTGCATCGTTTATGTTTATTGCAAAGCTAAATGTGTGTACGAACGAGAGGGAGCATGGATAAACATCAGTATGTGTACAGTACAGGTTGATCAGCCCTCTGCTATATCAGCAGCAGGCAGGAAATCCATAGAAACTTAACAGTCAATTACTTCAACTGTCATTGGCCTGCCATTGCCTGCCTCCCCAAGGACAGCAACCAGTCACTCCCAAGAATGATGCAGCAGCACCAATCACACCAGAGGAGGATCCCACCTGAGCCATAGAGGTGAGGTATGGTCTCAGATCAGGCAAAGAGAAGACATGTAATGATCACTACAATACTGTAATGAGTGTTCTTGGTTTGTAAACATGCATGTAAATAATTCATAGTTAATTAACCCAGATTACTGGACTACAAAATCAGATTGTGAGGAAACAAGCAATGATACTGTATGAAGAATAACACTGGTATATTTGCATGCAAACAGATTCAAGATAGATGAGTTCACAAACATTTCTGATGAAAATGAAACGGTCAAAAAACTGACAGTGTTTCATTTTCAAGGAGGCTGTCCTCAGGGTAGAAAGTGGTGTAATCACCACTGACGGGAGCTCCCTTTTTCTTTTCTTTTATGACACACACAAACACCTCAGTGGTGGCCTCTGTCTGAAGCAGGAATATACAGGATGTGCATACGCAAGTACAGAGCGTACTGACTTTTCATCCAATTTTAGCCAATATTCTCACCAGTCCAATATATTTATGCCATAACTCAAGAAACAAGCCCAATGGCTCTCTTTTACTGATGCCGGTCTCCCCATTGTTCCAATTAAATTTGGAAAATCTAGCCGAGAAAGTTCCCATTTAGAAAGCACAAGACCAATTCTTTGAAGACAAACAGTGCCTTGTAATGTTCTCATTTCAGCAGTGATACATGCTTTTCACAGAGCTGGATCTTATTAAAAGTAACAGAATAGCTGTGCAGTATGGGGCAGTGTAACCACACAGCCATCCACTTTGTCATCAGTAGCTTCCCAAGAACTTTTCAATGTATCGAATCAGGAGACACGAGGAGATTGATTGTAAAAAGAAGAATCAAAACTGAAGCAGCGATCCAAGTGAACTCATGGAGCCTCCACCAGGGGAGGTCTGGAGGCGTGGGCGGGTGTGACGAGAGGTCAAGGCTGCGGCACATGCACACGCACATGCACACGCACACGCACACGCACAAAGAAACCCTGGGGAGAGCGATGGACGGTGAAAGGGAGAGCCCTCAATCTGACCTGGTGGAATAGGGGTAAGCTAACAACCAACCAACACTTACGGCATGCAGTAGGTTGGAGGTTGCATGTGGGTTGGAAAACCAGGCAGCACTCAAACATACAGCTATTTGTGCATTATTGAGAGATTTGAAGAAGAAACGTAAAAGTAATTAAAAAGCAAACTTTTTGTATGCAGCAATTGATTAAGTAAGATTTTATGTAACTTCCACACTGCATCCTACAACAAAATATTTTTGCAGAAGCAGCAGTGTGAAGTGTCAAGCTGCTTTTTGCCAAACTTCTAGCATGCAGTGATGGTGTTTTTTTTTGGTGTTTTTTTTTTTGGGAGCAGCTGCTTCTTGGTGTCCTGCCGTGGGCACCATGCTGCATGAACAGAGTTGTTAACCAGCTCCAATGATTCCTATAAGCCTTCAGCTGTTACTCCAGGGATGTTTTTTTTTATTTTTTTTTACCTCATCAAGAATTCTGCATTGTGCTTTTGGAGTCTTCACCTTCCCGGAGAGTGATCTCTACCCACAGAATATTGCATCAACGAGTCGAACAGGAGATAGACGATAAGAGAAAGCATAATCCCCCGCAAAGCAGGTAATAGCTTCTCTCCGATGTCGTGGCCACATGGAGCTGGCAGTGTGACAGTGAGATTATTATTATCGTCAGATGGTCAGATGGTGCTTGTTTTCGGGGCTCAGCTGGTTGATTTTGGTCATCGGGATCATCACCAGGTGCTGCCATGTCCTCCCTGGGCACAGACTCACCATTGGAGGGCACTGCAGGGTTGGCGCATTCCCTACCAGGCAAGGTTGTGACTAGAATAATGTTGGAAACACAGGGTGCAATTTTTTTGTCCCTTTTTTCACTTGGAGGATAGTGCCAGATTTAGATCATATCAGTTTATCTGAATGAAGGCGAATAAAAAAAAGAAAAAGGAAGGGACGAAGAAAGGAAGGCGGAAGCAAAGAAATGAAGAAGGAACAACACTTGAGAAAAAATAAAAATAGGAACGCAAGTACAAACGGAGGCGAAAAAAGACTTGAGCATGCAGTCTGTGGACTTGCGATGTTTGAGTGTGTTCTTGAATTAATTTAGTCCAAAATGTAAGAATAGAATCTCTACTCTGATTCAGGCAGATTAATTAAAAACCACAGCCTTGTTAATTATACCCAGCTATCTCAGACAGATGAGTCCTCTGATGCGATGTCTGTCCCTCTGTAATGCTCACCTCAGCTCCTCTGGCGTTGTCCCACTTTAGTTGCAGCTCCTGTGTCTCTAGACCGTTTATACATCCGGGATATAAGTTCACACTGCAGATAAAATCACCAGCTCAACGTTGCCCTCTGTTACAGGAATTCCTGCGTCAGTACAATTCTCATTGATAAATTGCACCTTACATGATATGCACCAGTAATATGTGGTGTTTTACACATTTCATTTAATTTTATTTCTGTTCTACATTATACATGCTGTAGGAGGCATAATGCAAAGTACTTGAGGGTTGAGTTGGGACTGCACTGCAACAAAATGATACTACTCCCCTGCTGCCACTTCTCATTTCTTTCCTTTTATAGGTGTAATGAAGAACAGCGAATACATCTCTCTCCCTCACTCTCCTCCTTGCTCGTCTCTCCATTTCTCTGCCACCTTATTGATCGTCCAATCCAATCAGGCTCTTGCGGCTACGTGAATCTTATTCTGAGGACATGGCAGCACATTTAATCTAAGCACAAATCAATAGCGGCATGTCTTGTGAAGGAATGCAAACCATGTATGTATTTATATATCAAAAACATTTTTGTGGAGGTATGCGTACAAATAAAAAAGCTGTAAATCAAGCTCTGAGACAATGAATGCAAACTTATCACAAACGAGTTGAGGATTAAAATAGTGCCTGTATGTCTGTGACCACAAACACCACTCAATTAGCCTGAAGGGCATAATTAAGAGAGCCACAACATATCAGCATGTTATTAGTTTTTAACCAGTCTGGTATATACTTACAATGGTTGAATTAGGAAAATTACAGGGCTTCCTCTTTAGAGGATGATAAAACATACATGAAGTGGATTTATTTTATTATATAAATGATATGCTCCAGATGAATAACAGAGGAAATGCAGCTTTTCCATGGGTGCTCGCAACCTGACACCTCACTGCAGATACAGCATTCTCTATATGAGAAATACTGCACTGCTGTTCAGGCTGTTTTGAAACTGCAGGGTAACTCTTTCATCACTCATTCATGCATATACGCACACGCACACGACACGACACAACACACACCGTATCCCTTCCCATGCAGGGCAGTGAGTTTGCATTTCTACCCACAGAGGGAAGGTTCCTTTTCTACCTTCTCTCAGTGACTATCTTTACTCTTGAGCTGTGTACAGTTTCAGAATCTCATTACCATTGTTTTTCTCTACTGAAATTATATCTCAGCGATGCACAGGGACACGCAATGTCACGTGTAGAGCACAGACCCATCAGGATCAGAGCTACTCAAGTAAGTGCACAGGCTGGCAAAAGGAAAGACAGGTGGACAAATACACAAACACAAACACACACGTACACATACACTCATGCAAACACACACACACACACACACACACACACACACACACACACACACACACACACACACACACACACACATGCGAAGTGATTCGGTGAGGCAGTCGATGTTGCACAGTGTGTCAGTCATGTGAATTACCAGACAGATGGCTGTCAGTGAGGTTGGGTGAGTGCGGATGTGCGGAATAGGGGGGGTGGCATGCCTGTAGGATAACGACACCTCTTCTGTAAACATACATAAGTAATGTATTTACAAAGGCAGGTGATAAGTAAAACAAGCCGACTTCTAATCAGTAGAATCTGTTTACAGCATGAAAAGATTTCATTCCTGCTATCTAATCATCTCCCAACTATTTTCTCTTTCTACCTCTCTCCATCACCTCTTCCTGCTCTTTCTCTCTTTTCATGCACTCCTAACACCTCTTCTGTGTCGCTGCTCTCTCGCTAATCCAGTGACACATCTCACCATTCCGATCTCACGCAGAGAACGCCTGCCTCGCTGCAGCTGATAATGTGCAATGCGCCACAGAGAAGCAATCAGACGATTTAACACAGAAATAAACAAGCAGTTCACACATGACAAGTAATTCATCATCAATGACTGTAATTTTCAGCAGTCGTTACTCGTTCTGGACCTTAACGTGTCAACATGCCGCTGCTGCTCTGTTTCATTCTGACAATCATGCATTGAAAATGCCAAAAGCATGCGGGCTCAAGTTATAAGCATTATGTCATGTGAAATGAAGCACTGATGGCTGGTATGGTGATCTTCTTTTTTCAACTGGAAATTATGCTAACCGAGATCACTTAATCTGTGATGAGTAGCGTTGAAGCTTTCATACTAATTGTAGCAAGATGCTAAATGCTTGTTACCTCAACTATATTAACCCTGAGAGGCATACAGATTTGTTAACAAAAAAACCAGAGCAAAATAGGATGCCACATAACACTGTTAGAGGCAATAGCAAGGCACAGAAATGGAGGGAGGGGAAATGAGAGAAATCAGGACCAAGGACGACTTGTTACATTCACTGGAGTGTGAAGAGGACCACACTTGTAGGACTTTTACTGGTACATTAAAAAAAGATAACTATCAACTGTGACACAATGATGTTGGGAGCAGAGTTCTCGGTGTAAAAGGCATATTAAAAGAGAGCAGGCCATAAACAGCTGTGAAATATCTACTAAACTTTGTCAAGCTGACTGAAAATGTCAATCTGTGTGGCTGCTATCCACTTAAAATACTTCACATCAGATTACCACATAATTGGAACCATTTTCCTGTTGAATATTTTGTTCCCATCACCTACACAAACCCTTCTTTTTATTTGAACAGCATTATTAATAATGCCTAAAGCAACATTAATGTTTTAACTGGTAAGTGGTCAGCTAAAAGTGTGCAGGCATGGCTGTAAAAAAAAAGAAGAAGATGCATGTTAAGATCAAAGACAGCAGAAAATTCACAGTGGCCAAATCAAATCTCACCGAGCTCCACTCACAATGCAACAAAAAAACGTCTTCAGGGCTCTTTGAAGAGTCCACTTTGGAAATGACAGGGGACGAAATCACAATTTGGAAGAGGAAAACACAGCGTTTAAAAAAAAAAGAAATGTACATGTACACAAACAGCATACACACCACTCAGACAGGCCAGAACCTATCTGTCACAACATCACCTCACAGTCAGATGTGAGAAAGGCAGATTATTTACTAAATATATCCAATGACAACCAACTGAGTGAAACTGTAAACCTGCAGAGAAATCTGTCTCTGGAGGCCATCGCAACTTGGAGTCACAGCCTACATTAAAATTACTGTAACAGCTGCTCATATAAACTGTGCACACAGCAGGTATTTTTCTTATTTACTTCTAACAATGAATCACAATCACAAAAGGAGCAAATACAGTGAGATAATACTCTTCAATTGCTGCTGATTTTTGGGGTTAATTTCTGAAAAACTTCTGTTTGATTTTCACAAACACCAAAAGCAAAACATCTCCACATACTTTATACCCAAATATCAGTAAAGAAAAAAAGCACACCAGTTTGTCTCATCTAACTTCAATGAGTTAGGAGTGGGAGCAGGATGGGCGCAGTGCCAGCTTGCTGCAGCGGCGTTGGGTTTAATTATCTGACCTTCTCATCGACTGGCTCACAGGCTTCCAGCCGAAGGCAAGTGCTAATCAATGTCACCCTCGGCAGTGTGATGATAAGTAGCCATGACACCCCTTGCCCCCCCCCCCCCCACACACACACACACACACTCCACCACACACTCTGTCTCTCAACACATATCTTCAACTTCATCACATCTAACATCTCTATCTCACAGTTATATGCTGGCAGCCTTCTCCTGTTCTTCTTGTTTCCACTCTCCTCTCACCTGTCTGTCTCCCTTGTGTTTCCCTGGATCCCCTGTCACTCTTTCCATGTCCTGCTATCTTCAGCTTCTACTGTTAGTGTAAAGTCTGCAGTGTGTGCCCAAGGCTCAAGGTCTTGTGTAAAAGAACTCTTCCACTTAGCTGAATGTATCTGTATTCCTGGGCTTATAGTGCTGAGGCAGCACCGGTACTTTGTTCAAGCAGCGGCGAAGTGCTCTCATCTCCCCATCACTGGCCGACCTTGGGTGTCTCCTATACCTGACTCCTCGGAGCATTGGTGTGTGCGCAGAGTGTATGTGTATCTGTGCTTGTATGTGTGTGTGGGACACTGTGTGGGATCAGTGATTAACCTTTCTCTTATTGACCCCTCCCCTCCCACTGTGTCACTGAGGCACCAGAGTCCCTCGGTGGTGCCTCCTTGTACTTGAGGCGAACACAGCTCTGCAGAGGCTGCGCAGTGTCGGTGCAGCGAGAGTGCGTGTAACAGTTTGTGGTTTCACATTAAAAGTAATTAGCAATAAAAGTGTGAAAAAAAGTAATCTCCCGCACATCTTCGAATAACACAGTTCTCATCTCAAACACAGCTGCTAATTTATTAATGAATCCATCTCCATGCATCTCCAGCAAGAAGATGGATTAATCTCTCAGCATATTCTACATACATACATTTTACATACAGGGCAACACTGAGCTCATTCAAAGTGTTGCCTATTGATATTATTACATTTAAATATTTATGCTAACAGGTAGGTATGATATTATTGCGCCACCATGTTGCTTCCTGCATAGTGTCCTCACTGGGGGCCAAGCACAAACACTGC
This sequence comes from Brachyistius frenatus, assembly GCF_029030835.1. Classification (NCBI taxonomy): domain Eukaryota; kingdom Metazoa; phylum Chordata; class Actinopteri; family Embiotocidae; genus Brachyistius; species Brachyistius frenatus. The sequence continues at coordinate 4,998,421 of NW_027210601.1, forward strand.
AGGACAAACACATTGTTTTTTGTGTGTGTGTTTTGTTTTTTTTAAAAGTACCACAACACGCACATAAAGGGCAACTTTTACTGATTAAAGGATGCAAAGTTGTCTCTCAGTTAATTTCCAAAATTTTCTTCAAGACCACCTCTATTAAAGTCGGTCAAGGTTCAAACCTCATTGAGTGCTGGTTCAATCCCTGGCAGCAGTATTTTCAGTTTAGCCAAAGGCTGGGTGGCAAGCCAGTAAAGGTCATACTGTAACCTTGGTGTAGAACTAGCGACTACTATTGGCTCATCTTTCTAATCTGTTTTAAGGTGTCTACACAAGGAATAGAGATTAACAGCAATAAAGTTTGAACCAGCTGGTCACTCCTAATAGGAAGAGAAATGAAAAAAATTAAAATAAATTCTCACTCCTGTCAAATTGTATTTTTTAAAAGTTGCATATTTCCTACTTGAGTAATATTATTTCAAAGCTGTAAATGGCAGAGATACTTGCAAAGGGAAATGTAATGTTCTTGTATAAAGTAGAGCCCTAAAAACAAGCAAAATATTCAGCATTCGCTGGGAACTATTTGACTAAACCTCCCTTCCCCTTCTCACACGCACACACACACACACACACACACACACACACACACACACACACACACACACACACACACACACACACACACACACACACACACACACACACACACACACACACACACACACACACACACACACACACACACACACACACACACACACACACACTGTAAACTCCGCCTCAACAAATTCCATCTTCCATTCACATCTAACTTACTTTGTCTGGCCATTGATTATGAATCTGTAGATGGACCATTTGCTCAGTGCTTTGCTCTCAAATGACCGTACAAAGCTGTGGTAGAATGACGATCTGCTGCCTTTCCCTGGCTGAGTTTGTACTGCACCTCATTAGGGGTCCAAGCATCAACCCGGTGGTGGAACATATTGTTTTTGTTTAATTTTCAGTTCCACTGAATTTTCTGACAGTTGTAGTCGTCATTAACACGTTACCAATCTTACAGAGCCGCACACATTTTACCAGAATCCAGTAGCACCGTGATCTTTTTCTCCTTAAGTTATTTAATGGTTGGCAAACAGCTGTAAGGTGCTTTACAGCCACATTCTGGTGATAGCAACACATTACGCCCAGGAGATGTTAAAAAAAGAGAAATACAGCAAAAAAAAATTTAGTTTTCAATAATTATTTGAAAATCATTACCCCTACTACGAAGCTTTTAAAACATTTTTTTCTCATTTTTTTTTCCTTTAAATGCGGGTCTATTGCAGCCCTCTTGGACAAAGTGGTCAGTCTTCAGTCAGCTAAAGGCTGCAGGATTTCTTTCAATTTTGTAGTATGATTATCTGTATGCTGAAGCATGTCTTACAATAAAATCCAGTGCTTATTAAAGATCAAAGTGTATTAGTGAATATTATTGAGGTGCTTCAGTGGCAATCATTTTCCACAAATGACTCATATTCAATCACTTATTCCTCATAAAAAAAGACAAATCCAACAAAATGAATTTCTTAGTTACCTCATACTGTCACAGTCTTGTACTAAACTAATTGACTAAGAGGGCAGACTAATTCACTTTTACTTGTACCCTGGAAGAACTGATTAGACATATACAGTACTATTCCTTATTTCCTTTTGAGTTAACTATTCAACTGCACTAATTGGTTTGCTTGCTTAAAAAAAAAGGTAAAAAATGACAATAAAAACACAAACAAATCCCAAATGGCTATGGTTGCTCAGAGAAAACCACTTGCACGGAATAAGCGGAGTGGATAGTTGGCTGGGTTAAGGTTCGGGGTCAAGGGTTACTGACTACACATTCATATTCCCACATTCTTATCAGGACAGCTTTCTGAATAATAACAATGTTTGTGGGGGTCAAATGGATTGTAGGGCTAAAAAACAGAGTGAAACCCATTTGTGTCTAAGTGCACCTCATCATCACCTCGCATCATCACCTCGCATCAGCATCATCATCATCATCATCATCATCATCATCATCACCCCCACCACTACCAACACATCCACAGTCAGTCATCATCAAGAGCTGCATCACTTTCTTGAGTTTATAACTAATCATGTCTGTGCCAGATGGAAAACTCTGTGTCTGTCTGTGAGTGTGAGTGTGTGTGTGTGTGTGTGTGTGTGTGTGTGTGTGTGTGTGTGTGTGTGTGTGTGTGTGTGTGTGTGTGTGTGTGTGTGTGTGTGTGTGTGTGTGTGTGTGTGTGTGTGTGTGTGTGTGTGTGTGTGTGTGTGTGTGTTAGCAGCTGAGCCATAATGGAATCCTCAGGGCTGTGGATGAGCAGAGGAGGTACTTTGATGGATGTGTCTGGTCACTGATAGAGGGTGTCTCTGGTCTGAAAGGGAGACAGAAGGAGATGCAGGAAGAGGGAAAGAGAGGAAGAAACCGAATGAATGGATGGAAGAAACGTGAGAGGGGACAGGAGGCAAAGGAAAGAAACAGAGCGAGAGACCAACAGCATTATATTGATGTAAATAGAAGGAGAGAAGGGAAGCTGCATAGGATAACTCAGTGTGTATGTGTGTGTTTAAGTGACATCACAGTAACAACATCAGATATTGTTACAGATAATGACTAAACTCTGAAAACACACACACAATCACTTTGACAGCACCATTTGGAGGCATATACTGTCGACACACACACACGCACAAAGAAATACAGATACATGTGGACTACACCTGATATTAAAAGACCGTTTTAAACAGCTCAATGAACAAACTGAAGCAGAACACATTCTCATGTGTCTTGAGTACATTTACATTGGTCTGTACATACAAACTGACATACTTTATACATACAGAACATAATCCAGTGTCCACACTACACTGGTTGAGGCCTCAGCTGTAAGTGTGGAAACTCTTGACACCACTTTTCATTTGAAAGACTTCTAATTGGTCAATTGCATAGCCCTCATGCTCAATCAGCTGTTGCCTAGCAACTGCAGTCTGGGGAAGCAGGAAGAGAGGAGCGGGGGGGGGGGCTGGGCAAAAAGTGATAGGCGAGCAAATGAGAGGTGGAGGTAACGGTGGAGGTCGGGGGTAATTTAGTGTGTTTGTGCTTATTTTGTTAGAGAGAAAGATCGAGAGACAGATATTGTATACAAGAGGTCAGAGGAGAGAGGGAGGGGAAGAAAAATCATTCAGCACACAGAGGTGGAGAGAAAGTAAGAGGCGGCGAATGCTGCCACCCAATTTCGTTTTCGACAGATTCACTTGAACAGGCTCAGTCATGCACAACCACATGTCCAATTTACCAAATACTATCAACAAATACTGCACCTCCGAAGCAGTTCTTAGAGTGCTTCCCCACATGATTCACTGATAATGCTGTCAGCTTACACATACCGTACACTGTTGTCCCTCACAAGACAAATACAAGTGCATTGCCAAAGCACGACAAAAATACAGTGGGCAAATATTCTCCACAAAAATGATGAAATCCTGCGTAAACTAACACCTCTGTTGACTTGGCAAGATATCAGTTCCCTTCGTCTTCCCCTCCCAAAATAGATTGAAGCAGAGAGCGAGACAAAACATGAAAATGCTTTGTCGCTTTTGAACAACTGTAGTGATTTAATACATGGTGTTGAGCCATTGCTGAGGGAACATCACTGACTACAAGATGAGTGCAACTAATTTTAAATATAGAAAAATTGGAGGCAGGACAGCGCTGATGCTTACTGATGGTTATCCAAAGTCTGGGAAGATATTTGGTCGAGCATTAAAAATGCCTTCCATGATCCTGACCAGCAGCAATTTAATTCAACCCATCTGTGTTGAACTTGTTTATGACAATACAAGTTGCATCTGATGGATAAGATGACTGACTTATTTTGCAAACTGCTCTTTAGCTGTCTCAGCTGTTGTCTGTGATGGTGCTCAAAACCATGTTTGTCTTTCTCTAAAGATGATTACAATGGGGATTTAGAAACACCAAAGAAAAATAACGTTACCCAATTTAAGTGTGACTAAGAAAATAATTGAAATTTGTCTGAAGTAAATGGTCTGTACTTACAGAGTGCATTTTCACCTTAGCAGTCATTACAATGTTTCCTATTCACCCATTTATACACACACTCGCACAGCAATGACGACAGAGAGGCCATGCAAGTTGCTTGTCTGCTATTGGGAGCAACTTAGGGTTTAGTGCTTTGCCCAAGGACACTTCGGCATATGGACAGAAGGAACCGGGAATTGAACAGCCAATTTTGTGATTAGTGGGCAACCCGCTCTACCATCTGAGCCACAGCTGTCTCCTCATTCTCTTCCCATCTGCCAGTAATTACTTTTTGTTTCTGAATGTCATATACCTGTAACTTTCTACAGCACAAATGATTGCGTTAACAATTAACATGTGCCGTATAGACTCTGTGTCCAACCTCTTGTAATAATGTTCCCTGTACAGTGTGCTCCCACTTCTCTTAATATATTGGCTGTTTGAAAAAAATGGTAGAGCCCTTTATTTCTATTTTTTTTTTAAGGATTATTCACATTTTCTTCACTAACTCACATTTTCTTCTGGTTTAGTTCTTCTGTGTCACGATTCATATTGTTCCAGAAAAAGTTTATCTCTAAAAAATATACACAAATTCAACTTTATTTTCCATCTGTTTAAAATGCAGCACTCTTTATGTAGGTTGGGGTTTTTGTCCTGTCCAGGTGGAGATAAGTTGGGACTCATCGCTGTTGCCCGCTAGGACATGTAAAAAGGGGCAAAACTATTAAGAGAAGTGGGTATCCCCAAGGTAAAACCTGTGACACACTTACTTAAAAGACCTTGGAAGACTTCTAAATAATGGGCCAAAGTCACAGACACCATGCTGCTGTATGCCCCAAACAAACGTACAGCAGAGCCCTGCATAAGACCTGCAGAAATGGGTATGAGAAAATGCCATTGCCAACAACTCTGATATGTGTTTCTCAAATATGACAGTGGAACATTGATGTAGTTATGTAGTTAAATATCAACAAGATCATCATTACAACTGAGCTTATTTTAATAGTTAATAATGCAGCCAACTACTGCAGAGCAACATGTCATTCACTATAAAACGAGAACTTGATGCAATCTAATATGCAGCACATGCAGTAACAATACCTTACTATAATTGTAACAAAGAACCACCATCCTTCGGGGATAGACAGTCATGCAGCCAAACAAATCATCCAGAATGTGTGAGGGCTATGTACCCTTCCCTTTTGTTCTCTCGTTCTCGTCCTTCCCTGGTCAATGAGAAGAGACCTGGGTGGGTGGTGGTTATCCCTTAATGACCCAGTTTACTTTGAAAATGCATTGATCTCAGCCAGTGCTTTACTTAACACGAACAAAGGAGCCTCAAAGCCCATCTTATCACTGTCAGTGTGGCCTGGATAATGCTGCAAATAATATTGTTTGTCATTCTACTGAAAAAAAATATGTTATGATTCTCAGGACTTGCCAAAACACATCTTTGTCTCTGTCACTAATCTAATTTAAATTTAATATTTTTTTCAAAAAGCACCATCTATGTTTTTGAAAAGAACACAATTTTAACAAATCAAAACCTAACTGAATTAAGTGTAAACATCTCTCTCCTTTCCACCCGCTTTCACAGCATGCTGATAGTGAAACAAGAGCAGTGTCCTTCAGATGGCATTCACACAATCAACAGTTGAGTGGGACTGCAGAGGAGAACCTGCATGAGCGTGCAGGCGGTAGGGGGGGAACAACACGGTGTGGGGAGGCAGTGAGTGTGTGTGTGTGTGTGTGTGTGTGTGTGTGTGTGTGTGTGTGTGTGTGTGTGTGTGTGTGTGTGTGTGTGTGTGTGTGTGTGTGTGTGTGTGTGTGTGTGTGTGTGTGTGTGTGTGTGTGCAGGTGTATAAGTTCAGCGTAAAAAGATTATACAGGGGTTTCTGCACTTTAGTCATCAATCACGTGGAAATCAAATCACAGTTGAGTATTCCCAAAAACACACCAAAGATGTAAGTAACTTTTTAATGTATTTTCTCTATGTTTCTGCAGCCACTAGATATGCAGATATTTGAACTTGTTTTAGAAGGATAATCATTGAACAATGTGTCAGCTTGTATTATATCTTATTATATTTTTAATTAACCTATATACAGTAGTTGACTGTACAAGGTCCACATTCACATCCACAAATGCAAAGTTGAGCTTTTTAAATTGTTCTATCCCAGCATGGCAATCTCGTTGTAATTACACATTTTTAACATAAGCCGTTTATTTTTTTCTTGCCTAATGTTTTACCATCTTCTCATAATTTCATCTATTGATCTTTTTGTTATTCCCACGGCATTGACTTCATCGCTGATAATCTCCTTTATAGCGTTTTGTTCTTGTTATATTCATATTTATTCATTTCAGTGGGATCAGATTTCCTTTTGTGGTCATTCTGTTAGAACGGCTGGAATCACTTTAACACACCCAAATACCTAATTTAAATAGAACGATTTGCACCTGATATCAAAGATGCAATTACTTTTAGTAAATCAACTGCAAAACGGGTGCAAGATAAATTTGCAAACTTTTGGTATAAACATGCAATTTAGTACCCTTTATTTGAAATCTTAGTAAATCAGGCCCAAAGTGTGGTAAAAGTGCAATAACATTAAAAAAAAAAAATCTAAAAAAATCTGTATATAAATATAATTTGGGTGACCTTGACCCACAGAGTCCCGGAGGAGCGGGACACATATTGTCAGCCACCCTCATCATCTGTCCGGCTCAAGGAACTTTGCTGGCACATGTCTCACTCCCTCTGGCCACACTTACTACTTTCCCCAACTCGCCCTATCAACACTAAATCCTGGCTGGAATTGGGGCCAGATGTCAATCCCTCCTTTTGAAGAGAAGGAATTGAAAAAGTGAGCAGAGGACAGTGAATTGAGAGGAAAAAAATAGTGTGACAGAAAGAAACAGCAGCATAAAGAGACAGAGAAAAGATGGAGAGAGGAGAGATGTGGGTGAAAAAGAAAGGGGAGTGTTTCAGGCTGGCCTTAGTGTCATCACGGAAAGTATTCACAGCGCTTCACTTTTTCCACATTTTGTTATGTTACAGCCTTATTTCAAAATGGAATAAATTCACTTTTTTCCTCAAAATTCTACACACAATACCCTATAATGACAAAGTGAAAATAGTTTGTTTAAAATTTTTTGCAAATGTATTAAAAATAAAATATAACACGTACATAAGTATTTACAGCCTTTGCTCACTACTTTGTTGAAGCACCTTTGGCAGCAATTACAGCCTCAAGTCTTTTTGATGCTACAAGCTTGGCACACCTATTTTTGGGCAGTTTATCCCATTTTTCTTTGCAGGACCTCTCAAGCTCCATCAGGTTGGATGGGGAGCGTCGGTGCACAGCCATTTTCAGATCTCTCCAGAGATGTTCAATCGGGTTCAAGTCTGGGCTCTGCCTGGGCCTCTCAAAGACATTCACAGAGTTGTCCCGAAGTCGCTCCTTTATTATCTTGGCTGTGTGCTTCGGGTCGTTGTCCTATTGGAAGATGAACCTTCGCCCCAGTCTGAGGTCCAGAGCGCTCTGGAACAGGTTTTCATCAAGGATGTCTTTGTACATTGCTGCATTCACCTTTCCCTCCATCCTGACTAGTCTCCCAGTTCCTGCCGCTGAAAAACATCCCCACAGCATGATGCTGCCACCACCATGCTTCACCATAGAGATGGTATTGGCCAGGTGATGAGCGGTGCCTGGTTTCCTCCAAACATGATGCTTGGCATTCCGGCCAAAGAGTTCAATCTTTGTTTCATCAGACCAGAGAATTTCATTTCTCATGGTCTGACAGTCCTTCAGGTGCCTTTTGGTAAACTCCAAGTGGGCTGTCATGTGCCTTTTCCTGAGGAGTGGCTTCCGTCTGGCCACTCTACCATACAGGCCTGCTTGGTGGAGTGCTGGCTTGGTTTGTGCTCTGACATGCACTGTCAACTGTGGGACCTTATATAGATGGTGTGTGTCTTTCCAAATCATGTCCAATCAACTGAATTTACCACAGGTGGACTCCAATCAAGTTGTAGAAACATAATAATCAGTGGAAACAGGATGCACCTGAGCTCAATTTTGAATGTCATGCCAAAGGCTGTGAATACTTATATGATCACTTATGTGATTTTTTTTTCATTTTTTTATTTGTAATAGATTTGCAAAAAAAAACCTTTTTCACACTATCATTATGGGGTATGGTGTGTAGAATTTTGAGGAAACAAATTTATTTAATCCATTTTGGAATAAGGCTGTAACATAACAAAATGTGGAAAAAGTGAAGCGCTGTGAATACTTTCCAAATGCACTGTATGTGAGGGCCTGGCAATGGAGACCTTCATCCTGCTCTTTACCCTCTGGTCTCCTTACTGCTACATCTCAGTCCTCACCTCTTTACCTGAGCCAAGCAGCCTTGATCTCTACTACTGATAATGAGGGCCCACATTCAAGCTAATTACCATCATATTACCATCATCTCATCATTACATAAAGAGGAATATTTCCACATTAAAAGATAGTGGTGAGTCAGACTTTGGCTTGGTACTCCAGTGATATGATACTGGGGACAGATGAGAGCATTGTCAAAGCACTGGGAGAAATCTCTCTCTCTCTCTCTCACGCTCTCTCTCTCTCTCGCTCTCTCTCTCTCTCTCTCTCTCTCTCTCTCTCTCTCTCTCTGCTTAAATGCATACAAGTGGGTGCTGCAGAGGCAGGGGGCTAATCTCAGAGCTCCTAAACTTCTGGTTAAAAAAAATGCATGTGTCTGTGTGAGTGTACAAACACATTTTCTGCTTGGAACACTCATTGATGATCCATCAGCTCGGTGCATTTTCTACGATATCGATGTTTAAAATCTGTTCATCGTGTGTTGGCATGCTGAAGTAGGTGCCTCAACCCGTTATTTTTGTCTCATGAATCAACAGTGCAGCTCTCTGCGTTACGGATGTCAGGAACCATGGCCGTTGCCATGGTGATGCCACACTGCAATATTCTTTTGCAGCTCGCCTGCCCACCAATGCTTGCAGCAGCTTCCAAGCTGAGAAAAACGACAGCGGGAGGGAGGGGAAGAAAGAGGAGACAAGAGGAGAGACTGGAGTAGTGGGGGTCTGCTGCTGGATCCAACAGAATGCTAATCATCCTTTATCGACAGTTTGTCCTTCATTATGCAGGAGACAATGCCCAGGACCACAAGAGAGGGCATTAACGTTTACATAAACACACAGGTATACGTACAAAAACATATCCATTCATAAGTGGGCACCTTCCACACATGTGTACATTGACACTACAACATGTGCAAGTACCGCAGGGCTTATTTTGATGGCAGCCAGGAGCTCTGCTGCTGAAACACCCACGCCATTAACAAATGCTCAATTATTAACGAGACACAAAATGGATCTAATTGCTCACTGCAGTCCAACATTTCCATCAGCATTCCCAGGATGTTCCTGGAGCAGCCAGCATTTTTCCTGCTTTTTTCATAAATTCTCTGGGAAAGAAAGACATTGATATGCAGTATATTCCCTGTGCTCTTAGGATTTAGGGGTCAACCAGTGAAAAGGAGAGCTGCCATTATCATCTTGGCCAATTTACACATAATCTCATCAACATTTGTATTTAATTTAGCATATAAGGTAGTGTTTCATATTAAAAAATAAAAAAACAAACAGATGCAGGCTTTGTTTAAAAAGGTTGGGGACAATGTCAAGGTCACAAGTCATTTCTTGTGCAGGCACATCATCTGCATACTGTAATTAAAACTCCAGCCTTGAAGAGCAGCCATGAAATAAGATGCGGGGTCATTCTTCTGTCATTTGAGACTCAAAGACTTAACTCCCCACATGATCTCTGGCCCTTCTTTACTTTTATTTGGGAGGGTATTAAAGCAGTCATGTTTTATGAAGCATTCCATGAGGATCTATTGTCAGCCTCTTCAGTTTCATCTTTCTTGTTAATGCTAATAAAGAATGCAGAGGGGAATGTCCTAGTTTTGCTAATGGTAACTCATTAAGATTAGCTTGCTGGATTTAGAGCAGTGAAATTACCCCTTCATGATTGACTTTGTCAATATTTCTTTTGTGTAAATCTTGGTTGTACGTCACAAGCGCGATTACTTTACCCAAAATCTCAGCTAGTACCCCTGTGTCTGTGACCAAACACACCCCGATGATCATCCCTGAGCATTTAAACAAATAAAAAATAGACTACCATACCTGTAAACAATGAGTCAATAAGGAAACCCCCTGTGAGATGGTTCAAAAATGGATGTGGTGGACTAGATCGAACTGTGGCAGTTCAATAACACTGCATTGTCATACTGCATACCCTTGAAACAGCAGGTAGATACAGCTTAGTGAACCCAAGGTCAACTCCCAATTCTCCACAGAGGGGAAATGGGAGGACATTTTGACAAATACGGAGAGAGGGAAACAATAAAAAAAAATAATAATTAAAAGACAACAGAGGGTAGTTGCAGGGGAATGTTGGCCTAGCATGATGTGATAGCTCACAAGAAACTGGGTAACTAATGGTCCTTCTCCTTGTGCCAATTACTGTTAGTCAGTCAGAGCTAGTCACACAGGCTCCAGAGCCCTATGGAGACCATCCACCAAGGTCCAATGCCCCACCTCCTCAACCATTCACCCCCACTTCACCTAAGCTTGTTTCAGTTAAAACAACAAAAACAGCATTGTGTTAAAAACAAAGGGGCTCTGTTGGTAGGGGCTGTAGGTACTGTGGAGAAAATGAAATACAATATAGCAAGACTAACTTGACTAATTTGTTCCATTGCCTTGTTGGACAGTCTTGTATTTTTTTTGCTGGATCCTTTTTCATTGTGACGCCTGTTGTTACCAAATAGCATCCTCATTGATCTGAATGGAGTGGTTGTGTTGCTGAACATGCCCTAACTCTCCTCTGTCTTTGATTATGGTACAAGTTACTGTGTATATTTGTTTCTCTTTAAAACTTCCCATATTGTTTATTACCATGAATTCAGTGTTTGATGATACTGCATTATAATTTTTCCCCTTGCGTCTCTCTCTTCCTTACCCCCTTTCTGGGTATCTGGGTTGCCTTCTAGTTCATGGTCCCACCTGACAAGCCTGGAGGCCCTAGGCGCAGAGGAGCTCGGGGCTGTCTCTCCCCCAGCTGAGCCCCAAGGGTACGCTGCTGCTGCTGGAAATCTGGCAGGCTGGGCAGGCATGTGGAGCCTATACTTCAGCCCAGGCATGCAGATCCATGACCCCAGAGGGAATGCAGACTCCTACACTGAGTGGTTTATATATTCACAACACTTCCCTGGCTGGGGGCTTAGAGTCTGGGAATACTCCACGAGGACCTAACTGCACACACTGACAACATTCACGAATGAATATGTTAACCACGGCTTTGCTTCACCCTTTAGGCAGGCTTAAATATATAAGTGGATATCATTACAAAGAAAATACGGCTTTGTCTAGAGTTGTACCAGTGAGCCAAGCATACCTTCAGACTTCACAAAAATGAGCACAAGAATGTAAATAAGTCTGGCAATATATCATACATTTCCTCCACAGAGATCTCCCACGGGAATCTTTTCATCAAGGACTAAGAGAAAAAAAAAACTCTGACCTGCTGCTCTTAGATAAGCAGTATTTATCACTTCACAAGTTTTTCCTTTAATTGAAGATACAAAAAAGTCAAAACTGGGTGCAAGACTGCATCAGGCACCCTTCCATCCCCCGCAGGACCTTGGCAACAAGCAAGCAAGCAACAACAAAATCCATTCAGTATGATCAAAAGAAGTCTCCATAAAAATTCACCAATAGGCCTTGCCTTTCACTGCCCTGACCTTCTGATAACCTCTATTTAGCAGGAGGGTCAATGAGGGTCCAACCAATGCTGTCCATTTCTAAAGACTCTGGGCTCTTGGGAGGCAGTTAGCCGTCTCATGGCCTACATACAGAAGACTAGGGGACTTGAAAGACAACTCATTAGGGAAAATCTCCACTTAGTAGTATCCATGGTCTGCGGTCTTTACAGACCGATGATTTAATCTGAGCTGCAGCGGAATAATTTCTCCTGCTTGTCAGCTCTTAGCAGCAACAGTAAAGTAAACATAAGATCTTCTGTTCCACTGAATTATGTGTTAGCACATAAAGTGAAAATCATATTATATTATATCAATGTAAATGTAAATGTTTTCTGATAATGTTACATCAACATACCCAGTGAAAGGGATATATCTTATCAACAGGTGAAAATCAGAGTCCCTAATATGACACGATATCTGTCTTATTTGGAAATGTTCTCACCTGTTAAACATTTTTTGTTTCACACTGTGAACAGATGTACTTCAATACATTTAGATTTAATAAACCACAGCTGCCACGCACTTCATTAACAATTCACCGTTACACATGGATACCTGTCCCAGTTGCCCCTCAGTGCACCAGCTCTAAGAAACATTTGACCATTTCAATGTTTAAAGCTCCCTTTGGCCGAGTGCAAGTCCATCTTTCTGTGTAACAACTTTGAGGAGTTATTAAGGAGATCGGCAATATGTTATGCTAACTTGTGGAACCATCCTTTTAACAGCAGGAGCTGATTTTCTAAAAAAAAACAAATTAGTAGTGGACTAATTTTTTTTTAAATATATGCAGCTTGAAATCTTCCTGACTCAAGTATTTTACCCGCTGTCTTTAAGAAGTCTCCTGTACACATCACTTTTAATCCATACAGAAAGCAAGATGTCCCAAACAATAAAGGCATTCTGCATAATATTTGATTCTACGAATATATGAAAAATTTAAAAACTCAGTCTGTCACTTTAACCAAAGCGGCTAATACCTCAGAGTAAACAAATATGCAGTTATGCCTTGCTAATTCACAGTCTGGATTCTTTTAATCCTACTGACAGTTATGTGCTAATATGTCACGCCTAACTGAAAACACACTTCACACACAATCAACCTCTAATGCCAAAGCTACAGTATGTTCATTTGAGCCAATTGGCCGCAAAACTAGACTAATCCAGCACCAATCTCTGAGAATCTCAGTCTACTCTTACCAGTCACAGTATAGCAGAGTTAATTTTCTACGCTATGCCATGCCACCTCTCCAGCAAAGAGAAAGTGATGCCAAGTGCCTCTTTTCCAGTGGGCCTTGCCAATATCTCTCATCAAGCTGGCAAATGTCCGGCCACGGGATGAGCACAGAAGGCGGCAATGGCTCACATCCTGACCTAAAAATAACAAGCACAACCAAGATGCTTGTGCTAAAGCCTATGGCAGACATTTTCTTTGCTTAACCTCTAAATACACAGGCATTTTTCGCAAAAATCTGTGTCACCAGGTTTCTCCCAGTGGAGGCAAGCCGTGTTCCATCAACATAAATGATAGCAGAAGCGAGTGCAAGATGGGACAAACATCAAATGCATACTGACCTCCAAGCTGTATTCTTCCACAGTCCTCCTAAGCGGGTCCACAACCTGCCAGCAGATGAGGATGCATAAGTCGATTAGCAGCATCCCGCCAACGATAATCAACAGCTTCTGGTCCTTTATGATCTGGAGAAGGAAGTGAAAATGAGACGTTTGTATTAGCCAAATAGCCCACACCTATGTAAAACAGTAGTATGTGTGTCTGTAGAGTCATTTCAAACAACATTTCTTATTGATCAATATAATTATGCGAACCAAGTGATTCTCATCCTATCTCAAGACCCAGACCCCTGCTGCTTTCAATCTAACCATCTAATCAGGGACTGATAACAATGTATTTACTGCAATTACCCACCGACTAAGACAGGAAACCAGCCAAACTGTGTGGCCAAAAGCCCAAGACACTTTTTTACACAGTCAGTAAATGTAGTATATTTAGCAGATTGTACTTTAATGGAAGAGGGCTGAGAACCACTGGTGGACATTCAGTTCTGTCAGTGCTATATGTTACCACAAGCCACAATTTTGTCACTTTGTGGAGTGAGAATGTGAAAAAGATACACCAAACAAGAGCCAAAGCTGTCAACCACTAAAGCG
>NW_027210601.1:5017500-5280000 GCF_029030835.1 Brachyistius frenatus
GGCGCCGCTGCAGACGCACAAATGTACGATCCTTGGGAGGCTCCACACCTATGAGAAAAATAAGTTTTATATAAAAAAGGTGTCTCAGAATAAATGAGTCTCAAGAACAGAATTTTAAAAATGTTTACTCAAATGCTGAATTTCACAGCAGTTTTTCTGGACATTTTAACTTTCTTCAATGAGGTTTCTCAAAATAGTGACACTGCACCAGACATCCAGTTATTTGAGCTCCATTTCCTGGTTCTCAGTGTCCCCTAGTTGAGTGCATGTTTCTCTGTGGTTGTGGTTGGGCCCTGCACTTTCTTATCTTTTGCTCTATTTTTCTCCCGCCAGTGTGCCAATCGATCGCAATGGCATCATCTTACACGTCTCCACTTACTGTGGTCAACGATGTGGAAACAAGCTTTATAGATGGTACAGTCCTAGTTTCTGTGTGTGGGGTAAGGCCGAGAAGATGGAGAAAGAGTGTGAAGGGGGAGAATAGCTAGGAGGATCAAACAAATTGCAAAATATGTCAACACAGGCAAACATGGGAGGGGTGAAAAATGGACCGGTAAATAATTTAGCAGATAGAGGACAGTTTAGAGTGGTGAGTCCCGACACTGAGTGGTGGTGTTGTCCGAGTGTGTCTGAGTATTTATGTGGGCTGCAGGGAGTTTAGGTTCAAGTGAGCAAGTGAAAAGAAGAGGAGAGCGCTAAAGTGGTAAGTGGTGGACCTTTAGCCTACTGTATAGGCATATAAAACACACATCAGAACACCATTTTTTTCCCTCTCTATAGTTTTACATCCCTCCGTCAGTCCTGACTCTGCAAAACACAAGTCCAGGAAAACACACACACACACACACACACACACACACACACACACACACACACACACACACACACACACACACACACACACACACACACACACACACACACACACACACACACACACACACACACACACACACACACACACACACACACACACGTCTTCTTCATACCTTGGAACCTGATGGAGTTGTTGATGAGGTCCAGCACGTCAGCGATTGCGTTGTACTCGCCCACCTTTACTTCTTGACCCTCTGTTGAAAACAAACACAAATATGGACACATTGAAATAAGTGTATGTACTAAACCTGTCCAATTATTATGCACTTTCAAAGTAATTAAATCTGCTACACAAAACAGCTTTAAATGCTAGCAGCAACAATAACCCCGCAGGATCACAGTGACATGGTCAATATGCTGGTTGTTTGCAGGTATAATAATTCTAACCATTTTAACAGTCTTAGTTTAATATGTTGACATGCTATTATTTACTATATAGAGATAAAAACAAAATATGGCTAAGGCTGATGAGAACATTTTAGTTAAAATATTAAAGACACTGATGGTGTCGCCTGAACTCAAATGTCTGGACATAACATCCTGGCAAACCATTCACTAGTTGTTAAGAAACTTCACCAGATACCACAAATTTCAATGTCATGGTGGTGCTCTTAGAGAAAAGTCTGGGGAATCACCAAAGCCATTAGGGACACCACTGGGAACCATGAATGTCTGTATGATTTGTTCCAATCCACCGAGTAGATGTTGAGATACTCTTTCGATGAATGAGTGTAAAGGTTGTCGTGTTGGTGGCACTAGATGAAACATCAGGGACTCACCAAAGTCGCAAGGATTTTTCCTTTGGGGAACACGAATACGAAATATCATGGCAATCCATCCATTCAATTTTGACTGGCCAGTAGACTGACATTACCGTCCCTACAGCCACACTGCTAGCAAGGCTTAATGACATGCCCAACACTCAGCTTCATGGTTACATCAGTTCTTGTGGGTTTTATAACATGAAAATTATTTAAGCAGCTAATGTAAAAAAAACCAGTGTTTTTTTCAATTTTACTTCTGTTTGATCTAAACCGTTGAGAGGGGTATATTCTTAAAGATTAAGAAGAGAAGTTTCTGAGTCCAACAAATGTCTCAAGAAAACTAGTTTGGAAGCCAATCCTGGTCCAAAATTTACACAAGTGTGATGTTAAAACTTGAAGCTTCCATTGCAAATAAAAACATAATGGACTTAGTTAATATTTAAAACTAAACTTTACCATAATTATTTAAACAGTAATTACATTTTACACACCGTATTTAAAACGAGGGAGGACGCTTGGATGTAATTTTAAGAATTTCTTACAATTTCTAAGTAGACTTGTTTATGGAAAAAAACCATATCCGATACAAATTATTATTCCAATCAGAGCATTTGAACATATCTGTAAGGGATCTTTAATTAACCAATGAAGTGATAAAACAAAGAATCATGGTTACAAAGCAGCTTGGCAGGTTCATAAAAGTGTGCATCAGTTAGCTATATAGTTTTGCTTTGTTCTACAACCTCATAGAGAGCTTTTAATCACAAAATCTTCCCAAACCCATTGTCAGGGAAATTCTATTATTCAGGCCAGAGATATTCTGAGACTCCTCAGCGCTAATCAACATTCATCTTGGACAGTTAATTCATTAGGTTGGGGTGTCCTTACGGGACCCTTATCCCCCATCTAGGGAATCAGAGGAGTTCAGAGTATGTCTGGCCTGGACAATAGAAATTCCCTGACATCCATCAGTGGCTTAACAACATGTCCAAAACATGAATGTTAAGGCAATCAGTAAGATCAAGTTCTAAGACTCTCAATTGGTAACTTTCATTTCAGCTTAATATTTTCAGGAAGGGTTTTTCCTGTTTTATACAGTCTCAAGTTCTAGTTTATTTTACCTTAATGAAAGTCAATGACAAGCAGCTTTCGCAGAAACCAGCTAACAGGCAAAGACAAAAGAGCCTTTTGTCTGCAAATGAGACTCCAAATGATCACTATAAGAATTTTCAGCTGATGTTAAAGGAAACAATAGATGCAGCCATTCATTTGTATTTATTTTGCAAACTGCAATGGCTTTCGTACTTGCTAGATACATTCAAGGGATTGTAAACTGCTGTAAACCACACCCTGGCATCTGTGTTCTCCTCAATAACAGCTTTTTCATGGTTTAGTGTTTTCTCTTTTAGAAACAATGAGTCTCTGGTGTACTATTGGAGGAAGCATGACCTTGTCAGACAAACCTGGGCATTCACTCATAACGATTACTCACTTATGAGTGTACACCAGAGAGGAAGGGGATGGGAAGGGGGGACAGATTATCCTGATTTTTGTTTGTAAGCACTACAAACAACCTGCAATTTCTTCTGGTGTGCATGCACACATCTCTCTGCTCCTACCTGTTATCACTCTCACAGTCCCATTGAACTGTTCTGCAGGAATGTCCTTGACTAGGAAAATAACAGACAATATCAGCTATTGCAGCATCAGAGGGCACTGTGTTCCCCTCTCTGCGAATCTCCTCATCTGATCTCCAGTTCTGACATCAAAGCATCAGGAAATGTTGAAAATGACAGACTGTACGTAACAATTTAAGTAGAATAAATCAAATTATTAAGATGTGTATTTGTTATTTATCAGGGTTGAATGAAGATCACTGGCTATGTTTTCCTTGACCACATTCTTTGTTAGAGTCTAAACAGCAAAAGTGATTGTATATCAGCATTCCTCATTTGAGATGTTAAAATGCTATCACAGCACTTATCACCAAAGGGTATATAAATGACTGCAGCAGGCTGTTAAATTTAACCTGTCGCTCAGTCTATGCATTGACATTTCATGTTGTTTTTGTTTGATTATTTTTTGAGAAGATTGATTGTAAGAATATGCTGATTAAATTTAAAGCACTTCATGGCTTGACTCTGAGCAAAATTCCTGAACTGCTACTACCCCAAACCACAGCGCAGCCTCAGATTTTCAGTCACTCAGACTCTTCTAGCTGTTCCTAAGACCCGGCTCAAGACTAAAGGCGACTGAGCTTTTTCAGTCAGGGTCCCTCAGCTCTCAAACTAAAACTTGACTATCAGTGACATCTTTCAAATCACTTTGTCAAATGCATATTTTCAACAAATAAAAAAAATCAATTTGAAATGCTAAAACATACATATCACAAGTCCACATTTCTCTTATTATCAGGCAACTTTTTATCAACACAATCTGACACATCTTTTGTAGCAGTGTTTGTGAATGTGATTAAGGTAATTTAGAGTTATTTTTCTGTGAGGTTCACATTAGTTTGTCTTTGATCAACTGCATTTCATTGTATTGTCTTGTAAGATCAGTAAAATTCTAACATTGAAAAAAAAAAAAAAAAAACGCTGCTTCCTTTACAATCACTGGTGGTACAGTTCAATGATATTCTTGTGTTAAGTTGAAAGGAATTTGAGAAGACTATTGCCTAGAGGTATACTGACAGCAACAGGAGTGTTGCAATATAACATTCCTGTAGAAGATTACGGAAAAGCAGGAAATTAATTTGTACTTAGGGTTGTGTGTTGTAGCTGGTGAATCATATCAGATCTAAAACATCTTAACCTTTATCCACACACATTACAGCTTCACCTTTCTGATACAGTATATATATCATTAAGCCTCTCCTCTCTTCACAGAATGACAGAGGCCATGTTTCCTTATCTAGCATGACTGGCAGTGTGTTGATTTAAAAATCTGTACTCAGAGGGGCAGCAACTAAGATCAAGACCTCTGGTAGAGAACTATCTCTTATCCCCATGAGAGACAGGGGGAATAAGAGCCATCGAGGCCCCTGACTAAGAAAGTCTGACAGGGTAAAATGGAGGATCAGAAGAGGAGGATAGATGATAGGAGGATCACTCCCTTTTGAAATATTCAAGCTGGGGCTGTCCCTCTTGTCCTCTACACCCAGCTCAGGATCTTGGTGTGTCAAAAGGGTGAGGAATTCACAATTCCTGACAAATGAGGAAGAAGTGATGGTGTGACCATCAATCAGGGATGGATGAGATATAATAAGGCTAAAAGAAGATGGTGCGAGATACCCACAGTAGAACAGGGGAGGATTTGATGGAGGAAGTGAATGCTGGAGACACAGTGGACAACAAGGTGAGGAATAGGAGAAAGGGGAATATCAAGAGGGGAAACAGAGAAACACAAAGACAATGAAGTGGGCAGCTATATGTCACAAATTAATGGAAATGTGTACCTGTGACTGAGGCTGAGACATTCCTGTAATTTTTTACAACATTTCTCCCCCCCAAAAAAAATCATGATAAAAATGATAACATCCACTTTCCTTGCTCTTTCAAAGCTACCAATTCCTTTAGACTGAGTCCCCCATCATCTCGCAACCTAACATGTAAACCTGCTGTAGAGAATCTCTCTCTCACTCTCACAAATGCACATGAACATAAAGTACTGACGCAACATTGAATACTTTTCCTCACCCTCTAAACATACATTTTCTCATGACAGCCCTCTGTCTGCAGTCACCAATAAAGACAAACACCAACATGTGCATGAGCACACACATACTGCTCTCTATATTTATTCTGCTTTCAGACAGAAAACACACACACACACACACACACACACACACACACACACACACACACACACACACACACACACACACACACACACACACACACACACACACACACACACACACACACACACACACACACACACACACAGTGTGTGATGTAAGCAGCCAGAGGGATCAAGCCCCTCTGCAGTAGGGAAGATAAGATGGTTAAGCAGAAAGGCCTGAACAGCATCATGCAGTGTGCTACATACAGTCTGGGAAGCCTGGGAGATGGGAATCCCCTGCATCGAGATGCAATCTCTGGGTTATTCTCCCACTCAGCAGGCCCTGCTGGCTCAAAAACAACCTCAAGGTGATGCTACCATATGACGACAAAGAGTGATGAGGTATGCTTTTCACGTATATACGTCCATGTGTACATCTTACAAACAGAGTTCCTTGTAATTTAGAGTTCCCCTAACCTGCAGCGACATACAGAAGGCTCGTGGAGACTTTTATCACCAGAGAAAAAGGACAGTTTCAACAATTCATGCTTATTTTTTTTACACAAAGAGCCCTTCTGGTCATGTGAATATTCCGCTCCGGACGAACAAGATAAATGTGTTTACAAAGCTTATTCAAATATGTGCAATCTTTTGACCTCCCTTTCTTGTTAATATGACTTCTAATTGAAGCCAGATAGCTGTGGTAATCCTGAAAAATGTCTAAAACAAACTTAGGTCTTCTTAAACACAAATGTGAGTGGATTCAACAAATTATGGCAATAATTCTGGCAGCAGCTTGGTGGAGTCGGGTTGAGAACAAGTCCATATAGCTACATTTGGGTTTGACAGGTGCCCGAAATACAATATGGCAAAACACAGTTCTTGATGCTCAATCAATGTTTTTTCACATAGAAAAGAAAAATAGATCGAGCATTACTATTTGTAAACAATGAAAACAGAAGCCCTTAAATAACTAAGACATGAGAAGAAATTGAGGCAAGTTAATCTGACAAATACAGTAGCAGCAGTGTCACACTTACCTTGAAACTGGTTAAATTTTATTGTGCCCATCCTTTCTCCATTACGAAACATGACTTGACCCTGAAAAAGAGGAATACAAAAATATAATATGTATCTTTGATGTATAAATACACACGCTATACATATATATTTTAAATTGGAAAAACATGTTCTGCTGAAGAAGGTGCAGTCGAAGATGTAAGGCGAATTCAGCAGAAAAAAAAATAGATCAGGGCTTCTTCAACTAAATTTATGTGCAGTGTTTTCCTGATACTTGAGCGTTGGCAGGAAAAGGGCAGAGTCTCGGCTCCTGCACACTGCATCTCATTTGATGAGAACTAGCTGAAATTGATCTGTTTATAGAGGTAAACAAAATTATCCTTCGGCCAATTCATTTGCTAAAATCCTTGGAACAACATCGGGTCAGCAAGGCAGCCTGATTTAACTGTGTTTGCTCACTTAGCATTGACACAAATCTGGGCAGCATTAAAAAAAAAACACATTTGGTTGCTGAAAAGTCCAGTCATAAGCCAATCCTATTTCTTAATACTGACAAAAAGGTTTGTTTATCTGTCAAACAGCCAACCTAAAATGGCAAAAGATAACAATGGAAAGACTCTGATTTAAACTCCACAGGAACAAGATAAGAAATTTCAAGCCAAGGAGCATCTGGCGAACACTCACAAAGTAGACAAAAGCAATTCAACTTTTGGCATTATCGTAAGACATTTCCAAATCAATTGCGCTTCTGTCACTTCATCTTCTCCCAGGTTTCCTATTCTTTCTCTCTCTCTTGTTCTATATTCTCCTTCCCACTCCATCTTCTCTTTATCTCTGTCTGCCTCTTCATCTACCAAGACTGTTCAATTAATTCAGCCCGCCATCTGCTTACAGCGCTCCTTAATTAGGCATTTAACTGGGTTTACATATAGTATTAGTGGTTGGCTGACAAAACAGGTGAGACAGACAGACAGACAGACAGACAGACAGACAGAAAGGTAGGTAGGTAGAGAAGGAGGGAGAGAGGGAGAGGGAGAGGGAGAGAGAGAGAGAGAGAGAGAGAGAGAGAGAGAGAGAGAGAGGGATGGATGGATGCATGGATGGATGGATGGATGGATGATTAAAAGAAAGCTGGAGGGAAATGTGGGGGGAAGGATAGAGGGGGAGCTGGAGAGCTAATTTTGCCTCAAAAAAGTGGCAAGCTTTGAAGTAGCAGAGCAGAATCCCTCCCCTCTGTTTGAATCCCAGTCTTTGTGTGGCATCTTTGATGTTTGTTTGAGTGTGGCGTACGCATACTCGTCTATGTGTATTCCTCGAACAAGTTGTCACATGAGGTCTATGCACATGCATGTGTCCTTGATGTATACAGGTGCAAGCTACTCCTGGGACACGAGATTCTCCAGAGCTGTTTTTACCTCGGTGATGTACAAAAGATTCTCTGCTACAAATGTCACACCAAGTCAATCTGACTTGTCATCACTAACAGGTTCCTTTTGTTACACACAGCTCTTTTCCACAATATGCTATGCAATTGTGCCTTAAGTGTAAGTAGGACTGTACAGCATACCTCAGTTCAGCTCATTAGGTATGACATTCAGATAACTGTGGTGTGTAAACAGGGTCAGACAACATAGGTTTAAAATAGGAGAACTTGACTTTAACCCCTAATGACTTTGATTGTTTCTAGGTTTCTAGAATAGCATGCTACACATGCTCTCACTCCACATTAGCATTGCTACCACAATTGCCCTTCACATCAGCAATTCTGGAGCTATCAGAAACCTTACTTAAATGGCTTGTAGTTATTTTTAACGCCCCCCCAATGTGTTCTCTCAAGTGTATACACAGTTTGAAGAATTTGCAAAGTATATAAAAAAAATATGCAGAGGCACCGACTCTGACAGTCTTAATTGGAAATAAATGTCTTTGCTACAAAGATTAAATTAAGAATTTATTGCAAAGCCTCTTTCTACAGGGTATCATGCATGCTATTATGCAGCTTAGGCAACCTCAATGGACTACATTGAACCAGACAGGTGTGCCTTGGCTAGTATTCAAAGGACATTCAGTCCTGTGTCACAGCGGTGGCTGATGGAGCAATCACTGTGTCTGGGCATGTGTGTGAGTGCGCTAGTGTGTGTGTGTGTGTGTGTGTGTGTGTGTGTGTGTGTGTGTGTGTGTGTGTGTGTGTGTGTGTGTGTGTGTGTGTGTGTGTGTGTGTGTGTGTGTGTGTGTGTGTGTGTGTGTGTGTGTGTGTGTGTGTGCATGTGTCTGTGAAAATGTCTTTCTGAGGTGAGATGGTGGAGGTGGCCAGGTATCACTTTGTCTGTGGAGGTGAAAATGCTGTCAAAGACAAGAGTGCTAGGGTCAAATGAGATGTCAGTTTGTGGGCTGCAGGTGTGACATCCTCTGGGTTTTCAAGGATTTAGGTGGGAACACAGTTGATGTGAATGTAACAGTTATGCCAACACACATATGCACGGACACATTACAAGAGAAAATAAGATGCACATAACCCTCCCGCTCTGTCTCACCTCAGCCTCAGGCTGTGCTACTCACTTACATTACCCAGAATGACACTGATACCAACACAATGACCACTGACCACAGATAAAAAAAAAAACAACAACAGCAAACCACACCTAAACCCACACTCTTGTCAACCTCCAATCACAATCTGATGTGTTTCTTCCCATGCAGCCCTCCCAGGTGGATTCCAGTGTACATTCTTTTGTGGTTTTAGCAGCTATCTGCACTCTCTACACCCTGGAAGTCTCTCCAAGCTTAGGTCAGATCAGTACAGAACGGACATGGTTTGGTCCCGGGAGACGTATGATCCCATATGATTAAGCACACATACACAGATAACATTTAAACCAAGCGGAAACAGCCAGAATGTGTCATTTTGCTGGTGCTTGCACATTAATTAATTTTATTATAAACCGGGTACAAGTCATTGCAATTTACAAGAAAATCGTTGTGTAATGGCTGCTTTTGAAATCTGAATTAGAAAACGGCATAAAAGATGAATGCAGCGTAGAAGGGAAATTGCCTCCCTAAGTCTTTGTCGTGTGGGTGGAAGTTTCTATGTGCTACGTGTGTGCTACATACAGGGAACGCTTTTGATCTCATTTCATGTAATCCCTTAAAAGAACAGTCATAACGGTTGACACATCTTAAATCTTCTGGTATTTAATTCTTTCGCAATGCCAGTGTCTAACATTGTTCACCATATGCACAATAGTCTCGCTTGTAATTTCTTATTCTTCTGAGGATGGCTGTTGTCAAATCATCATAAAATGAATTTAGCTGGCTAAACAATATTCTGTATGTAAATTATGTTTTGTTTTGTTTTGTTTGAGGATAAGCATCAGCAAAACAAGGGCATGCAGATTTACTGTAGTTATACTGACAGTTTAAACTGTGACTTGTAAGTAAATAGTAATATACAAACTGTACACTCTTTATTATCTCAAATTCAAGTGGCTCATTTTCTTATTTCTACATCATTTACATCACTTCATTACTACCTCGAGATAGCAAACTAACTCCGAAGGACAAAGTCCAGCAGCATTCATGAGATTCATTGACAAAGTGAGACATGAGTGATGGCTCCTCCGAAAAAGTAACTAAGTACTAGATATTTATGTACTATACATAAAAGAGATTTTACATATAAATATCTTATCAACTACTTAAATAAAAAAAATTAAAAAACTGGTTTTGACTTTTACTCTGGTACTTTCAGAGAGAACGCGCTATATGCCGCCTTCTTCAAAATAACCACTAAACTGCAAAGTAGCATTTTTGTTATGATTTTTTTTTTTTACATTGTGATACCGCTATATTCACTTAATGATTTGACTCCATTATTCCACCGGTGACGGGCATTCGGCACATAAGTATACAAGATCAATATGAGCCAACGCGTATGAAAGGGGGAGAATAAGTTTGCAAGCCTCCTCAACCAGCATAACAAGATTTCATCTGCTTTTATGTGCCTGGAATAACAAGTGAATGAAATGCTACAAGGCTATTGATATTCCTGCGCTGCTTTGCTTCTCTGAATCTTATAGGGAAGGCTCAATGTGATCAGTAGCCCTGACTGGCTCTGTGCTGAGAGAGGTGAGAGTAGAGGGATGCTGAATGATGACGGAGGATTTCGTTTGGTGCTGCAACACACAAACACCCACTGGGACGCCAGCCACAAAGGGCCTTACAATAATAAAAGCCTGTGCTGATTTTTTCTCTCCTTCTTGTTCCTTCTTGTTCTGTTGACATCTTTATTGTATTTGAATTGGTATCTCTGTGTTATTAGCTGTCTTGTGTCCCATCTTAATTTCCCCCTCTCAGCCTACAGCATTTATTGAATGTTAATGTGCAGAATGCTGAGTATTTATCAAACACTGCACCTCTGTAATTTTCCGTACAGCTCCTTCGTTTTCATATCCTCAGTTGAAGTTCAGGCCATTTATTTGTAGCCCCTGTTATAAATATGATATAATACGAGTAATGTCCTGGTGTACTGTAATGTACATGCCCACTGGCTGTAAGGCTTGGAGCAGCATGGCATCCTGTAATAACAGAGTGGCCTTTACTGGGCCAAGGGAGCAAGAGATATCCTTTAACAGCTCAAGAGAGTGTGAGTACACACACACACACACACACACACACACACACACACACACACACACACACACACACACACACACACACACACACACACACACGCATACAGTACACGCACAACTTGTAGCTAGCATTGCCACCAGGATCAATCTTGAATGCAGTAGAGTGAGTCTGTAGCACCAAACAACATCACCTCAGGTTTCATTCAGAGACAAGTACGGCTCAGTAACCTTCTCTGCAAACCAGCGTGTCATTTTACAGAGCAGTGATAAATGCCTCTGAGAGCTATTCTCGCCACAAACATATATAAACAGCTCTGTTTTTATTTTGTGGTTTTACATGCATGTGCACTATGCATAATTGTTTTTCTCCCTGAGCTCCAAATTATGTGCCACATCAGTATTAAGAAAAATGTTTTGTCGACATGTAATGTGTAGCATTTGACAGTTTGTGGAGTATGCTTGTGTTGGCATATGTCAGTCAAGTGTAAACAGCAGGGGCTCTGGTAGCAGTAAAAAAGTAAAGTAAAAAACAAAATCAACAACATTTTAACTCCAAGGGTGTCAGACTATTTTTATATTGTGCCATACACTTTTTTTTATATTTGACTCTTCTTTCAAACAGCAATCTGCTCCATAACTCACCGTAACACCGTAGAAGTTGGTCTCATTCATGACATCCAGCACCATTTTTCCTACTTCGCGGTCATCCACGGTGAAGTTGTGGTAGATGTTTTGCTTTTGTTTTATCCGAAGCAGTTCCATCACTCGCGTCAAGGTTTTAGCAATGACCCAGATCCCATCGTAGGCAAAGCCGTGAAACTTGCTTGCCTCCACACCTTTCTGCTGAAGCTCTCGGCTATACTCCCTCTCGTACTCCTTAGGGGTCTGAAAGAGAAGAAGAAGAGAGGAGATTGAGCTGAGAAAGTATCCATCAACACATTTTTTTTTACCGATGTAGTTTCACTACAGAAGAGCATTAGTGTTATATAATTTAAAATACATTATAATTTTTGTAACATGGACCAAGGTAATAGACATTTCCACACAATTTGCGATGATAGAAAGTTTGTATAAATAAGTTTGCGTTGAGGAAGAAATGCCCCTGTGATTGATTCAGACTGAGGAATTAAGTTTAAAAACATGCATCTGGGCTGTCTTTTGGAAACAAAGTTCTCTGATGTCTCCAAAGACTTTTCTAAACCCAATTACAGGAACACTTTCAACAGATGCTCTCAAATATAATCACAGGGAAACCTCAGGATGCAGTCACAGGAGTGTTACAATTCTATAAATAGAAAAGGAGAAGTACAAAAACCTCCAGTGATGACTCGGCTCAGAGCTAAAAAAAAAAAAAAAAAAAAAAAGACAGCTACAATTTAGTTCAGAAGTAAAGACCCTCAGACAAAATTGAACAAAAAATATTTTCACAGCTCACTGGCACTATACTCACTCAAGTTTCACAAGTGCACACTATAAATCTCACTTACAGTAAACATCTGGCTCCACTTCCACCTCGTCACTAATAAAGTACCACTTACTCTGGTACCGTTCATTTTTTCTCACTTGGTTCAAGTCTTATGCCACATTCATTTACTTGTGGTAACATGTACAGTAAAGTCTTCTGGAGCACAACAGTGGGTGTTACTCACCCTGTCGGAGATGCCCTTGATTTGCCGAGCGCTGAGCGGCTCAAAGTCCACACTGATGTATCCCTCCATGGCTGTGAGCAGCTTCTTGGTGGTGCAGTTGGTGCTGTTGGCCTGTTCCCACCAGTTGCCCTGGTACCAGCCGGGGATAATCCACTGATATTTACTGCCAAACATGTTCAGGTTATATGCCTGGGAGGGTTGCAAAAAAAGAGGTAGAAGCAATGTAAGAGCAGGGAGATACAGTTTGAGTCTAGTGTCAACTGAGCTTGAAGTATTCCTGACAGTCAAATACACAATGAGATCAAACCATTTAAAGTCCAAATTGTGAAGCCAAACAATTCAGCTCAACCTAATTTGACCTGGACAGAATTTGTTTCTGTCTGCTCAGAACATAAATGTCACAACACACTGCATTTTAAACATTTTACTATTATATATATTCACATTAATCCCATAAATCAGATCGCCTCATATCAAGCTCGTGTTCAAAGCAGCGCAGCACAAAGTGTTTTTCAAATAAAAGCCTTTTCTGATGGAAATTAGTAAGACTGATATATAGCAACAGCAAAGTTGATGTCCAAGCTTTCATGTATGACTGAATGTAGACTTACACAGCAGAAGACTTTGGAGGCCAGGTGCTCATCAAACTGGCCGATAATGATTCTCACATCGTTGTCCTGAAGAAAATAAAGATGTAGTTAGCAAACACTGATAAATATAAGGCACAGAGCAGTGTGGAATTTGTATGACATAAAACTGGATGATTATACAGTCAGTATTATGTTGCACTGCTGTCACCTTACAGTGTTATTATGTTCGAGCAAGATTTGTATTGTGACCTTGTGACTCCTTGGCTTTAATTTTGTGAAACCTGCTGGGCTCTCCTGTTCGTAAACTCCTATGTCCTCTATTCTGGAACGTATTCTTTGGCAATACAGAAAGGAAAAAGTCCATCTGTTGTAGGATCAGTTTTCTTATTTGTGATGCCGCCATCACAAGAAAAATGTGTTAACAGATGGACAGAGTAAGCTATGTTGCATGTGTTTTATTTTCACTACGTCTATGTCATCAGTAGCTGCAGAGTATGTGTGATCTGAGAGGCAAACCAGTAGTGGAGAGGCAAAGGCAATACGAAATCACAAAGTTCATAACAACAGAGACACTGTTAACGGGCAGATTTGCTCGCCAACCAGTTTGGAGAGCACAAATTTGCAAGGCAATTCAGAGCACATGGCGTGGTGGTTGACTCTGTAAATGATTCAGATTTCCCAGGTGGAAATTTTCCATGGTGGGAAAAAAAATCAGGCCATGCCATTTGGTGAGCAAACAGATTTGTAAAGTATAAATAGAAGCAAAGGCCTGCTCACACACACACACACAAAATCATTCCATCAAAAACACTTCAAAACACACACACACACACATGCAACAAAACCATCCCAAATATAATCGAATAATGCTGATACAGGTTTGATGAATGTACATCTAGTCAACAAGGCTGGACGTGATTTCTGATGCTCTGACAAGAGTCTGTCATGAAGCTCTAATTCAACACTGACAGTGCAGACAGAAAGACAAAACATAAACAAAACACATTCACTCACTAAGCAACATAAAGGAAATCTGAAGACTGACATGAATACATTATGTTACTGAACATTAAACTGAATGGAGCAGTGACTATATTAGTCACCAACTGTCATTTTGTAGTAGGACTCTCATTTGTGAGGAAAACATACTCAATATTTAGTGTGTTTTTTGCTGTGTGACTGGATAAAATGCTTTACATTACTACTATACATTACCATCAAACATAGATTAAAACCTTTCAGAGATACTGCTGACTTCACCAAGGGCATGATAAGGTGTGTATTTTTGGTCTGAGCTTAACTGTAATTAAAAATGAAAGGTAGGGAGCTTTAAAAAAATAAAATTTTAAAAAAAACAATGACGACTAACACAAGCTGTAATTTTAGTGAATCTACAGTATCCTGCTGTCATTCTGGGTAATGAGAAACCATTACAAATACAGTTCATTAAGTCATTCCTCCGGCAGTCCCTACCATATGTCATACATACTCAGATCAGGGGGGCAACCAATCACTGTCATTTTAATTTCAGTCTCCTTAAGGCAATCTAATATATTGCTGCAAGGCTTGATAGATACAGAAAATACATCTATACAGGTTCACTGCATATGGGCCCACTCACACACTGAAAAGGATGAGAGCTTTCAGAAAATTGAGTAGCTCAGTCAAAAGCCTTCTTTGGTGGTTTTTCATCAGAGCCAGAGAGCATGCTGGGGCATTTAAGGGGTCCTTTGTGAAAAAAAAAACCTAAAAAAACGTAACGATTCACTGCTCTGGCACTGTCACAATGTGTGTGTGTGTGTGTGTGTGTGTGTGTGTGTGTGTGTGTGTGTGTGTGTGTGTGTGTGTGTGTGTGTGTGTGTGTGTGTGTGTGTGTGTGTGTGTGTGTGTAAATGTGCAAGAAGGGCAGGTAGCAACTCAGAACTTTTCTGGGGGAGCACTCTTGCGTTATTTTGTGTGTGTGTGTTAGTGTGTGTGAGCGAGAGAGACATCGAGACATGCCAGCGGCTACTCAATAACACTGCTCTTCCCTGAAGGAAAGGCACTTAACCCAAATGACTCCAGCAATGGCCAAGGGCCACAGCCTCAGTATAAATCCTAGCCTGCCTGGCAACAACATGAAAAGACTGCGTAGTTGTGGGCAAGGGCATGAGTGAGCGTGTTGTGTTAGTGCATTACAGATGGCCTGGGGCACTACAGGGCCCCAAATTACCCTCATTGGTTGAGCTTTTATATAACTGTAACAATAATTGTTCTCAAAGAGGGTAGTGTCGAGGGCAGCCTTGACTGCTTTACCCGTGACAGGGTTGTTTGTAACTTCGTAATGGTGATTTATATGTGATAATGATTTGAGTAATATTGTACCTCATAAGCCCAATCAGGCACTTGTAAGGCTTATTAGGCACACACGCACACACATAGACACTGTACTAATGGTGGTCTTTTATGAGCTTGTGGGAGATGTGATTTGTAGGCTGGGAAATGTGTAGCTTCTGCCCGCTAAAACCATCCCCCCATCCGTCTGTGGTGATTACTGTGCAGCGAGTGTGTACACATGAACAAATACTTACTCTCGTAGGATGGATTTATGTGCGTGTATGTCGGATCAATAATTGATCCAAGGTGAGCACACGGTTATGACCATAAACTTCATATTAATGTCTGAACTGCAATTAACAGCCTGGTGCTTTCAAAATAAAAGTCGCTATATATCAGCATGCATCAACACATACAGTGGTGTTAGAACTAGGATACAGTGTGGATTGGTTGTCTAAGAAGGATGTGAAAAGGTCTGATTGTGAGAATCTTGCTGCAGCTCTGTGCTATTTGGAGATTTGGACCAGCAGAGGTGCTTCAGTTTCATCAGTCACAAAAAGTCTTATGAAATGGAAAACTTTCTAATAATATTATCAATGCAAACCATTTGTCTTTGGTTGGTCCTCTGTGTCGATATGTCCACAAGACAATGTGGCATTTCAACATTTTTATGATTATTCTATTATTACATTATATCCTCTAATCATGGCCATACAGTAACTATTACACAGGTTAAAGTAGTTGTGGCCAAGGGTGTCTCCCTTTACACGTATGATGCATTTATCTAAAACACCTTTAAGGAGCATTGACTTGTAATCATATTAGAAAACTGGCTTTTTTTAAATCAAAAGTTAAGGTTGGTTTCAAACCACTAACTCTAAACCAAAACAACTACATTTACAACCTGTGCAAAAGTTGAAGATGAAAAAATTGAATAGTATCTTCTTGAATATTGTGGTGGCTAAATAGAAGAAATTAAAGTTTGTTAACAAATCAACCACATCAAAGAGTATAATTGGCAGTATCATGTGTATGGTGGGATGCAAAAAGTGATGCATCTGAGGCAAAAAATAATGTTTAAAAAGAAAAACGTCATCCCTTGGTGTGTCAGACTTGAGGGGCAGGAGTTCTGAATGTATAATAAATAATTAAGTTACAATAAATAATAAAGTGTTTCAGTCTTAATTTAGATTTCAGGACACTTTTTCTCATGTGGCCCTCCATTGAAAGCAAGCTGCCTAAACTGCCTCTCAGTCACGAAAAATGATAAAGCTCTGGTCTGTAAAATATCTGCATGCATTGATATTTCATGTTCAAACTAAAGGAGAATAAACTAAATTGTTTAATTGTTACTAAAAATAAAAAAGGTAAGAGTGTGTGTGTGTGTGTGTGTGTGTGTGTGTGTGTGTGTGTGTGTGTGTGTGTGTGTGTGTGTGTGTGTGTGTGTGTGTGTGTGTGTGTGTGTGTGTGTGTGTGTGTGTGTGTCTGTGTACGTCTGCCCTTGTTTTGTGATGTTTCGTCAGCCTGTCCAGTAACAAACAGGGAACTTGGGACAGAGAACCAGAGATAAAGATGAAAAAAGCAGAGAGCTACAGAGAAATGTAAAGTGCTGTTACAAAGGAATGCCTGTCTGCTTTTTGAATATTTCAGCTGTAATATCGCAGATGTGAGCGCTCTATTTGTGGCTCACACAGTGACGCCACGGCCCTCTTATCCTCCCCTACACCCCCTCCTGCTCCACACACACAATCATAAAAGAAAAGGCCGGCCTTCACAACGAAATCCTACGTACTTCTTCAAATTACGTAGCTGTCGGGAAGAGAGCAAACCACTGTTGTGTGTGGAGCAGGAAACAGACCATTATGGTGTCAAAGCCCCCCCACGATCCCATCCACATGTTCCGAAAAGATTTCGAAGCAATGCTGTGATTTGCATATTTAGAGTTGATGAAGGAATAGTGGTGTCAGCTTAAAATGTCAGACCTCAACGTGCAGAGTTACACATATATTTTAGGAAAGACAGCATATCTTCCTGTTCCCTTTCTATATCCCTCTGTCTCCTCATCTCTCCACCGTATTTCTTTTAACCTGCTCCATCTTGCATACGTCATGTCTTCCACCCACATATCAAGAGAGAATATTTTTCTCCCACTACACTCTCTTCACCCGACATCGTTTTTCTTAGTGTGCCATTTCCTACTAAAACTTCCTTAAACAGCTGTTAAGCTCAGTTAAACTCACTAGCTACTATATTGTTTTGATAATTTAGCTATTAAACTGTATTGAAATCTAAATTTAATGTGTTTTTTCCTAAATCAATAAATTGATCAAGTTTGTAAACATGCACGTTAAAGGCAAGATTAAATGGTGTAAAGATGTACAGGCTTAATTTCTCAATATTGAACCAATTAGTGGTCTAATTTGGTTGCCTCATTTCAATTTAGAGAAAAGAAGAAAACATCTTTTTATTTCCTGTATGCATGTGTATAGGCTTAAATGCCCATCCAACATCCATTGGTCAGAGCAGGTTATTAGAGGTCACTGTATAAACCTCCCGGTCATGACAGTGTGCTCATTAGAGCTCCACTTGTCTCATTGTGAACGGCCCAGTCACAGAGAAAGACATTTATTAGATAAAATACTCATCATCTATGATTTCCTTTAGAAGACATAAACTCACAGACAAATAGAGGAGGAATATGTCAAAAGAGTATGACACTAAAGTCAATAGGACAAACTAATTTGGTGTATCTGAGAATTACAGTTAAATTGACCTCGCATCATTTCCTTTTGTAAAAATGTTTTGTTCCAATTGTTAAGGGCCCAGCCACGATCACTTACCTTGAGCTTTTTGACATTGACACAGGGATCATTGGAGAAGCTCTCTGTATCTGCGATCTGAATGTCTGCTTTCTCCAGCTCATTAGTTAGATCATTCCTCACCTGAGAGAGCCGGAGAACAGAGAGAGGGGAAAAAAATAAAAAAAATAAAGAGTAAATACATGAGCAGGGTTGATATATTATATAAGTGAATATATTTCTGCTGGCTTATTTAAAATCCTGTTGTATACTTGACATGTGATTTTCATTTTGCAAACAACAGATGTTGAGAGCAATTCAACACAGACATCATGTACACTTCTTTTAGAATTTAATATGAA
This sequence comes from Brachyistius frenatus, assembly GCF_029030835.1. NCBI lineage: Eukaryota > Metazoa > Chordata > Actinopteri > Embiotocidae > Brachyistius > Brachyistius frenatus. Next base: position 5,036,290 of record NW_027210601.1, read on the forward strand.
GAGAAGAATGGGAACCTGACAGCAGGATGACACAAATTTAGAGGAGTATATTTTTCTTCAGAATGGTTTCACCATTCCATACTTATTAACACTTCCAGTTTTCAGATCCTATGTTTGTATACGTACAACCTATATATATATGTATGCAGCAATACAAAGCAGTAAAGCGAGTCAGATACAGGCCATCTAATGTTCTGAAATGCTGTCTGCCTGTTGAATCTTAAACTGAATGAAATGACAGAAAGACAAGCAGCTTGACATTTTAGCATGGCAGAGAGGTACAGTATCAGCTACTGAAGATATCAAAGCTGTCGCCCTTCTGATTTGACTCGCCCTGTTCAACGAGGAGTTGTAATTATCACAATAAATCCAGCGCACATTGGTCACAGTGATTTGCATTTGTTTTTCACGAACAAGACATGAAAGAACAAACGCACGCTTTAAATTATCTTTTCTGGTTATCTAAGGCTTGACAAAAAGTAGGCATATGTATAGCACCGTGGATGTATGTGCAGCTGCCGTATATCTGCTTTGATGTATTGATTCAGGGGAGTAGTGGGTAATGCGATCAGAAAGGAAGGAGAATGGAGCAGGTACCCCACTGGGATGGTGAGCTTGAGGTGTTTTTTCATTCTGCCTCACATGCTATGATTCGTCCCTCTCTTCCTTCCTTTAAGCTACAATTTTAGATTGGAATTTTTTTTCACAGCAGATATTTCGACTTGTCATAGCAGGAAAACCACAGGTGTAACTAATAACATTAACAACGGCTCTGTTCCAGTAAGGCAAGGTGGTGATCCAGCAAGCACAATACAACCTAAATGGAATGCAGCCATTATTATCATCATGAGCTACACCTGTTTAAGAAGTCAAAATGTCTTCATGAAAAGGTCTGTGTTTTTTTGCGCTGGGTTACACTGCTGACATATCCTGCTCTCTCTCTGGCCACATTTTTTTGGATGTCCTCCAGCCATGCCCTGCGGCCATCAGATTCCCCACCCCCACCCAAGAGCACAGCATTAGGGGCTTGTTGAGACAATCAGAGAGTGTGTGCACTCAGGCACATGCCAAGCACAGTTGGCAGTGACAACATATAACAGCTAACAGATGAAGGCCCTGATGGTTTGCCCTATATTTCTCCATGCGCATTATAGTTTATACCCATATTTATGTGTCCTACATTGCTTCAACCACATATCAGTTAATGCCTTGGAAATGAATTAAACACACACTGCTCCTTAAAGTGATACTTCACTGAAAACTTTAGCTGGAAAAGTGGCTCAAGAAGGTTTGTCGTTTCCTCACTAGAATGAAGTTTGGTCCGTTTGAATTCACATTAGAACCCTCCCTATAGCATATACTTCCAGTAGAGTTTCAAAGCTAGATGAAAGGCGACCTAAATACTAGCAAACAGTGCAAGACCAATTTTGACAAAAAATAACGTCGAAAATACTGAAATGAATGGTAAAGAATTAGATTATAGAGGGAGTGTTTTGAGAACTTTCTATGGGAATAGAAATGCTGTTTATTTTGCTGTTGAAATGACGGCAGATTCAAGATGAACAAACCTTTGTTCTCCGCCAATGAATATGAGCTTCAACCTTTCAGACAGTCCCTTGAGAAGGATTTTTTTTTTTTGTGATTGTCAAAAATGCTTGATTTTGCAACAACTTAAAAAAAAAAAAAAAAAATGCAGGCATATTGCAGGATTTGGGAAAAATCAAGGGGAAATTTAGGGGATTTTTTTTTTAAACTTCTATCTAATACAGAGAGAGAGGCATATGTAATCACTTCCAATGATACAAACCATACTGCTCATCACGTAAATATTTTAGGTCTGATCTTTTTTTTTTTTTTTTTCAAAATTTTTGGAACTAATGGCCTTAAAATTCCTGAGTTTAGCTTTACAAAGCAAACAGTCTGTGACGGCAATATAGAATACGCAGGCTACATCTTCTGTAAAAAGAAGTACTTTGAATGCACAAAGTGCAATCTCTTCCAAGTGGAAATGTGTATAAAACTAATTTAAGACATGCTTAATTTCCCCGATAACCCTGTCACTTAATTTTTTTCTGGTCAACCAGCATGTGGTTTGTTTTGATGATAAGAGAAGAAGTCGCTGACTGTCAATGAAGTGACTTTATTTTTATAAAACAAGTTTTTCTTTTAAAGGCTGTGTGCCTCGGTACCTTCAGCAGAGCTTATATTGAGTATATTTTTAAGGAGAAATTGCGTAAATTTTGCAAAACTGAAAGTTCCCAAAAATACTGCTGAGATTGCTTGAATTTGCGTAAATTATTGTGATCGCAAGGTTGTGATTTCCTGGAGGGACTGGACAGGTTCCAGTTCCAGTATCAGTTCACTGAAGTATCTTTGCTACAGCACATCAAAGTGGTGCGAGGATATAAAACCAGGAAAGCTACCACATCACTATTACCACTATTACTATTCATACAACTGTTAAAATTTGGCATTGCAATGTAAAATAGACTATGTGTTAACAACGGAAATTATTGACATTTAAAAATCTGACTCCAAACAACCTCAAATTTATTTCCCTCATGTCTCTAGATGTTGGTGATCATATTCGACTCATCCTCTGGCATCCCAGAGGGAGTTCTAAATTACGCTGTACATCACTCACTCCTGTACAAACATTCTCTCCAATGTACTGCTCACTGATCTGAACAGGGAGGCCAGAGTGGATCAATACAACCAGGTTTTGCTCTTGAGTAACAATTGGCTTGGTGGTCTGGGCACGGTACAATGCCCTGTTGTGTTGTGATGAGTTGAGTTGAGTTTGAGCTAAAAGGTCTTCCTGCTGCATTGCTAAAAGGAAACCAGTTTGGACAAGAGAGTGATGGCAGCTGGTTAGCAGTGTTTGCAAAAGTGTGTTGGAGCAGCACAGGTTTATGGAATAATAGGAAACAATCACATACAGACGAGGCATGCAGAGATGAAAGTTTGTGCTGTACAGCAAAATAAACTCACAAACACACACAGGAGCACAGTGGCTGACACACAAAGCTATTCACCTCCAGCAATAAAACCCTTGTTACAGAGGGATTTTTATTGGTTTGATTTTGTGTTTCTTCCACTGAGATGGAAAAGGACAAATGCATCTGTGTTGTGCAGGACTGAGTGAGTGAGTTAGATAGAGCGAGAGAAACGGAGGGGACAGATGGATTGAAAGCTTGTAGGAGGAGAAGAAATGAGCAGCTTTGCTGGGTAACAAAAACGTCCACCATTGTTTGGGGCAGCCTGGGAATCCCCAGCAGCATACACAGAAGAGAAATAATCCTACTGCACTTCTGAGCATGCGTGTATGCACGCACACACAGAAATATGAAAGTACACACCCACTCATGACAGACAAAATGATCAGATACATTCAGCTAGATGTGCTTTATGCAAATGTATTTATCTGCAAACACAGTAACATGCACAATATATATATATATATATATACAGTGCATCCGGAAAGTATTCACAGCGCTTCACTTTTTCCACATTTTGTTGTGTTACAGCCTTATTCCAAAATGGATTAAATTCATTTTTCCCTCAAAATTCTACACACAATAGCCCATAATGATAACGTGATAAAAGTAACACGTACATAAGTATTCACAGCCTTTGCCATGACACTCAAAATTGAGCTCAGGTGCATCCTGTTTCCACTGATCATCCTTGAGATGTTTCTACAACTTGATTGGAGTCCACCTGTGGTAAATTCAGTTGATTGGACATGATTTGGAAAGGCACACACCTGTCTATATAAGGTCCCACAGTTGACAGTGCATGTCAGAGCACAAACCAAGCCATGAAGTCCAAGGAATTGTCTGTAGACCTTCAAGACAGGATTGTATCGAGTCACAGATCTGGGGAAGGGTACAGAAAAATGTCTGCAGCATTAAAGGTCCCAATGAGCACAGTGGCCTCCATGTGAAGTGCTGTGAATACTTTCCAGATGCACTGTATATATATATATGTATATATATATATATATAAACTAAATGAAGATGAATTATTGAGCTGAGGACATTGAGGGATTCCCTCAGATTCTTTCTGGGATGAATCTGACAGAATGAGGTATCATCCCACACCTTCACTGCATATGGATGCTGACTGTAGCCTGAAGTGCGGCATAAAGTCAAATCTATTTAAAACAGCTCTCTGGCTTAGTTTTTGTAATACATTGTCTGCAGAGGATACAAGGTCATACACTTGTTTTTTAACTGAAGCACTGTTACATGTTTTATACTGTGCAGAAAAATTTAAAAAAACTTCATAAGGGTTAGAAAATGCAGACGAAGAAGTGACCTGTGTATGCGAACTAGAGATGCAACTATTAGTCGATTGACAGAAAATAATATACAGTACGTTGTAAAGCAGGGGTGTCAAACTCATTTTAGTTAAGGGGCCACATACTGCCCACTTTGATCTCAAGTGGGCCAGACCAGTAAAATCATAGCATAATAACGCATACATAACGACAATATTTCTCTTTGTTTAAATCATTGGTGAAGATTTTTGGATGATAAACCCTATTTTAAGGTCTTTCTACAATAAACTAGAAACATAAAGACCAAAAACTCAGACATCAGCCCACTGTTTATCCGCCTGGGCTCTCCTCTGCAGATTCCCTCGCTTTGTGACGCGTTTGACGTCAAACGCTTCATAAAACGAGCAGCGAGCGCGGCTGCCTGTGGCACCGAGCGCTTCTGCCTCCAGAGCAGACGTTGCATTTACGCTGTTTTTGAAGCAATTACTGGATCGATTAAAAAAAAAAAATAACAAAACGTTTGTACTCATAAACCTCCATATTCTCATAGAAATGCAATTTATGTCTTTCTGTAATTTTCACACTTAGCAAAGTCATCCGGCGGGCCGAGCTGGACCCCCTGGCGGGCCGGATCCGGCAACTTTAACTTCGGCACTGGCATTTTTGGAAAGCTCAAGTCGTGCAGTTTCCGGGGATATCCATTTTATCTCTGATAAATACTCGCTGCACTACTGGGTTCATCGGGTTCATCGGGTTAACCTGTGCCACACTGCACACTTCAGGGGACACAGCAGCCTCAGTAATAACATCCCACGTGTCATTGTTTTTAACCAAAGCCATTCCTGAGGAAACACTTTTAAATTTTGTTTCCCTTTTTTTCCACCTCAGATACTATTGTTTCAATTTCCGCTGTTTTGTAATTTTTGGTGCCATCTCTGTCAACTTCTCTTCACTCTCTCTTCACTTCACCGCTTTCTTCATGAACCTCCTGACAACCGGATATCCTTATATGGAGAAATGGGGGCGTGGTAGTATGCTAATAGCAGAGCGCAGACACGTGCCTGTCACTTTAGAATTCACTAACACACGCAAGGTGGTGAGAACAAAATTGGACGGTGCGCACGTGTCAGGAATCGAAAGGTGATTTTGCGTGCGCACTTACTTTGTGCGCATAGTAAGAACATGTCAACGCACGTCTTAGTGAATGAGGCCCAATGTGCTTAAGGTAGCAGAAGGTAGGCTATCAAAAAAAAAGTAAGCAAACCCTCGGTTTAACAACCTCCTTTAGCAGCAAAAAACTCAAACAAGCATTTCTGTTGGCTTCAGATCAGACCTAAACAACATTTATGAGGAATTTTAGATCATTATTTTTTCAGAACTGCTTCAGCTCAACCAAACAGAATATTGTTAGGTTGTCTGGTGTGGAGAGCTCTTTTGAAGTCGTTCCACAGTTTATCTACCAAATTATGGTCTGGACTGGTCAATTCCAAAAGATTTTCTTTGTTTAAAGTCATTCTGTCGTTGAGAGGTTTTTTTTCAACAATTTAAAGTCATTGTGCCAGCTTCTAGCGAGTTTCACCTGACAAACAGCCACCCTGTGACTGACCAGTACGACACCTTGAATTATTGTTTATTACAATGACGGCAAGCTGTCCAGGACCAGAATCACATCCTTCAGGAAACTACAGACAGACTTATGCGAGTGCTCTGATGCAAACAAGTGAGTAGCTTTGAATGATTCAGACCATACTGGAATGACACTGTGAGACAAACAGAATGCGTTGGTCAAACCTCAGATCACTCACTCATCATCAGTGCTTCACAGTGTGAAGCCCCACTGCAATGATGAGTCTGATGGCACATGTGTGTATGTGTGTGTTTATTGGTGCAACGTATACAAGAGTGTTAGCAGTTGTTTTTTATCATTCCATCTGTCTGAGTTTTGTGTGAGTGTATACGCTTTTATAGTGTATTGTATTTGTGTGTCCAGTGGTAGATTTAGAACATACACAAAACAGGATGAGACGTAGGCATTTTTATGCAATTTGAATTTTACTAATATGGCGGTGTGATGGGTCCCTGAACACATCTGTCTCTCATACTGTGCATTACATCGCCACGCAAGTCACACAGTTCAGACTATAATGCCAGTCCATGGCTTATACAAATGGCAAATGGTTGCACAGATGGCTTCCTCATGGCCTTACATGTCCTGTACAATAGCATGAATGAGTAAATCTGAACAGGCGTTCGCACAACATTGCAGAATTATTTATAACGATCAGCAGTTGGGTGCTTATGGATAAATGTGCAATGCACAACCAAGAATAACAACTCGGTGATTTTTAGATTGTAAGCAAGGTTCATGTGAGAAGGCAAGACAAGACAAGGAGGAAGTGAGAGAAAGTAGGTGCTGAGACTGTAACGTCTGCTAGATTTATCAGTGATCATAGTGTAATTAAACACCTGAGCTCAGAGGGTTCCAGGCAGAGGACAGAGTCTTAATCCTGTTCTCAGTCAGGTCTGTCATCCGACTGACTGATGATTGCTGCTGCTCCGCCCCTGAGTGAGCCCTGTTTGTCTGGCAATCTCAATCATGTTGATTGCTCTGTGTGTGTGTGTGTGTGTGTGTGTGTGTGTGTGTGTGTGTGTGTGTGTGTGTGTGTGTGTGTGTGTGTGTGTGTGTGTGTGTGTGTGTGTGTGTGTGTGTGTGTGTGTGTGTGTGTGTGTGTGTGTGTGTGTGTTTTAGTGGGGCCTAAAAATAGAAGTGACAAGCTGGCTTTAGCTTACAGGTTACAGTCCCAGGGGACACCGTTCTGAGTGTGTGTGTGTGTGTGTGTGTGTGTGTGTGTGTGTGTGTGTGTGTGTGTGTGTGTGATGTGCATGCCACTGACTGAATCCTTAGCAAGCGTTACATAACATTGACTTTGGGAGCAGTCTCCATGGGAAACAGTACTGTCAATCAGTGGGGGGGGAGAGTTTTAAAAACAGAAGTAGAGATGGTGGGAATTACGACACAGTCGATTGTATACTCATTATTCAGATATAAGTGCCTTTGTGTGTACACGCATGCTTACTGTATGTACTATATTTACAGAACAGTGCTACTCTGTCTATCAGGGATGTTTCTAAATCCCAAATCCAGTACCCGAAACAGCACAGACAAAACATTTACATCATGTAATACAGTTCTTTGTTATTATTATTTCTAAGCCTCTGAAGAAGCAGAAATGATCATTATTGTAATTTAGGGTTTTCTCAAAAAACAAACCAGGACAAACATTATTTTTCTACGTTGCAGGCAGCCACAGGTTTTTATTCATTTTGGTACATCCTAAAAATCAACTGCAGAAGTCATGAAGCTCCCAAAAACATGTGTTTAAACGCTGAGATTTGAATGTCCAATGATCTTGCAGTTACATGTGCTGACTCGTTTGAAAAGTCTATCAGAGAAGTAGAGTTTCATCTGGATTTCTGACCACTCCAGCCCACTGACTCTGTCTGTTTGTGTATTTCCAAACTGAAGAACTGGGAGGACAGTGGCTTTCTACTAAAACGCTGGATTTTTAGATACTAGGAAAACACTGTTTAATTAGATCATTGACAACTGACTATAAAAAAGTAATGTACACTCTGAGTATAACATATGAACAACAACAGCACCAGAATACATACAATGTAGACAAGAAGACACTGTTCGATGTAAAGGAACAGTGATATTTATGTGTAAATATGTCATAATTGAATTTTCTGTCAACATCCAAATAAAATATACTCCTTCGCATCTCATAGATGATTGTCTTGCTACACGCTGCCGTGATTTCCTGATGAACCACAAAAACAGTGTGCTCTGAACTTGACAGAGGATTGTATGAATCGTGAAGTATGGAAGCGATGCTTGCATATTTGTAAATCAGGATTAGAAGCCAATCTCATGGCAGGTTGATTGAATCGGGCTGTCTGTCTTCCTCCCGTCCTAAGCCCCTTGGTGCTTTCAGGAGGGGAGCGATAAAGGGATTTGGTCTCTCTGAGATTTGCAGTGAGACTTCTTATACACACCCCCATCTTCATCTCCCACCCATTTGCTGCTGAGCAGATTGTTTTCAACCAGGGCCTGGAGGCAAGAGCTCACATGTCATATGTTTCTTAAATTCATGTTTTTAATACCTCTGACATGGCTCTTTTGAACTGAATGTTCCCATGTCGCCGATGGGATATATTTGTGCCATGAGTTTGTGTCCTTATCCAAAGGTATGATAAATCGGTATGATTTGTTAATGTTCTACCTCCCCACAAACAGGAATATATTTGTCTCACGAATAAGCATCCATTTTGGTATAACATGATTTTACACTTTTAATATCTTGAGCTAATGGGATGCATCAATTTCAATGTAATTTCTCCTCCTTGGAGTAAAAAGCTGCGAGCTGCTCACAATAATAGATGAGTTTTTGCTTGGTAATGCAAATGTGTGTATGTCTCCTGTTTCCAAGCTGAAATCCAACTTACCACAACTCTGAAAATATGTCCTCTAGCTTTAAGATTTATTGCAGTTTCGACAATGTCATAAGAGTTAGCTACAAGTGCTGAATCAACAAAGGTAATTTTCTTCATCTCTCCACAAATTACTTCTCGCAGTTCCAGTAGTGTAGGCTGGATTTTGCATTCTGCTTATTGAATGGGAGAGGGTTATTCAACCACATATATAATAAATATAAAAGGCAGATAGATTTCATTCAGTACCAGTTGGTAGGAAATTATGTTTTCAATCAGTAGTCAGTACTGTTACTACTGTCAGCTTCTGTATAATTTAACTAAACTCCACCAAAGGAGAATTAGAGAAACATTACTCTTCACCTTCACAACATGAAAAAGTTTATTTTATAATAATGAGTTATGAAGGTGGGAAGGCTGAAATGAATTCAACTACACTGACATAAGCAACTTACAACACCTGTAAACAGTGCTGCTGTTACAAAGACTAAATAAATGCCCACTACATTTGGCTCACTTTTAGGACTGTCTGTGGCAAAGGTAATAATAAAAAGTCATATTATTAATTATTTACATACCCATTGACCAGTGGGAAGCTTTAACAACTCTATTACAGCTTTATATTTATGTATCTGCTCTATGTAATTATTCACAATTAAAAAATAGACTGAGAAAAAAACAAACATGTATTTTCCCCCAACAAGAAAAGATACTATTGCAATGATGCAAACACACAATTTACTTTTTCAGTTTCAAAGTTAATTTTCATTCAGATATTACAGTAATGATAATATAGCTTTTGTCTCATATGTAAGTAAGGGATCCATTTGACTGGATGACTACAAATGTTGCATTTGAATCCCATGACTTGGATGAATAAACGACACCAGACAAAAAGCATTAATAGCATTATTCAAACCTGCAGTGCAGAACTTTTGTCTCCCTCTTCTGCCTCAGAGTAGTTACTAAGACTACAAAGGTACTGTGACATACAGGCAAATTTATCTGGCAGCTTTATCAGCCTTGCATGAATGCAAAAGTCCAGCACTGTAGGTTTAAATAAAACAGAAAAATCTATTTATAAAACAATCATCAATAGAGATTTCTCCTGCCATCACACACACAGACTCTGACTTTAAAACTGCCGTAACCTGATCACGGGTCACCACATTCTACACTGGGTACTGGCCAAGGGAAAAGGAGCTCCGTCTCTCTTTTATGCTCTCTGACGATGGCCCAGAGGAGCTGCTTTCCTTCAGAATGCATAAAGAATGGTGCTCCTGTGTGTAAAGTCTGTAGTATATCGGAATCTTTTTGTTCTTTTTGTCCTTTTTACAAAAGTTTAACTTTTACAAGAGTGCAAGTGATAAAATGTCTCTTCAGAGATTAAACATCAAGCGCTCACCTCGGAGAACCTCTGAACATCCTGTGTGAGGGTCCCCACACGGCTCCAGTTGTAGTAGTTGAGAAACTTCACTACTGCCGGGTTCACAGCGTTGTCTGATGGGACAGTGCGGAAGAAGTTGGGGTACTTTTTCTTGTCTGCCAGAACTGGGGTTGTCGCTGCAAAGGACAGCTGTCGTGAAAAAAACAACAAGTAGAAATACAGTGAGCATGGAGTCAATCTGTGAGGGTTGCATACAACAGTCATAAATAAACCTGGCAACAAACTGTCAGACTGTGCTGATTTCACTTGAACTGGTGGTGTTGTTAGGAGCGCTGTTAAGTGACGAGTCGATGAGCCTAATTCAGTGCATGACCGAACTCAGGTCTTTGGTCAGTGGTCTCTGTCAGTTCAGGGATTAAACCACTGGAATACGGCCGTAACAAATGTGCACACTCATTCGTAGTCTAAAGGTGTGAACAAATCAACTCTTCAAATTATTTTAAATGTCAGCAAAATAGTACCTTCAAAGTGTAAACGTAAATAGATCTGCAAATATTGGGTGGAATTGATGACCCCTCCATGCATGACCTTTCAAGTTGGCCTCATACTGTGTGTGTGTGTGTGTGTGTGTGTGTGTGTGTGTGTGTGTGTGTGTGTGTGTGTGTGTGTGTGTGTGTGTGTGTGTGTGTGTGTGTGTGTGTGTGTGTGTGTGTGTGTGTGTGTGCGCGCGCACGTATGGACCTTGTGTGTCCCTGTTTGTGTGTTTGTGTATGTTTTGATGACAGGAGAAAAGCAGCTTAGCAATTTGAGTCATCTCCAAGTTGGTAAGTTAACAGCATTTCCGTTCTTCACATGTAAGCACTTTGAATCAGATTCCTGACACACACACACACACACACACACACACACACACACACACACACACACACACACACACACACACACACACACACACACACACACATTCACAACCTAAGTGAAATTTTAAGCACATTTCCTGTAAATCACAATCAATGTTCACAAAAAGGTAAAGTGTATCAAACTTTGAAAAGCAACTTTTTGCTGTAAGTACTTTTCCAGAGCATTAACAAGCTAATGGAGTGACAATCTGACAGAACATGCAAGAATAAACCCTCAGTAAATACAACGTAGTTGGAAAAGTTTGAGCACTGAATTTAAGATTATGCTGGTTTAATCAAAGCAGTCAAGATTTATGAAGTAATTAATTTTGTGAAACCATGTTCATGGAACATGATGAGAATGTGTGCTTTCCTGCTGCACAGTTGTCACTCTAAAATATAGAAAGTATAATGGCTTCTCTCTGTCTAAAACACGCATACACTATTACTGTCCTCATTTCCACCCGTCCTCCCTTTCATTTGTCACATGCATTTTCAACAATAGGTCATAAACCCCTTCCAGTGGCAAAAATAGCAGTAATTAATTTTTGCATTAAGATTGGAATTTGTAAATCTGTACAATGTAAGAAGCAGCATGCACCCATATAGACAAAGATCTATCACTTAACTGTTTATCTTTTCTCATTAGGCCGAGTGACTTAAAAAATGGCAGCATAGTATTATATTTGTAGAATTATGACACTGGAGTCATTTTATCTTTTATATTTAAAGAAAAGCCGCAGGCATCTTTAAGAAACATGAAAGAAACATTTGTAAAGTTTAAAAAGTAGTGAATATTTCGGCAATAGCAGCTGAGTGAGATAATAAGGCACCGTGCTCTATTTTCAATGTCCTATCTGCGTTAATTTAATGAGCGATATGAATCAGTGCAGGGTTAATTACATACTTTGTAGAGATTAAGCAGAACTTGTGATTCATGATAGCGATCAACACAAGGATATTGTAATTCTGACTGAGACCAAGAGGTGCAGCAGCAGATTTCCTCAAAGTGTACTAAAGCCTTGGGGAGTTCAAGCACCTCCTAACTTCAGGAATGAATGTGATATTCTCATTAAACCTTCATCCACTACAAGACATCCTCACTACTCATTAATCATAGCACTGCTATTTTAATTGTACACTTGTTATACCGTATTGTCACAGTACAGTTTAACCTGATAGTATCAGAAAGCATTATAGTGAAAACAAATTTATGCTGTTTTTTTTCTTCTTAAAAACAGATTCGGTTAAAGAATCCAAATTGCAACATGTGTCTATTAAATAATATATTTACCCATTTACAGCATTGTTTTTATATTAAAAGGATGTAACCAAATTGCAGGCCTGCCGTTTTATACACCCTCATCATCCTCTATGTAATAATCCATCTCAGCCGATCCCAAACAAACAAAGCTTAACCCAGCCAGTGGAAAACCCACAGTTTGGCCCACTAAATCACCACTTTCTGCACACACCCGCAGGGCTTTGTGTTCACACATCAATGAGAAAGTTTTTTTTTTTTTTTTTTTTTTTTTTTTTTAAACAACACATGGATTACAGCCATCAATTAAGCAGGAAGAAAGGCCTTTGTCTTGCCATCACTGCTAAATCCAAAATCACCCACCAGAGGGCTTCAAGGGGTCTTTCCAGAATTGCCTTAATCTCCGTTTAGCTAAGGCTGTTTGGTACACCCACACTGGGAGATGCTTCTATGGATCTCTAATAAGACTTAATGATGTTCTCAAACCAAACTGATTACACCAGTCCTCTCACGACTGCAGCAGGGAGAGAGACTTCTTGGTCAGACAAAGTACACACCCTTTATCATTTCCCTACATTAGTTGTTTTAGGTTGACGTGGGTTATACCGTTTCATAGGAGTTGTTCTTGCGTTAACTCTACTGTATTTGTTCCATCTTTTACAACGTTAAACTGAGCTGAATCCCAGGAGGAAAAAAATACTGACCAATAAACACACGTGCTGCTCAATCACCCTCTAGGTTTTCTTTTGGAGGGAAACATAAACGCTAGCTTTCACAGGGTCATGAGTAAATACAAGCATTGACCCTGCTGCTATTCCCAGTTTATGAGGTCAGTTACAGGTTTGTGACAAAGCTGTAACAAACATAATCAATAGTTCTGTTTTAAGCAGTTTGAAATTCATTAAACGGTGTTCTTTCATGATGTTTTGGTAACACAAATGCGTAGAAGACCAAGATTTAGACTTAAATATTATTTGTTTCACCACGTGGGACCACCTGCAGTATCACATATTCACATTTTTTAATATTAATTTTTTTTATCGCCAATTGAATAAAAAAGATACAGATACCAATAATCGGAAAAATGCTAAATATCGGCTCTGATAATCGGCCAGGCCGATAATTGGTCGATCCCTCCTCTGCAGGTCAATCCAAGCCAAGTCAGCTGTAGCACAATTTTATGGAGGACGGTGTATTAAGACAGTCGAGATGAGAGGGAGATCCAATGTATTATTTAAAGAATAGACTAGTCTTTATCTAACTCTGAACAGCCTTTTTGAGAGGAAAAGCCAAAAATAGTTCCATGATATCACACATCTGAGAGTAGTGGCTTATGTAAGAGGGTTTTAAAGAGGGCCGGCCCAAATAGGGTGGTTTTTGGTGTAGAGCTCTACTCTAGTGTCAGATTTACACATGCAGTGTTTGCATGTACACACAGATCACACACAGGTTAAGGCAAATGCATTCACACACATCCCTCTCTCAGATCACACACGCTACAGCAACCTTCCTTTGCCGGTAGTAATTAAAACTGTGGGCAGCTTCTTCCTCTCATCTCACTACAAGGTCACCGAGGCTCTCAGTAATACAACGGAGAATCCGTCTGTCCCCACTGAGACGCAATGTTTTTGTGAAGACTTGAGGTGAATCGCTGATAGGATCGCGGTGGTGATCTATTTATTCTGCACACACAGCCGCTTATCACAATCTATTTGAAGTGAATACAAAAGCTTTGCTGCCTCCCAGTTTGAACTTATTCAAGGCACAATCAAACTCGTTTTATGCTCATGAATGGATGCAAAAATATTTGAGAAGGGCCTGGAATAGAAAATAAGAGGTACAGAGAGGCAGAGTGAGAGAGCAAGATGAGATGTTTACTGTTGATTCACAAAGTATAGCTGTGTGAATAAGGTTTTGTGTATCTCATTCCAGGACTCTTAACTGAGTGAAAGGATTACATTTCAAACTTCTTAAGCCAGTCACCAGCTGTTTCTTTGTAGGGCTTTAACACAAGCAACTGTCACAACGCTGTCTGGGGTGCAGATTTTGTGAAGTGTCCAGAGCTGACAACAGCGCCTGCAGGCTTGAAAACTACTCGTGGGAGGGGCTATCACAATCATGAAATTTATGCTGATGAACAATTGTCGTACAAATAATTGTAAATAGCGATTTAATTGTCTTTTTCTGTTTATTTTATGCCACTATTTTAATAGAAATAGTAGAAATCCATGATGTCAATGTCAACAGATGCTCATCAAATTATCGTCGGATGAATGTTAGAAGTTAAGTTGCCTCAAGATAAACAGTTGGTGGTATTAATTATTTACTCGTATGCCTTTAAATCACAGCAGAAGAAGGGGGCAAGATGAGAACGTCAATAAAAGAACACCAGTCACATTTGTTAATTTTATCCAGCTCTTTTTAACAAATGAATTAAAACGGTTCTAGCAATTATACAAAATGATTGCAGTCAGCTAAATGTGATCAGGATATTATGTAACGGTTGTGACAGGCCTACTGATGGGGATTTATGAGCAATAGTTGCATTCCAAATCCTGGTTGCTGAATCTTGGCGATGCCAACGACAGGCTTGTTCAATGTATTAGTTTGTTCAGTAACTAATGTCTGTGTTCACTGCAGTTAGTGTTCCCTGTCCATGCTGACAGTAGATTTCCCTGTTTTGTGTCAGCGTCAGCAATTGTGCATGTGCGGTATTCTCTTTACTTGCCCCCTGTTAAGCAAATTTACAGCAACCACCACATGCTGTAGTCCTACTTGTAGTAGTGCATTTAGGCACAATTGTGTTCAAGCTAAATGCTGCCTTCAGCATTCTAACACACATACAGTGACAATGCCAATACCAAAATGTTTACAAGGTATGTTGCATGTTCAGCATCTTAGTTTAGCATGTTAAGCGCACATTCTCTTGAGTAGCAGCAAAAACAGAGTACAGCTAAGGTGATGTAATTCGATTTGCTGGTATTTCGGCACTAAGCCAAAGGACTGGTCAAAATAAAAGGCCATTTTGAGGACATTAAATGTAAAGCCAGAAGATCTCAATTCATCCTGTCATACAAATACAAATGTAGGTGCCAAATGCAACAAACTTAATAGTTGCTGTGACATTTAACTCATGACCACAAGTGTCAGCCTCATGGTGCCAAAAAGTTAAAGTCAAGGGATCCTTAGAGTCAACAGGATACTTTAGTCTGGGCCAAAATGGTGGACTGACAAACCAACTGACAGACCAATACTGCCATTGACAGATCCATGCTGTTAGTGTTGCTAAAAATAAGCTCCGTACATCGATGGTGCATTCGATGGCTTCTTGCTTTGCTGGTGTTCTTAGCAGGAGTTAGATGTTGAGTCTGACCATGTCAGAACATAGACAGAAGAATGCCAAAGCTAATGAGCTAGATATAGTTGTTAAAGCCCATATTACAAACCTCCACTGCAAATGTCTCTTTGTTTGTGCCTTCTGCAATGCACCTGCCTCATTTGGCAT
Source organism: Brachyistius frenatus (assembly GCF_029030835.1). Taxonomy (NCBI): domain Eukaryota; kingdom Metazoa; phylum Chordata; class Actinopteri; family Embiotocidae; genus Brachyistius; species Brachyistius frenatus. The sequence goes on from NW_027210601.1 coordinate 5,052,118, forward strand.
GGAATTGGTTATCAATGGTGCATAAATTAAAGTCACCAGGCCTTACAACCTTTCCTTGCACGAGCAGGAGAAATAAGGAAGATGCAAGAGTGTGTCTAATCACATTGACAGATCTAATAGCATTGATTGGTCCTAGCGGGACTGCCTCGCAATAGGATCTCCTGTGGGTAATTGTGTGCTCGGCCTTTGAATAATAAAGTGACTATCGCAGGGAAGTTGGATAAAAAAAAAAAATGAATGATGGGCAAATATCAGCTCTCCTCACAGTGATTTCCTCTCCTTTCATGTTTATTATACCAAAGGTCTTACATCACTGACTAACCTGAGACACAAACAAAACTCATGCAGAGAGGAGTGAGAGCCAAACATGAATTAATAATTACAGTTAGAGAAAATGAATGTTATCTGACCAACCTTTAGACTCTTATTCAATAACAAGCATTTAAAAACAAGGTGTTACTCTAGGTTTGTAGGTACAAATACATGAGTCCAAGTTTTGTGGAAAAAACAGTGATCAATATTTTAACACAAAATACTAACAACCTACAAAGCGTAGGCACACTGCTTTCAACTTGTGAGTTCCTAACTGAACAGTCATTTCCTTACAAATCAGTATATCAATAGAACATGATCACACAAACAAACTTCACACCTAAAGTGATGAATGATCTCCACTAACATTAGTTCTGTCCAACGGCAAACTTACAAGGAGCAAATTCAACATACCATTCAAGGAAGTCACACTGACAATGGGAAAAATCCTCAGATGTTACGACTAAATCTGAATATAGGCATGTTTGCAACATCAAAAAGTGGATGAAGTGGTTTCTATTTTCCACACAATAGGTCCACATTTTCGGGGGGCGACAATGAATTTTAAACACATACAATCAAGTTACTCAAGTGTGAGACCTTGATTGGAAGCATCCCAGACTAACACACTTCTGAGAGGGGCTTTGAGGCAACTTCACCAAGTAATAAATACTAAAAAGGAAAGGTTTCATAATCACAAGGGATAGTATCAAACGACTTCAAACACTCAACCTACCCATGCCTATTATGTCTACCTTTGCCAGCAACACAAGAGATTCAAAGCCCATCCATCCTGCCAAAGCCTCAGGACCCCGTGCAGAGTAATAGCAAGGTAATAGTAGTGCTGTTGATCAGGAAGCACAGAGGTGGTCCTGAGGTTTATTCAATATTCAAGAGAGGCATTTGGTGCACCATGGGAGCACCCAGCTGGAGAGGCAGCAGTGAGGGAGAAGCTTTGGGACCCCACACAGACCACATCCAGAACTCATTAGGACCAGGACGAAGGAGGGAGAAAGTGCTGAATATTAAAGGTAGACAGTGGAAATAAGAGAGTGAGGTACAGAGATGGAGAGACGATGGAGGGAATGACACAGACACACGAGGTGTGAACACGAGAAAGAAGAAATGATGAGATAGGACTGGTGCACCAGTCATCAAGCACTGTGTGACCACATGCAGTATTTATGCATATGCACACATCATACCAGATCATCATATGGCTCAGTCAAGCATGTGTTGGTTGAAAACAGCAGCCCATTTTCTCCAATTACAGATAGCAGACGTGAGGCAGCAGCGTGAAGTCATCTCATTTTGGTTGGGTAAGTTTGGTAAAAAAAAAAAAGGACAGCTCCACGTTTTACTGTTCGTCTGCTACACACTCGTTTGCATGCACGCACGCTCGCACACACACACAAACTTGATTTTACACAAAGTATTGGTTTTTCATTTTTCCAAATGGCTGGAAGTTATTTGAGCCGTGTTTGTTCACGTGTGTGTGGTGTGCCGGGGGCCCCCACAGAGGCTGAAAGTGGAGGCTGTTAGCAATGACACTGGTAAACAGATGTTATGAGGACATGTAGTACATTCAGAGTGAGACATGCCAAGAATCCAGAGTAATAACTTAGGCTGCTGATGCTAATGAATGTAATGATGAAGCTTAATGAGTAAGATGAATATTTCTAAATTGAAAATTAATAACAGCTAAATTAAGTAGATTGTTTCATATGCAACTATTACACTTGAAGAAATTGCAGCTGTTGCCTTCCTGCCACTCCTACTATTTTTGTATAAGTATTTTGCAGTTCCTTAATTAATGCTGTGGCATTAACATATTTGTACTCTTTCCTCCAAAAACCGCTCAGTACCTTTCCTTTTGTGGTCCCCAATCTCTCTGACAACACTAGGTGAAGACATCACTGGTTCAACATTTGTCATCAATGGCTTAACTAAATGGTTAATAAACAAAACCATTCCTAGGTGTATTTTTAAAGTGTCGACCACATAAAAAAAAACTTCTCAGTGTAGAAAATATGTTGTCAGTTGTAAAGGATATTTCATTCTTCTTATAAAGAAAAAATACAGAATCACACTGTCAGTCTTGACTTGACTCTGACACGCACTCTGCCATACCGTGTGGCAGGACACTGCACACCGTCACATACTTTGCCCACTAACCAGGCTCTAGACAGGTGAGTGATGTGGCGGTCGCCTCTGCTGTAATAGCTTATCCCCTGCTGCAGCCCCTGCCTAACATGTCAATCATGTTGTAGCTAATGCCAACATGTACACACCCACCCACACACACTGACTGACTGACTGATGTTCTGTTTATGCCCGCTGGCCCTGCACAACACACAGACCACATCACTCTTATCTCAGGTCAGTGCTTTTAACCCGGTTTTCATCTTCTGCTTTCTCTGACTCAATTACTTACAGAAGTTATGCCTTTCCCTCTTTGTATCTGTATCTGCCTTCACTGACCAAGAATTGTATAAGTAACCGTTGTGGACAAATGTCAGACTAAATGATATAATCAAGAGTCTGATGGTGTATTACTTTTATGTTAGACACCAGGGTAACTCCTGCTCTAGCAAATCATGTAACTGCACACATCTCCAGCATCCTAACGTGCACTGAAGCTTGCTGCACAAGGTCTGAGGACATGACTGCATGTGCCATACCACTAATCCTGTGCTGTGCAAGCTTTTAACCTTTCCTGCTCCATTTGGATTGGCCTACACACGCATTCAATCATACATGTACTGTCAATGATTCACTGCTGTGTGAAGCACGCAGGTATTTCAGACCACCATGCATCTCAATCACGCACAAAATGTAAACATTTCTAAGACCCTCCTTGTTCAACCTGGTTTGACGTTTCTAAAGCCACACATCAAAGATAAGCGTCATCGTAGCAAGAACAACATGTACAACAAGAAAGTGAGCAAAGACAAGAAAATTAGGGAACAACAAAAACAGTTAGGACGGAGTGACCTGTTCGACTACTAGCAGTTTTCACCACAATAATAAAAAAATAAAAAAATCCAAGAAATAGTGTTGAATCTTTACGGCTCAGACTTGAGGGTGAAGGCTCCGGTTAATCGTCAATAGGCTGATGGTTGCTCATCTCACTTGTTAATGCTGTGTAAGGGAGTTTGAGCTCAGATTAAGATGTTAATGCTCTTCTGCTTTAAGATCACTGACACAAGCTTGATAACCTGTGGGCTCTATTCTAAGGTCATGGATGACACGGCAAAGGTAAAAATTAACTCATAACAGTACATATTTGCGTGTAACTGGTCTTCATTTTAATAGCTATTAAGTCATTAACTAAAGCTGCAAATCCAATAAGACAAGCAGTCACTCTCCTCCATCCTATGTCACATCATCAAATAAGGGTCTATTTGTCACACACTATAGTATGTGCGTAGCATATTAGATATGGCAATTCCATGGAGCTTTAATCAATATATGGTGTCACTTGTCACCACCACGTCTCTGGGAGTGAGAAGTAGGAAAGCTCGGACACTCCCCTCTCATCACCTCTGCCATGAGATGAGCTTATAGGGCTCTGCCATTCTTCATCTGTCGACAGGCTGTCCTTGAACGATGGAGATGAGTGGGAGTGAGGCATCGCTATCGCAAGCACGATCGGGGAAAGCATTTTCTTATCAATGCAGCTGTGGTGTGTATGGCAGATATTGATGGGATCTGATGTGGAGTAAGAGGGCAGGATGTAGTGCTCATTTAAACTATGGCTTGGGGAGTCAGTTAACAGAGCATGAACAAACACATCCAGATTGATATACGGCAAAATATCATAAATCTATTACAATGAATGACCAACAGCAAATCTGCAGGACACAGAAGAAGAGTTCTTCTTCGAATACCATTTGTTATGGTCTTACACTCCTACTGTATTGTTATACAGTATTGGTACATGCTAGTCAAACACTAGACACAGAGAAAAAAAAAATCAGTGAATACACATTGGGAGGTGGTAGGAGGGGGGCTTTGAGTGATGGTATTCTGCCACCCAGCTCCATAACTATTCTATTTATAAATTGAGATTTGATACCGTAACCTGAAATCTCACTGTGCTCCCTGCTGCTGCCACTTGGTTGCCTATGAATGATTAATGAGAAGATGCTGAACTGTAGAGACCATTATTGTTCTTTTCTCTCCTCTCTCCCTCACTCCCTGTTCTCTCCATCCATCGCTTACTGATTCCTTTTGGGGGGGGGGGGGGGGATTAAATTGCATGAGCTAGTATTTTTTTCTTCCTACTTGGCCACGTTGTAGTGAACACACTGCAAAAAGTGTGGATGTCATCAGAACTAAAACTGAAGTGATATCCCTGCCAGAATCCTTTGAGCATCGAACACTCTTTGACTTCAACAGCAGTGGTTTCTTCTTATTATGAGTGATGGGATCATACATAAACAGGCTTTCTCTACCAAAGTTAAAGCTCGAGTGCAGAACTGTAAGAACCTTCCCAAACAAGTTCATACAATGCTGGTTAGGCCTATCCCCACCAGGTAAATCTCTGTGTTTTACAGAACACAGAGTTTTTGAATTGATGTCAGGGGAGACATTCCTGTGCCGCCTGATGAATACATACTAGGCATGCCCTATGGGTAGAGCATGCAAACCAGAGACTTATGCCAGTCGAGGGGGGCTAACTCATGCTTTACCACTATAATAACTGAAATGGAGATACAATAATTGAATCATGTGTCTCTTCTAGACTTTCCACGTCATCGGACCAAATGGATAAAATTCTGATCGTAAAACAAGTCATTTAGCAGCAGTTGTGATGGTCAAAACTATGTATCCATTGTTTAAACGCTGCTGGGAGACTATAGAGTGCAGCCTATGACGTAACCATGTCAGCAGGCCTTTTGTAATTTTGTAGTTACTCTTGGGGGAGACGCAAATTCTGCACTGCGGTTTTAAAACAGTTTTGGTTATTTCACATTTGAGGTTTATTTTTTTTTCTCTATGTTCTTTTCATTGTATTGACATGGTTGGGACTTCACGATACATGCCACCAATCAGAATACAATAACATCTTAAATCAGAATCTGACAGTATTTGAGAATTTTTGGATCACTGTCAAATCTGATCAAACCACACTCACACATCCTTTTGAAGCAGATAAGCTGAGTTTTAAAAGAGAATTAGTGAAATTGGGAATGGGACTGATGTCACTCTCACGTCTGTATGGTGAATATGAAGTTAGGGCCAGCCGGTGGTTAGCTTAGCTCTGTTCAAACACTGAAAACAAAGGGATTCTGTCTACCAGTATCTGGAAAGTGCATCACATCACATCCTTTAATCCAAGAAAAAACAAAGCATAAACATGTTGTAGCTTTATGGAGCATTATGTGCCAGACTATGTCTTGGCCAGGCACTGTAACATTCTGAAGTCTATGAATGTGGAACATATTCCTGCCTACAACAACACGGCCACAGATCCTTGATTTGATGGACATTTTGAAGTTTGGTTTTTTTCACCATGAAAATCAGTTGCAAACTAAATCTATTGTTATAGACAGCCCTCTTTCAACTCTTTCAGTATGAAGAGAAACAAGAGGCAAAATGTTTGAAGTTCTTTTTTTTCTTTTAAGACAAAACCATTTTTTTGTCTTAAATATTATGAGCATTTTTATTGGGCTTTTAATGCCTTCCTTTTTGCTCCTATTTTATATGTACAAGCCTTTTGTAGTCCGTTTCTTGTATTATGTTCTCTGATTCAAAAACTCTGGTGCGAAAAGAAAATTGCAAGTGTGTACACATGCACAACCACATGTATTTCCATGTCCAAACATATATTGCATGCCCCTGCTTTAACACAATGCTTAATCTTCAAATCTGAGGGAAAGAAAATAGGGAAAACGGCAAGAAAATTGCTAACTGAAAAAAAATCTGTGGTCATCTCTTCCCTGAGGAGAAATGTGCATCTTTAACTGATGCTCAGTAAAGTACTAAAATATTTGACAGAACAGGCAATAAATTGCACTGTAATTTTCATTCTATAATAGCTTATGTAGGGGAAGCCCACACACAGGCAATTTATGTTGTGAGTGGGCAAACATTTTACTGGAGACAGCCAGCATTTGCAAATTACTATCTTTTAAATTGGCAGACATATAATCTCTCTCTCTCTCTCTGTCTCTCTGTGTGTCTCTCTGTCTCTCTCTGTGTCTCTCGCAGGAAAAAGTATTTACAGTCCATGCTTACAGGATTCTATCAGACCCATTCGGTCCAATAATATTCAGATGTGACTTTTTCCCTTGCGTTTCAATTAAATTGTTGATGAAGGCAACCATAAATAAAGCATGGCTACACAGAACAGACACGGCACATAGGAGAGAGAAGAGACGAACACAGCCAAAGCCACAGGAGGATGCTGGGAACACCCAGATACTTTCAGGTACATCCTCTCTCTCTTTTTTTCCACCATCCTCCAAGTACTGCAAGATTTTCATGCAAAGCAGGATAACAATAGGAGATGGGAAAGGGAGAGAATGCATGCTGATTGCTTGTAAACACTTAAAAACCTTGGGCATAATCAAACAAAATGCTTTGAATAAGAGAAACAGGTGCCTTCTGTTCCATTAACAATGAGATGGCATTTTTCAACCACCCTACTGTTCTATGTGTGTGTGTGCACGAAATATCTATGTCTGTATCATATGACTATATTTTTTTGCATGATTTCTATAATCAACTGATATTAACTTATAACTGTTTTATTGGTATTGCTATAAATGCTGGCAGACACAAAAAAACAACTGAGTTGTGTGCTTGCAGAGTGCCCACGACTATTTTTCATCAGTACATTACTCCGTTTATACATAAATTACAATTCTTTAAACGAGAATGAATTTATTCGTGATTATTCGGGGTATAACACAACAACATTAACATGTCACTTATAGTAAGTGTATATGTTGCAGGTATCTCCTTCAGTAAATCAGTAAAGTTGTGAGCAGGAAGGCTTTAACACAAAGCTAAAAGATGCTAAAATATTCCATAGAGCTGAGAGGAAGTGCAGAAAAAAAAGCAGTTTAATGGGGGTCACTATGACTACATCTTTCCCATTAAACAGCTTTTGGTAAGTGAATTTAAAGAATTCATAACCCAATTTAAGCTGCAATGTTACACCGTTAAATTGGGTTTTTTGGTGTGTTTGTTTTACTGTTAAATATCAATGTCACTCTTATAAACGTATTTTGTGCCTATGTGTGCATCGGTATGTGTGCTGTATATCTGTGTATGTGTGTGCGCCTCAGTGACAAAAGTCCTTGGTTGCTCAAGCAAAGGATTCCATTACAGAGGTAAGGCAATATGAAATCTAATACAGCACTGCAGCACTGCTAGAGCTCTGTTGACTTGTCTCAAGCCTTGTGGTGGGAGGACCACTGTAATTGGTTATACATCCTTGAAAAAGTTCCCTTGAAGTCAATATATTACTCAGACCACTGAGCCCATTTCCCTTTAACTCTCTCCCTCCATTCACAAAAATGAGACAATAACATAATCCTGCAGATTTATCGCAACTCTCACCCTCTCCTCCCTCCTCCTCTCATCCTTCCTTCACTTCATCTCTCTCCATTAAATGGCTAATTTGATTTGTAGGCCATCCCTTCTCTGCTTACAGCAGAGGGAGAGATGGCCTGGAGATATTTGTCAAGAGATGAAAAGGCACAACATGCTTTTACATACTGGAGTTTCCCAGCGACAAACACTTTGCATTATTTACACATGTGATTGTGGCTTCACAAACTTAATAATTCTAGAAAGTCTCTTTACAGAACAAAAGGCATGGCTACATTGCTTTGAGGGGTATTCGCCCTTTTATTAAAGTTTACTAAAGAGACCACTGTGCATGTGAACGGGTAAACTGAGACCGTAAGCGTGAGAAACACTTTCCCAAGAACAACACCTGTAACAGTAAGTACACACCAAAGACAGTGACTGTGGTACGCTTGCAAAGTGGTTCTACAGCACTTCCTCTTTCATACAGCCAAAGGTGCACATTTCTTTGTTCAATTTTCAATACTTTGTGACAAATGTTTGGCTTTTAAGCCAGCATGATATTCAGGATGTTCAGGTTATTGAAAACTAGTAGAATAAACTCCAATGGTAAGATAGTGGAGGGGGTAAAATGTTAGGATGTCATAGAAAGTCAGAGAATGGGAAGACCTTTCAAAACTCTGATTGCCCTTACACGTTATGATTTTATCAGTAAACACCTATACATTTAAAGAAAAACAGCCCCGTCTGTTTAACATGTCTACCTTCATCACTTTACGTACCCTGAGTGCAGTCTGGCATTTTGAACATCTGATCCATGTTGGTTGAATTTGGACTCATTTGAAATGAATACTTTCTGTGCATGTTCTCAGTAAATTTTGTTCTAGCGGTCTTATTCTTATTTTTTGAGTTTATGAATTGTTTCCACTGCATCACTCTCCCTCTGTGTCCATACTTGTTAAACCATTGATTTCCAATGATCTGTCAATTTAGTTATACCTCGTATATGGTTATTCTTATTGATCTATGAAGTGATAATTGAAGCATGTCTTGTCTAGTATCTTTTAAATTTACTCAAAATGTTGCGGTTCAATCTACTGCAGACAAATATATCCACTGTCAATGATGGACAGACTGCAAGCAAACAATGCTTAACCTGAACTCACTTTAATTCCCTGTCATTTTATGTTGCCTTTTAATTGACCAGTTACAGTATCATTTATAGTGGATTTATATAATAAAGTTAATTATGTTCCATAATAAGTCCACTGTAGTTCATTTTGATAGACACCTTTCTGCTATGTCTGTCAGTCAGAACTTTTTCAAATACTTCTATGTCAGCATTTAGAGGCACATGTTCATGCCCATATGTAATGGTGGACATGTGCTTTCTCTCATTACAATCTTTATTTTCATTGACATGAATGTAAAAAAAAAAACACACCGTTGCACCACCGTAAGGGCCACCAAAACAGTCAAAATATTTGGTCACAAAACTTCTGATTATATTTAATACTCATTTTAGTTATTTATGAAATTGATAGAGTAAGATTGCCAAAACACATTTGGTTGTAAATAAGGAAAATATGTGAAAAATGAAAATGGGAGTCAACAGTTGAACTTTCAACAGTATAGGAGTAGTTTTATATTTGATCACTAATATAGAATGGAGATATACCACATACACAGAAGACAGAGCCTCCATTGTGTCCCATTCATCAGGAAATAAAGGAGTGTAGATGCTTCCTTGTCTGTGGTGGGGAACTGAACAGCCACAGTAAGGGGGTTAGTTTTGCCAAAATATCAATAGCAGTGATCGATTAAGCCAGTGCTGGTTCAGTGTGATTGTTTCTCCATTGTACCACACAGAAACGTAAATTAATGTACCTGTGCCACTCATGCAACTCCACTAAATCTGTACCAAACACAATATAGTTCCTCTAATTTTTAACAATAAAATAATCCCATTGGTTTGTCAGTGGAAAACTGGACAGGTTTAGTTTTTATCAGCAGTAACTTAAAATACTTCTGATACAGCTGAAACTATCAGTAAACAGTAAAACGAGGCTGATATCTGAATATACAAACAAAGACACAAGTGTGAAACTGATGTCCAAATACCGAATGCTTCGGTAGAAACAACAAAAAGGCTGAGAGCTAAAAATAGAGAGCTGGAGAGTTGGGGAGTTTTAGGACATTTTGACGAGATTTGAAGAATTACAAGGAATATATAGAAAAGGCATCAGACACAACTAAAGACAAAGAAAGTGCTCCAAAGATATCTGATGTTATGTTTGAAGTACAAAAATAAGGGGCCTGTGACAGCACACAAACAACTCTGAAGACCCGAGAACTATTCTGGTGAGCACTCGCTGACTGTACAATGACTCAGTGTTGAAATGGGAAAAGTAGTTATCCACGGCACATTTACATGGAAACAGATACTAACAAACATGTGCCTCTAATTTGAGAATATAGCCTCTTCAAATGTCAAACTGCTACCAGACGGACTCTACATGCCCTTTAATCTGCTTACATCCCAGCCTTACTTCTATCAGACACTCATTGTGTGAGGCTGGACATGAGAGCTCAGAGAAACCTTTGTCGAATAAACCACAGGAGCACAGAATTGAATAATCAAATGCTCTTCACTCGGCCCTCATTTCCCAACATGTGATTTACCATGGGCTTGCTGGATTATTGCTAACAGATTATTCCCCCAGAACCCGGAGGGGAGCCATGCCCTACGGCGTCACTCAGCCAGGGACAGCACTCTAGCGTTAGATGGAAACGAGGCGGAGGCTGAGTACCGGCCTGGGTTTCAGGGTTTCACACATTCTGTAGTCGTTCGCTTTATGCGAATATGTATACTCAACGATGCAAAAACACACTGTTGAAGCCTTAACTCCTGCTTCTCGTGGCTTACACAATCCCTTCTTCCTCACGCGTCTTAAACAGAAAATGAAACAATATATAACTCTCTTAGAAGACAGATATTAAAAAAAAGAAAAGAAAATGTGCAGTCAAAATACTGAGAATGGCAGAAGATTTGGTTGTAAATGATACTGATACATATTTTCCATGCGACAATGACACAGCATTTGTTTGGATTTTGTAACTGGCGCTGCATCATGTTTATTACACCCAGCAATGACATAACATGCTTTGCCATGTCAAGTGGAACTGCAGTAGGCTTTATATTGATTTTTTTTGAAGAAAGACGCACATTCTGTGCACACACACGAACCGCAGCAGAGCAGCCACATCTCTTTCCACCCCAGTGTTTACTGCAAAGTAATGAGTACAAAAGATTTCTGTTTATATTATGAAATGACATGTTTTTTCATGAGATAATGATGAAATGTCGTGTTTTTTTCAACAGTGACCAGAAATTTGAAATTCACATATTGATCTCATTTGAACAAATAACTGTACAAATTGAAATATATGTTGGCTGTGAATAACAAGCAGCACTGAAAAGTCCCATTCATATTTAATTTTACTGAATAAATTGATGCACTGTTTATGTCACAGTACCTAAATTTCACTGGGGCCATCTGTTTGGTACCTTGATGAGCCAACGCACAAACATATGAAGGGTTTCTTGGCTTACTGGGTGACTGGCTTGGCTCTCTAGCTGTCAGCTGAAGCTGAACAACAGTATGGACACACCATCTCAACAAAACTGACACTGTCATTTATTTCATATAATCCACTTTAGGTAAATATTAATCACAGTACATTTTCAGTCTTTTCCCTGGAGTTTAGAAATACATTTTGAAATGTTCTTAACATGCAGTAATGTGATAATTACTGCAGTAGTAATTCATCCACATAACTGCCAGTATAAATAACGTTTAGCATTCAAAGGTAATATACAGCCACTGCAAGTGGTTACACACACACACACACACACACACACACACACACACACACACACACACACACACACACACACACACACACACACACACACACACACACACACACACACACACACACACACACATAAAAAAAAGATCTCTACCAAATGTGTATTTAGACATTAAAATACATATTACTTATTATTCATTTTCTTGTTAAAATTCTTAAAATAACATCTGCTCCTCCCTTATTAAAATTTCCAGAATATGTGAACATATTTAATTTCTAAAGAGTAACTGATGGACACAAGGTGTCTCATACTTCACTGTAAAGTCCATTCTCAGTGTATGAGCACTGGAGACTTTAAGTTCCCACATCAAACATGTAAAATTTGAATATTTGATGAGGATCAGCTGTAAAATATTTATGATGTTACAAATCATGCTTGTGGCCCCTTAAAATATGATTCAGTGAAGATGGAGAAACTTTCAGCACATCAACGAGAAGCAAGCCTTCTAGTGTCAAACTCTGCACATACATAATTCTGCACAGTGGAGATGTTGAGAACTGGAAACAAGAAGAACACATTTTTGAGTGGAAGGGGACTTAGAGAAATAATAATGGAACAAAGAGGTGCATATGGTCAAAGAGAGACGAGACAGTCTGACAAATTCTCTCCACGTAAAACATTTCTTCTAGGGCCACCAGGCCAGAGACCGAGCCGGGTGTTCCATTGATCGCAGCCATCTGCTTTAGCCAACACATTGTGATTTCACTTTACTGAAGTATTGACTTTGCGTTAAATAGTGGCCTATCACAGAAACTCAAAGCAAGCACCTTCTGCCTTCCTGTCCACCTCCTCTGCCTTGCTTTTTCCATCTCTTCCTCCACATCCTCCTCAGCCCATGTCCAATCTACTTGTATTGATAGATACACATTGTGTATCTCGATAGCCAGGGTTGTTTTTTTTTCAACACTTTAACCAAATAAATACCTCAGGGCAATGGTTAATAAACAACTAACAACTGAGGAGAGTCTATTGAGCAACATGGCTCTCAAACCAACTAGAAATCCAGTAGATTATCAGATGATTGAGTTTTCACAATACATTTTATGGCTCAAAACGTTAAGCTAAATGTGCATATATGAATCACTTCATCTCTACTCTATGTTTAGTATGTTCCTAACACTGCCTCTGTTTCAATCGTCACACGTGGCCCTCAAGAGAACACAAGAAAGAGCATGCGTTGGTTTGCAAACACTAGGGCATCCGCCTCCTGCTCTTCCTTCAGTCAGATCAGTACTATCCTGGATCACTCATTGGCTTCTGATGATCATCTGATCTCCCTAAGTGCCACCCACACGTGTATTCACATAACAGAGTATGTTGTTTTTTTTGCCAGATATCCAGCTTCATAGATCCATCTTCACTCCTTCGATTCTCACATTTTTTTCAGTTCAAGCAAAAGACGTTTTTTTGCAACTGCAACGATGCAAAGAAACCGATTAGTACAAATACATTTCAGTTGTGTTCTTGATAGTAACACATGAAAATACTAAAGAACATGTTGAAAATACATGCAATATGGCAAAGCATTGTGGCATTCAGACTCACTCTTTTTCTTTTTCCACCTCCTTTCTCTTCCACCATCTCACATTCTTTCCTTATTTCAGCCGGTTCTCTGCTGTTGGACGATATTAGTACCTTTATTTGACATTCACAAATGCTTTACTGTGCTGTGCAACCTTTCTTTACCCTCAAGGGAGGCTAGACTTGCTAGTTTCTCCAGAGAGAGGAGAAAATTTGAGATTCCTCTCCACTGCTCATAACCTGTCGGTTCCTCTGGGCTACAACTCTGCTGCCTCACCGCTTGTCAGAATACCTCTTTTCCATGCAAACTGCTTTGTTTTTTTTTCTGATGACCTCGCTTTTCACGAGCATCCTCTCCGACCAAAAGACAGTTTGTAAGAAGTAACAATTTGACCTCATGCTGTTACAGGAAATGCAGAAAAAGGTCAAAAGGTTGGGTTTTCCATTTGGGAACTTTTTAGTAGATGTGGGGTGGTGCTCTGTTCAACTGGAATGACTGAGTGTGGGGTTATAGTTGGGAATAAAATTGGCAGGAGTTGCTGATGTCAACCAACAACTTCAGTAGGATTTTTCAGGCAGGATTTTTGTAATGGAGTATTTCTATATTGCTGCATTGATATTTTTACTTGAATAAAAGTATCTGAATACTTTTTCCACCACTACTCCACACAAGTCAACTTCTATTTTCTGTGGAATTGTGTGACTGATTGAGCTTTGATGGAGTGGAAGCAGCATTCGTCTCCCCGCAGCGTGGCTGGAGGGTGGTGAGGACCTCCCCTCTGCTACACACAGATAGCCATACCAAAACGTAAATAGCCAGGTTTTCCACTCACCTGTGTCAACCCAGGAGGAACCAACCCATTATTTTCCCAGGGTGTCAAGTAATGCCATTTTGTCAGGTCCCGCTGGCCTCTCACAGATACAAACATGGTGCCTTAAGTTTAGGCAACAGTACAACACGGTTAGATCTCGCTTTAGGTTGAAATAAGTGTATCACTTGTCTAAGTTATGTTATGTACGTCATGTAAGTTACTTCACAAACAGTATGTTACGTGACTTGAATACGTCACTTTACTCACATTACTTAAAATAAGCTCACATTGACTTTTGCTTTCTCACAGACTCGAACAGGGTCTCCCGGGTGAAAGTCCAGTGTTTGTTCCATCAAACTACCTCAATCCTGCTCCTTAAGCAGACTTTGTCAGTATTTCTACTGTTACCTGATCTCCTTCTTCGAATCGGGTGGTCACGGCACCGATGACTAAGGGCACTTTGTGCATATTTCTGTAAGCTTTGACAGACGGGCAGCATTTGACGCCCTGGGAATGAGAATGTGTCGGAGGAACCCAAAGGTAAGTCCGACTTTAAAAGATTCTGCAACACGGGGGCTGCAGTGGCCACAACGAGACACTATCCAAAACTGAGAGACTGCTCACTATTGTCAGTGCTGGTACCATTAAACACACAGGCTTCAAATGTTCACTATTACTTTGAATGTTTAATTTTTAGTGTTTATTAAATGACACTTTGTCCTGAGCCACTTGACTTTTTTTTGTTCCTTTTCTGTGGGACGGTGCTGCTGCAAAGTCTGATTGTGTATGTGTGCAATGATTAACAAAGGTTTGACAGGATGCTTATGAAGGTATGGAAACAATGTGTGAATACCTCAGACAGATAATGCAATATACCATCACAGGTGCTGCTATAAAGACAGGTCATATTAGGTGTATTTTCCAATTAGACATTTTTGTCAACTATGAAAGAGATCTCACCTTTTTGATTTGTGACTTTTCTAAGCAGCATGTGGAAAGTAACAAAGCTCCATAAAAGCAGTCATCTGTGTTTACAGTGCAAAGGCAACTGTGATACAAGTGAAATAGCCATGATAACCCTGACAACATTTCACAAAAACAAACTGCACCAACTAAAATTTGATTGATGTAACAAAAAATAACAAAGACATATTCAGTATAAAGAAAGTGAGGAAACTACTTTTCAAAGGAATGCTACTTTGTGTCCTGTGTGGCAGTTTTTGGAAACATGATTTAGTTAAAGTAATTTCGGTCTAATAATTAATATAATCTCAGGAGGCTTCTGCCAAACATTGACTGCTTCATTTCTGTACCCTGCGCTGTAAATCTAAAGTTGCTATGGTCAGGACAATAACAAAACTGCAAAACATTTAGAATTCCTTTGTGCACCCCAAATAATGTAAAATAAGGTGTGAAGTAGATCATGGCAGGAAGTGTGCATTTGTGCAAATAAATGACAAAGAATGACAAACAGATGGTGAGAGGGAAGATTAAATCAAATGTTTAAAACGGTCTACACAGAAATTGTTTTAGCTGCACATGTTATGGAACAGATGACCTCTTATTTTAAAGAAAATCTCCACTGGCCACAAAGGACTTGTATTTTACTTAAATTTCTTGCTGTGTAACCATAAATATAACCTCAAGTCTATCTTTAAACTGCAAATCCATGTTCCTGTATTACGCATTTAACTGCCAGTAATTACGTCCTCCCTACGTAACAGCTGCTGCTGGTCTGCTGACGTGCTGCTGACTCGACGTCATCTACGTAGACCTGGTGTAAAGCTGCAGATATGAGTTGAAGTACACTCACACCATTACATAATAGTTATTGTATATCTACATGTCTTCATAAGAGATGAAATCTAAATCTCTCACCTGACATGGAGCTAAACAGGAAAATGCTTTTTGTCTTTATAGAGCTGTTTGGAAGAAGACCTTCAGTAGAGCTGCCGATAGCATACCTCCTCTCCCTCCTCCTTTCTCGCTCTCTTCTATAGTCTGACCATGATTATAGTGCCATACAATGGCAGTTGCAAACGTGACTTGGGCGTCAATGCGGCCTTTTCCCACAATCAGCATGCTGGGTATATATCAGCGCCTCATCTCCAAGACACAGGCTCCAAGGTCCCTCAATGTGAGACATGCTATGAGGTTTCCTTTCTTTTTCTCTCCTTCTGTCTTTGCTCAAACTCTGAGATGTCATTGCTGTAACTCCTCTTTGGTTTCCTGTGTAGCTGTAATTTCCTTTGATGTTGTTTTGTGGAGAGTATAGAGGTGGATTCGGTGATTTACATTTGTTTGTATCAATGTCATATTAGCCCAAAACAACAGGGGGCCTTCTTTCAATTCAAAACATCAATATCCTGCTAGTGCAGCCAAAGCCAACTTACAATGTACTTATAATTCATGTCTGATCTATTAACCACCAGAGAAGCTATGGTACACTTGTGGTGTATTTAAATACGCCAATGTATTCACCTGAATGTCCTTCAGCTGTGCTTGTGGCTTGCCTTTAAACAGGTGGATGAGTGCCAACCTGCTAAAAGGTATCCCCCTTGATCAACAGTTCAGTTGCCATAAGGAGAGGCAGAAGAGCAGAAGGCACCTTGAACAACTCGCTCTATGTCACTGTGGTATTAGACACTAGAAAAGATACAAATAAAGAGGGCTAAATATAAGGGACAAGAAGTGAGCCAGGTGCACTTAGTCATATCAAGTAAATACTAACAGCAGCAGGCAAACATATGACATTGCAAACATGATTGCTGTTTTTTGTAGGAACAATGTTGACCATGTTCATAATTTCAATTTATTGTGTTAACATGCTAAATCTGCTGTGTGAATCACCAGGCAAAAAAGTACATCTGATAAGTAAAGCTGATGGGAATCTGTCTGAGAAAACCACACGTGCTACCAAAATGTCATCAGGATATATTGTCTGAGGATCAAGCATATCTAAAGGACATGTCATGACAATACATTTAACATTTGTTGAGATATTTCAGTCTGGACGAACCAACCGTCACGAATGACTGACAGAACAGCCCATCCCAACAGCCAGACCACTAGTGTGGCTGAAAATCAGGTCTTAGAAATAGTAGTGTGTGTGTGTGTGTGTGTGACTACTATTTGTAACAATTAAAGGGCACATATCAGCCATCCATGAGGAAAGCTGGCCTAAACTATATTACCCCAGCGCAGCAAAAGAGCCAGCCCACAGAACAGATGTGGGTGTTGGTCTTAGAGCCCGACAACTAAAGGAAAATTAATTACCAAGGGTCTGAGTCAATCAGCCATGGATTTTCAATTACTCTTCGAATGGTGGCCATGAAACAGCTTCAGCTGTGAAATATGCTGGGTGAGAGCTCTGAGAAAACAGGAACTGCTGTGGGGATTCATTTCAATGAACTGCCCTCAACACAAGTGGAATTTTTCAGTGATGGCACCTGATAGCATCTGGCTTGTACTGTAGAGGGTCACTTCATAGAGCAGGGAGGGAGACAGAGAGATCGAGAGAGAGAGAGAGAGAGAGAGAGAGAGAGAGAGAGAGAGAGAGAGAGAGAGAGAGAGAGAGAGAGAGAGAGAGAGAGAGAGAGAGAGAGAGAGAGAGAGAGAGAGAGAAACAAAAAGTGGTCGAGCTCTTGCTATAGGGTTGATACAAAGGCTATCCAGAGATGCAGAAAACTCTCTCCCTCTCTTTCATGGCCTCCCTCCCTCCATCTTACCATAGGTCTCTCCTTTACTCTTTCTGACTTTTCAATTTCCAGAGACCTGCAGGGGCCAAAAGGCGAGCTGAAAGAGGACTGTAAATTTTTAAAATTCCATCTCCTGGGTTGCGAGACTGACATTGCCGAGGTCTGAGGTGGGCTGGTACGCCAACCTTCAGCAACATGAAAGACCCCTGAGCACAATGACACCAAACACTGAATACCACTCAGACCTTTGGTTTCTGCAGGGCAGTGTTACAAATATGCCGAATGAGATTGTGCTAAATAAGTAGTGCAATATTAGAATGGCTTGGCTGAGTCTTACATATTGTATAATTAAAGCCTGTTCTTCAACAGATCCAATGAAGGTTCAACTATTTTTAATTTAGAGGTTTTTTTTCTTCTTTTTCTTTTTTTCCTTTAGTTAAATAGTGTAATGTAGAAAGACAGGAAATGTGAGCAGGGGAAAGAGAGCAGGGGAATGACATTTAGTTAAGATCCAGGCCAGGGAACAAACTGGAACTCACTGATCACCTAATGTATTGTTAATAAATTCTGAGATAATGATGCATCATTTATGAAAACTTGAAACTTCAAAACCCACAAAAAATTGGGTGGTATATACTGTAAATGTAAACGTTGGAGCCTATCCCAGTTTACTTGCAGATCGGCAGTCTATCACAGGGCCAACACTTACAGACAGACAGAAACAAAGCCCATTCATGCACTCATTCAACCCGAAGGGCAATTTGTATAATCACCAATTAACCTAACATGCATGTCTTTGAACAGTGGGTTGAAGCCGGAGTACCCAGAGAGAAACCACGCAGCCACGGGAAGAACATGGAAACAATAAGTAATAATAATATAATATAATAATAATATATTGGGTTTTCATTTAATTCAGTATATGCATGTTAAATCATCATAGAAAATTGCAAAATGCACAACAAAGCAAATTTTAAATAATTTTTTTTTTTTTAAAAACACCAGGAGATTAAATCTGTAAAGTAGAGTAGCATTTATATTTGTGTATAACCGTGGTCACTTTATAGTTTGGTAATCTGGTAATCATTCTACTGACTAAGACTGCAACTGAAAACAACAATAGATTAATCCCAAAATATTTTATAAAAGCCACAAAAAAAGACTGGTCAGTGGATTGGATCATCTGTGTCCTCTGTGATGAATGTGTTCTACAGATTATAGTCCCCAGATAGACAAAGGAGACCTACTGCAGCTAAATGCTGATGAAGAGAATTTTACCCCTAATCTGCAAATATCCGATGAGAAAGGCAGAGGCGTGTGTTCAAGGGTTTACTGCTTACCCCATAATTATACCAATTAAGCTGATTACTCTTGCTGTTCTCTGCCGGTGGGGGGAAAGGAAAAAAATGCCACAACAGAGGCTGGAATCAAAGTTTACCTCTGCAGGATAAACACCCAGGCCAAAAGAAATATCCACCCAGACCCCCGTGCGCACTCTGTCACTCTGATCAATTAAAGAAGGTTGGAGACTTCAAGTAGGAGGTCGTTTGTATGGTTGATGGGAAGAAGAGGGAGTTGTTCAGAAAACCAATCAATGGACAAAATATATATTTCACACTCACCAGTAACCTACTGTTGTCTTTTGATAGCCTCTATGAATTCGCTCTCTCAAATTGTCTGTAGTAAGTTTACCATAAGACTAGCTTCCTCATTCTATAAAAAAATTTAAAATAAAAAAAAAATAAAAAAAATCCCTCAATAATGAGTGGGGGGATGCAGGACAAGTCTTTAAATCGGTACCGGTATGGCTGTCGATCGACCATGTGAAGTTTGAATCGGGTGTCCTCACATTTTTCCTGTGCCATCAAAGGCTTGACTGTGTGTGTGCTGTTTGCACTGTGTCCTGATGACACCACAGAAAATTTCAAGATTATTATTGGCCAAGTAGTAAGCCAGATAATGTGTATTTGGCTCTGAATTCTCTAAAGTGTTAGTGTGTGTGTGTGTGTGTGTGTGTGTGTGTGTGTGTGTGTGTGTGTGTGTGTGTGTGTGTGTGTGTGTGTGTGTGTGTGTGTGTGTGTGTGTGTGTGTGTGTGTGTGTGTGTGTGTGTGTGTGTGTGTGTGTGTGTGTGTGTGTGTGTGTGTGCGTGTGTGTGTGTGTGTGTGTGTGGGAGGAGAAAAAAAAGAAGCAAGTGCCAGTGGTTACTTTCAATTACATCCTCTTTCATATTTAATGGTGTTTATTGGAGGTAAAGGTCAGTGGTGTGTTTATGTGCCTTTTCTAACACTGGGGGAGGCAGCTGGCTTCCTGCTGGTTAGTCTGTGCTGTTTCTTTAAAAATGCACGCCGTTCCACCACGGGGAGCGGGAACCCCCCTGGCGTTAACCTATTGAGCGGTAAATATCAGGTAACATGGTCAATGAAATTCCACATCTCATCTTCCTTCGTAGCCTTTTTACAGTGATCCTTGAGAATAATCACGACAACATCTGCTTTATTTAATGAAAGAAATCCATTTAGGATCACTGAAAATTTGGAGCACTATATTGATTTCCTGTGTGTATCATAATGCTAATCCAGATGGGTTAGCTCTGAGTGATCTTGTTTCAACAAGGAGATTCATTAACCAAGACAGGAAGTGGTTTGAGAGGCCAAGTGCCGAAGGTATGCAAGGGGAATCTAACACTCTATCAGCATTTAGGAAGATAAATAATTACTGGATTTTTACTGTGATCAAATTCCGGCATTTCATGCCTGATTTCATATAAATAAAACATGAAAGCAATGTCATCGGTTTATGCAAAAATATGAGCACTGGCGTTCGGGGGAAGCACCACAGGACACCTTTGAACTGAGAATTAAGTATCAGCCGTTCAACTGCAGGAGGTGGCATTAAATATTGGACTGAACTCACTGAATATGAAGCTTTCAATAGGAAAAAAAAAAAAGAAAAAAGAAAGGAATCTGAGAATAACTCAATGTAACTTTGATTTAAAAAGTAGGGTAATGCACATTTGCTTATGAGGTTTTGTTTTTTTACTGTATTTCGCCACAAGATGTATGAATATTGTTTTGTTTAATCTGGACTATAAATAAAGTAAACAGACAGGTAATTATTCAGCACCTAAAACAGTAATGACCTTCAAGGAGGATTGTATAGCTTAACAGATCCAGACAAGATCTGACAAGCTCTATTTTTACTGAACAAGTCTGAAAAAAAAAGCAATCAATGAAAGCAACAAAACTCATCACCTCTCCAAATTTCAATCAATAAAACTAGACAGAGCAAGTATATAAATAAAGCGTCCTTCTGTTTCAACATGAGTGATTATTTTAAATGTATTCAGAAACATTTAGTCTTTCATTGCTACGTTTCTCAGCCAACAAACTTATTTGTTTGTTCAGCCAGTCAAGTGTAGGAAAGTTCCTGTAGATGTTTCAAAGACGATGAGACCAGTCAGTCATTCAACCAATAGAACGGTTGACATGTCACACTGAATTATGAAAACACACCCATGCCAAAAGCCAAAGGGGAAAAAGGAAACAGGCTAGGGAAGATCCTATTGGATTAAAATAACTTCAATAAAAACAAGGTCTACCAAGTAAAAACTGTATTGATATGATGTTGATGTGAGTCATAATATTTTAATGGACAATGAGGCAGCAGCTAAAAAAAGAAGACCACATGACAAGAAGCAGCTCTGATGCATTTGGATGCAGAAATATTCAGCACTCCACATCAAACACAAACTCTCTTTTAATACCACAGGGGTATTTATATATTTAAAGGGGAGTACAAGCTGAGAATGCATCTACCTAGACAGTGTGTGTGTGTGTGTGTGTGTGTGTGTGTGTGTGTGTGTGTGTGTGTGTGTGTGTGTGTGTGTGTGTGTGTGTGTGTGTGTGTGTGTGTGTGTGTGTGTGTGTGTGTGTGTGTGTGTGTGTGTGTGTGTGTGTGTGTGTGTATATGCGTGTGGAAATGCCTGCTGTTGTTCGTGGAGATCAGACCATATGCACAGTCTGTGCTCAGTGTTTAAGAACATTCTGCCCCAATTTCCCTTTTTTCTTCAGACAACCTGTGGAGTTCAGCGAACGTTAGATTAGTATAAGCATAACTGGCCGTGTGTGTGTGTGTGTGTGTGTGTGTGTGTGTGTGTGTGTGTGTGTGTGTGTGTGTGTGTGTGTGTGTGTGTGTGTGTGTGTGTTTGCGTGTTTGTCTGGTGCGTACATTATTATGAGTGAACCAACATGCATGTAGAGCTTTGTGTTTACAAAGAAGACCGTATGACAAGAAGCAGCTCTGATGCATTTGGATGCAGAAATATTCAGCACTCCACGTCAAACACAAACTGTCTTTTAATACCGCAAGGGTATTTATATATTTATCGTAATTTATCGCGCAATCGCATGAAAATACTTTTGTGTGTGTGTGTGTGTGTGTGTGTGTGTGTGTGTGTGTGTGTGTGTGTGTGTGTGTGTGTGTGTGTGTGTGTGTGTGTGTGTGTGTGTGTGTGTGTGTGTGTGTGTGTGTGTGTGTGTATACATATATAGTGTGTGCGTGTGTGTGTGCATACGCAAAAAAGACAGGGAGGTTCAAGGACAGACAAATTCAACTCTGTACTAATGAGCCTTCTGTGCTGCTCTCTGCTTTGTCTCTCAGGCCATCCTTTTTACAAACCACTAAAAGGTTTGAATTAAAATTTTAAACAGATCTGTGCTGTGCTGCCTGCATCTCTGGACATTTATATATAAAACACACTTCACATAACTCAAAGCACTGAGTCATATCGGGTTTTTTTTTTTTGTCAGAAAACTCTTGCCGTTTCCTCACAGCCGTTCCGACAGCTCAAATATTTACTAGTTCACATATTTCAGAATTAGATGTCCAGCTTTGTCGTGTCTGCACTCTGTCTCATATTGTTTGGACACATAGTGTGTTACTGTATAGAAAGCCTGCAACCACCTGCTAAACGCAAAACTTCTATAAAGTTGAGTACGGTGTCAGTTGTATCTCTGACTTAAACCAACTGTGTGCAGCAGATTTACTATTTCGGGATAATACTGTCAAGCGGCATGTTTATAGAAGTCCTTTAGATGTTCTGTTTAATATCACGCAAGATAAGGGTGTGATTTGAGCAGCTGCTGTGATGCAAATATTCTAAAACATTCTGCATGTGGAAAAAAGCCACACTGGTAAATGTGTTATCTTTTTAACACAGGATATATAACAAGCCTTATGCACACTGTTCTAAAGCCAGACTGATACTGGATTTTAAGGGGCTGATGCTGATACCAACAAAGAAATCAAAAAATAAAAACTCCGATATTGATGTATCGACTGATACCTTGTGACAAAGATATGTAATGTCAGGATATTTTACAGTTTAATGATAAACTTTATTGTCCAAAAGGACATTGATGCATTGAAACAGTGAACTTTACTTCAACAGTTATAAGAAACTAAGTAAATATAATATCTAATTAAAAACATAAACAGAACAATTTCTTTACTATTCCAAACATGTTTTTCGCATAATGTTCTATAAAAACAGTTTTCATATCGAACAACACATCAGGCCAATATCAGCCGCTAAAAGCAGCCAAGCAATAAATCAGTCGGCCTCTAAACTGTACAATGCATTACCTGACAGAAGCGAGAGCCTCATAAAGAAATGGCCTGCTCTACAACAACGTGATGGTACCTGTTAGAGACCATAAAAAAAAAAAAAAAGCTTCAAGGTGCCATTTGAAAACATCTATCTTCATATTATATGAAGAAATTGCTCTGTCATTTTTAGTAGGCACAACAATTTACATGTAAATGTTATGCTGCAGCTACAAAACAAAGATAAAGAATGTGACATTATAAACACATCATAATGCAGCAGAAAGCCTGTTATGACTATTCATGAGAGTAGTTCCCTTGCCATGTTTGTCTGCATGAAATAGTAGGAGCCCACATCTCTGCCAGCATAATTGGAATATGGGACTTCCTCCTTGTGCCAACGCTTCACCACATCTTGGCCAATTAGAGCAGTTCCTACTTTGTGCGCCCAAGGGTTTCTGACGCCCTTTGAAAAGGAAAACCCCTTTTGTTACAGGCGAGATTGTGACGGCGGAGGAAGGTTAGAAAGAAAAGGACGCAGCGGGAGAGAGATGTGACATGGCGTTAGAGACCTGTAATATGGAGACTTTCTGCATGCAAACTGTACATGCACATATCTACTTCTGCATCTGTGCATGTATGGGCTTCTTCATTTATCCATCTGAACAGTTATTTGTCTGCCTGAGTCTAAGCCTGAGTGGCTCAGCTGTTCAAAGAAGACACCAACTGGCAGTGGTATTTGTGATTTGCCGATGGCCTTCTGCTGACTGTCTCTGAAGAGAGAAATACATCTTGAAAACCAAACCCATCACCAAAACCAGGTTTAGGAAAAAGGAATGGAGGAATGGAATTAGCACAGAAGCCATTTATCTTTATAATGGCAACCTCTAACTAGGAAAATAGCTTGCATCGCTAGAAATTAGAGAAACAAGTACAAATATGGATTTGATTATTCCCCAGTAATGAAGATATATACAACCATCATTGTTTAATAACTCAAGGATATTAATGACTTCTGCAACTTCTAGGATCAAAATGTCAGCAACTCTGAAACTCTAAACTGGATCAACCACTCCATGTCATTATAAAATAATAAATCATGAAAACCAACATACATACACATGATCCAGATATTGTAGTACAGACCCACATATGACAGAATTCCACATTTTCTGATAGTATTTACATTTTTCTATTTCTATTTTGATTATGTCTTTGGAGACTAAGTTGATGTGGCCTGAAGCTGAAGAGACATTATCATCTATCATGACTTATCAAACTGGATTCCATTTGTAGCCGCAGGTGAAAGAGGGAGGTTTTCAATGACTGCACCAGCAGGGAATGAAAATAGCATTGAGCTCAGTATCAATATCGAGGAGGCTTAACGTTTCTGCATTCTGATGTCCTGATAAAGCGAAAGAGGATCGTGTGGGAGGAAAGAGAGACAGAAAAAAGTGACAAAGAGGAAGGGGAATTTAATCAAGTAAGAGATGGAGGGACTCTTTCAGCCTTTCTGCCTGTATCTGGTGTTTGTCTCATAAAACACTTTAATCAATCTTAAGATGGATGCAATTTGGTGTACTAAGCAATATAGAAAAGTACATAGTCAGTGTAATTAAGGGAACTACAACCATGTGCACAGCTGAACTGTATTTTACTACATATTGTTGTCAATAAATTGAATTCAAGAGTAAACTTGTGAAATAAAACAGCAGTTCTTTGCTTGTTATGATCTTCTTTAAGTTTAATTGGTAATTTCAGAGTGCGATGCTTATCCTCCAATGTAGTTACTTAGTGTGCCTGTGTGTGTATAGGGTTGAATTATCCAAAGGGACAATCAGCTGTGAAATCAGGTTATATCATCACTGTAGCAGTATACTGTACATGAGGGAGGGGTGAGAAAGGGAGGACAAGAGGGACCGATGGAGGATGGAAAGCACTCTGTAATAATCTCAAGAGTCTTTCTCTCTTTCCATTTCCTCTCTCTCCACCACTAAGTTTGTCCTCCTCTTCTTTCTCTCTCTGTTTACTGTCTCTCCTTCTCTGTTTCTCTGAATGGAAGTTGATGCTTCAGATATTAGTGAGCTGTGTCAGACAGTTAAACTGCCCTTTATCGATCCTCGAAGCTTCAATCTTTCTAAGCATCCGTAATGGTTTTAATGGCTTGTAATGGAGCTGGTTCCTCTTTGATGTCCAATTGCTCAGCGAGTCCGCCCTTGTTTTTGATATAGTTTCAAAGGATCCTCCTAATATCGGCCCATTTCCGACACAGATTTGTGGGTCGATGAGGTATCTGGCTCTGTGATTCTAAACTGTCTCTGTATTTGAAAAAAAAAAAGACAAGAGGAGATGAAGGTGACCGAGGTAGCAGCAGCCTTTTGGGGGTTATGTAAAAGCTTACTGGCAACACAGTGCTGCAATGTAACTCCATCACTGACAACCGAAATTGACTCACTCTGGTTTGAACATAATCTGCAAAGACATTAACATATTAATCGAGGAATTTTGAACCATGCAACTAAAAACCTCAGCCATTTCTTAAACTGCACCTCACAACTCCTTCTGACAGCCATACTACCAAAGTCAATTTGGATCAGCAATTTTTCAAACATTATTCACTTTTGACAAAAAAAAAAAAAGGGTGGACAATATGGTCCTAAAATAACATCATGATATTTAGGGGTATTTCTGAAATAATAATATTCTCGATGTGATAAAATCCTGAAAAACATAACAGTTTGCTGCCAAATATTTATTAAAAATGAACATATTCCAGTGGTTTGTTGTACATCTGATATTTTTAAACCAAATCACTTCCACACTAATGAAGTCGCTCCTCTTCTCGGAACAAACTCCTCCAACATGGATCAGCTTTCAAACATGCTTACTATCGCTGTGCATGAGTTGCACACTGTTGAGCTTAAAAGTATGGCATCATCACATTAACAATTGGGTATGTTGCTTTTATTAGAACAATTACTTTTTAATATTATATTAGATATTATAATGATATCCTAACAAATTTTATATATATATATATATATATATATATACATATATAAATAACAACAAATAAAGCAATTCTTTGTCACATCACACAAGAAACTAAATAATAATAAACGTCCTTTTCACACATCAGTAATTCTCTATAAAGCATATCCAAATTTAAAATACTCAAATAATATTCAATTCAAGTTCGTATTATTATAAGACGCCCACGGCCTGCTTCTCTGCCTTATACGAAATAAGTACGTATTTCTCTATTTTAGCATTTATCAAGTCCACACACTTAAGAATTGCACAAAATGGTTCCCAAATGTTTTCAAACATATCCTCAAAATATTCAACTGAAACAAATTCTGGTTAAATCAACCTGAAGCGTAACAAATAACATGATGAAGGTCAACAGTATTTACATCACAAGCAAAACAAAAATTGAGTTTTACTTTTGATTTGCTCAACTTTGCAATCAAGAACATCTTTTCCACCCACATACACAAAGTTTTTAGGGATCTATAATGCGATGCAGTTCTGATCACAGTTAATTGTATCGCTGACATGTGCTGTGAAACTCTAGTGTTACTTTCTCATTCATTCAACGCAGCCTCCTGCTTTGCCTTGTATTGTATTTGACTGTTTGACCTCATTTACCTCATTAGTTTCCCTCTTTTTCTAGACTGCGCCTCAAACCATTTTCTCTCTCCTGCTCGCATACACTGTTTTGCTCATCATTTCTTTTTAACACATTTTCAAAGCCAAAATAGCTGTATAATAGCTAGAGTCAAACTGCAAATTAGCTTAATTAACATGATATATTTTGGACCACTAAACAATAAAACTCAAGTTAAGCTCTACATACGTCTATGCTCAATTTCAGTGTTTCCCATAGGTCGAGAATTGACTCGTGGTGGCTGGTAGTCAGTACTTGATACTGATATCCATACGACTCTTCATAATTTGGTACAAAAGATAAAATAAGTACATAACATAAAGATGAGACAAGATTTAACTATTTTTTATCGTTACTTTTTTGGCTGAAATGATTGAAATTGCTTCTTGGGTTTTCTGTATATACACCAGGTGAGGAACAGGGAGGGATGTTGTTAAGATGTTAATGATACTGCCTATTGATTCAATAGTGTCATGACACTATCATTGGTTCTTTTGAGTTTTTAAGAGAAGAAACACCATAACGTGTACTGTATATAAATTAATATTCTTAAGCAGCAAACTGCTGGAGCATTATTTTAAACTGGACTTTTTCTTTGACAGTATTTTTATTGTACCAAGTTTCTGACCGACAGCTCGGATGACGCTCTGACCATTTCAGTTTGAATTCATTAAAAGCACCCACAACTATCAGCTGGTTAATGTTTACTTTAATTTTTAACCCATCTTGGTATACTTTAGTTAACTCTGTGTGTGGCTGCAGACTGCAACAGCGACACATGAACTTCAGGCTTTTATCTCTCCGCCTGTATGTGACAAATTTTCTGGATGTCTTGGCAGATTACCCGTGTTTCCAGCCCTTACGCACAAACGATTGTCAACATCAACTGCAGTGAAGAGTAACCGCACTTTTGTACGTTTATTCTCTCCGCCGCTGCCTGTAGAGCAGAGTGTCTGCTGCAGCGGGGACAGACAGCTGCCGACGTAGATCTCGTGTCGTCCTCCCGGACAAAATAATACATGAATAAAAAAAATGCAATAGTGGCTCGCCAAATATACCTGGGCGAGCCGCCCAAGTATGGGAAACACTGAATATATTACAGTGAATTCATTTTAAATAAAGATTAACAAATTCAATTTATCAGAGGATTTTCTTGTTCAAAGCTTTATTTTCGACTGGAAGTAAAAGTTGTGTACACCCAGCTGGCGCTTCAAAGTGCTGTGGACTCTATGACCTAAATAAGGAATATCAAAGCCTGGAAACCCCAAAAGACAAAGGAGAAAAAAACGGGAAGAGAACCAGGATTTGGGGGCAAAAAGAAATTTAAAAAAATTCATAAAGTCTTCACAAGATGGGTGTGTATTATAAAGTGCGTGTGCAAAACATCAAAAACAAGCTCGACCTATTAATGTGTCTAGTTTGTTTATTGTTGCTGATGGCTGGCAGGTCCCACGCACCATCATTAGTGCCACGGGTATGACACGGATTTTCTTTTTACTCGCCCTCCTGTAGAAAACTACTGGTAGAATGATAGTACTCGAATGCAAGGGTGGAATTCAGAGACGTTGTCGTCAAAGAGATGTGTCGGTGGTAAAAAGAAAGAAACTAAATAGAAACTGTTTCCATTTGTTGTTTCCACTTCCTTGGGATGAGCAGATACAGCAGGAGTTTCTGTCAAAGCTCTTGTTCTTATTGAGTGCCACTGAACTAGTATGTTTATTCAATATGTGACACCAACAGTTACAACACGTTAACGGGCTGTATTCAACAAATGTTGCTAATTAGCTAATGACTGGGTTTCCTGTGAAATTGCGTGCATTCGGCAGTGTGAATAGGCACAACAGCACGTGTGAGCTCCGCTTTACACTACATGCTGCTGCATTCTGCAAGTGCACGCAGCATTCATGACCAAAAAGGCCTGATTAATGCATAGTTAGGCATGTAATTAGTCTCTTTCTCCCTCTATTTTTTTTGCATCTGGTGATAAAAGAGAGAAAAACTGTTGCAGGCTCAATGAGACAACATTAGAATTGAGAAGAAGTCTTTCTATTTTTACAGCTATGCAGCAGGCTCATTTGTCTTTGAATTAGCTTTGCTTTAAATGTCAACATTTGCCTTGTTTAATTTCAACAACAGTCTGTCCCATAAATCTGGCGTGTAATTTACAACTCATAAAAACGTCTGGTGAGTCATCCTCCCACTCTTTTTTTTTTTTTTTTTTTTTTTATCAAATGGTACGTTCACATATATGCAGAACACAGCAGAATCAAGTCTCTGTCCATTAAAAAGCAACAGTGACATCAAGTGCCTCTCCAGCCAGTTTGTGAAATAACATTAATCCAGACTTTCACTGGTTGAGATCCCTGCTTCCCATGGGTGTTGCAAAGAAGCTCTGGGACGGTACAAAAATCACGCCTAATTGGCTGTCTTAAGCATCCTGTCTTTTTCCCTATGGTCCTGTTCAGAGTCACATTCAGTGAGCGAGGGGCGAAACCGACAAAGATGGGGGAGGGATCAGAAATTAATCCTTGAGACTGGACCTTGTAATTAGTAAACACACACAAATCTTTTGGTGGCTCACGGAGCCAAATAAACACACACAAAACAAAAAGTGTCTTTACTTTACACCTAATGTTGATATATGATGATGTGTTGTGATGCTCACAGCATCCCTGCCCCTGCACTTTGAGATTTTAGCCTAAACTTTGGAGGTCATGAAATATTGATACGGTACACAGGAAGATTTGACGTAAGTGAGGCAGAATACTGCAGTGCTCGGCATCACATGTTTTATTGAAGCATCCAGTGTAGCACTCAAGGAGACCGAGAAGGAAAAGGGCGGAAAAAAGAGAAGAATCTAAAGAGATGGTGGAAGCTTAAAGAACGAGAAAGATGCACTGCCATCGTAGGGATGTAACTTCCCTGTCCCTAAAATTGCCGACCTTAATGAAGCATCGACAATCAATACAGCAAGTACCGAAGAAAAATGAGCTTCATATGCAGGTAAATATTAGTTTTATGTCCAGCTCCTGACCATAACACCTTCAAAAGACACATCCACTTTCTCCTCTCTTAAATATTGACTTCATTATTCAGTGTCCCCAAGGGGAAAATGGTGCTAGAGTTTTGAAATCTTCACACTAGGGCACAGGATACTCAGAACAGTAACATCAAGAGAGAAGCTTGATTTCCTGGCCTTTTTCATTTTATTTATTCTAACATCTCGCAACTGTTGTTTTTGTCATGAGAATTTTCAGACAGAACATGAATAAATTGTTCAGTTTTATTTTCTCAGAAGGAAGTAATGTTTTCCACTACGAAAAAAAGCATCAATCAATCACTTTGTGCATTTCTGGTATTATCCACTGCGGTGAATAGTCATAAATTGCAGGTCAGCCCTAAAACTTACCTGAGGCAATCAGACTTCACAGCTTCACATGTTGGTCAGCTAAACTGCATCATTAAGTCTGAAGTATTCACAAACAAAATTCAGATTGGGTGCCTGCCTGCCTGTTAGACCAGCTGCCTGTATCATGACTGAGTGTTATTCACAGCAATACATCATGTTAGAGCATATCTCAGTTTAACAGAAAAAGGAACACGTATTCAAAATGGCATTGAACTTTTCCACCTACAGTGGCATACTTTAAGACCTTAATACCACTCACGGCTATTTTAAAAATATATATTTTTTTGTCACTTTCTCAATCAATACTTCTTTCTGAATAAGCCGGCACAAATCTCCCTGAACTCTAAACAATGTCACATATTTGCATAATAAATGTTGTATTTTGCATTTTGGTGTCAATATTCATCACCCTTTTTTCCTATTTTTCTAAAAACAATACACGACACCAAAATCCTGCACTTCACAACATTTCTACACAGACCAGTTTAATAAGAATGAAACAAGGCTCTCTTCTCGTTTCTACTTGACTTCCAAATTACACAAGGCAAAATGATCCGGAAGCGTAATTTTTCATTACACACTCGACATGGCTGAAAATGAACAGTGCCACCACTGATAGGCCTAATTGGTGAGTGAGAAGGGGCCAGCAACGGGAAGGCAGGGGTGGCTATGGTTATTTCCTGGTGCTCAATGAGCCATTTACAGGAAATAGCCACCACTGCTGTGTAGAGAAAGAGGACCTCTCTAAGTTAAGAAAAAGAAAAAGGAGAGTATGATGAGAGTGCAGCATGTTGAATGGTTACAGATACCTGTGCCAGCAAATATTTAAAAAGCTTGCCAAATGCTTTCAGGAATTATATAATATCATGGTGAGGAGAACACAAGGTTAATCGCTCACCAAGATGGCTGCCAAGAGGATGGCTTCGACATTCATTGTCTCACAGAAATAAAAACACAGCAATCAGTGGTATTTGTGGCTGACGGCAGCTCACAAACACAGCTGCATCTTGCCCTGCTTCTTTGAATTTCAACTTTATGCTATTAAAGTCCATGTCTGCCTCTATCTGTCTATTCCTCCATCATTCCCTCAATCCGCTCCTCGCCATCTGTCCACTGGCCCTGGTAGCATTCTTATCCACCATTTTAATTTGCTCGGGTACATGTACAGTGTACAGTGCTGCATTACAAACTGTGACCGTAAGTACAGAGCCATGTAAAGCTGCTCGGGGAAGGAATTTGACGAACGAGCCCCTTCAACAGCACAAGACGCGGATGCGAGTCAGAATGTGCGATAAACAGATCCTTTCTTACAGAACATGAAAAGCTCACATGGAGTGTGTGTGTGTGTGTGTGTGTGTGTGTGTGTGTGTGTGTGTGTGTGTGTGTGTGTGTGTGTGTGTGTGTGTGTGTGTGTGTGTGTGTGTGTGTGTGTGTGTGTGTGTGTGTGTGTGTGTGTGTGTGTGTGTGTGTGTGTTATTTGTTTAATTATTCACTTGCCCACAAAACTTACTGAAGACAAATTGTCTTTGGAAACCATACACATAATGCTTTTAACTGCAAGATGGTGATGACTTGACTGACCATGTAGCCAAGCTAGCACTACCACTTGCAAGCCTGCTTGCATGTCTATTGCGAGTTCACCACTAATATTAGTGTTATCTTATAGACTGCACCGGCTGTGGGTTTCATGATGTTTGTAATTAAAAAAAAATTTTTTAAATGGGGGCGAACTGCTCGCCGAGTGTTTATGGCACAAACCACATGGTTCCTCATTTGATTTTAGACTGGCCTGACCTTTGCTGCTTGTCATTCCTCTACTCTCTCGGCCCACATTTCCTGTCCCTGTCAAGTAGAGGCATAAAAAGTCCAAACATTTATTTCAAACAATGGACAGATTTCAGTGAATAATGATTCCTGAAAGTGACATGTTTACTTGGAAATATGTTGGCATTGGTTAGCAGCCTCTTTGTTATCTGATATTTCTCCAGCCTGAAGTTCAGACTAACGTTAGAGGAACTTTTCTGCTGACAAAGCTCTTGGGATCTTACAGGAAATCCATTGATAATTAAACTGTAATATAAGAAGTGTAAAATCACTGTTATTGGAGGGATCCATAGTTTCAAGTCATATATCTTTATAATGGGTAAAATGTCATACTGCAGAGGGGGGATGACAACTGTACAAGTGTACAATTTTTTTTGTCTCCCTCTTGCATCATTTTATTATCCCTAACTTTTACAGTGGAGTTCTCAGGATACAATTATTTTTTATAGACACTGTTTTCACCTGCAACGATTTAAAGTCCAAAAATATCAGCACTGATACAATCTTTCTAAAACCTGCTCTGTTTTAAGTGGGAGTATGGGCATTCAAGTGTGCATAGACCGTGATGAATGCGTATGAACTGGGAGTTTATTTTTGTTGAGCCTTTAGAAGATGACTTCATTAGGCATCAACACTGATTGAATGCTATTTTTATGGGTGTATGATTGCTACGAAACTTTTTCCAGGACTGGTTGTTTTCTCAGCCATCTCCACTGCAGATAGTATCTGCCAGCTCTCTGTTTTGATGTGGAAATGATAAGCTTGTTATACCTGGCCCATAAAATCACCATGGAAAATTTTCTATTTCCCTCTAAACCTACTCAAGAGGGGGTGCCAGGGCTGGGTAATAAATATGCAGGGTGACGGAATTCACAGCTTTAAAAAAAAAAAAAAAAAAAAAAGATTTGCATTGATGTGGTATGCTAAAAGTTGTGGGGTGCAGCATTCAAAACTTGCAATCATCTCTCCATCCCAGTCTCTCCTTCTTTTCTTTATCTTACACCCTTCCTTTCAATCCCTCTTCTTCTAACCCTCCCTCAAACAAAAGCATTATTCTTAGCTTGAAGCAATGGCAAACTACCTCCCACCACAGTTGTTGTCAAAGCAGAGTGTTCCGTGTCTCTCATAATAACAATTAAGCAAACACTGCATACAATGACCTTCATACACAGATAGACAATTTGATGCACATGCTGTCGCCAGAACAAAAATACACTCAATGTGCACACAGTCTCAGTTTAAACATACTGTATGGCCTCAAGTGCAAGGAACAGCTTGTACATTATAGTACATGTACATGATAACTAAACAGAAATGTGACACCTTACTACACATTTACAATATAGAGAATAACAACCAAAAGACATCTGGTGTGTTGATAATACCAGTATAGAAACTTAAGGGGGACAAAAGGAGAACATGTCTCCCAAAAATCTCAGAATGGCCCTAAAAACTGTGATCAAGTGACAAAAATTGCTGGTGAAAAATTAATCATATTTACAATTTTAGGCCAGTATCCTAATCCTAAATGAAGCCATAATTTTTGTTTTATTAATTTCGTTTCATTTTGATTTCCATCTCTAACAAATACACTAACACCGCTGTTGTTCACACTACGTAGGTACGCAATTATTACAATATTGGGTAGAGAGCAGACAATCCTGCATTGACGAAGTTTTCAATTAATCAATTAATTTATGCATTACACATTAAGAAGGCTATTACGGTTAAATAAAAATGTAAATAGTTAGAATTGAATTGCCACAGTTTTTTTTAGACAGTTGCCCCTCAAATATTTTAATATTTCCGACACCGCTTAACACCCACTGATGTGCATTTTTGCATCTGGCATCTCAGACAACAGTAACGTCACCCTCTGATACTCTTTCTATATCTCTTCAAAGGACACGTCTTAACATGCATGTGTCTCAACCCAGTGTCTTTAATCAGAGTGCCCTTGTGCCTACGCATCTATGCCCTTAAAAAAGCCATTCAGTTGCCTGTGGCAACAGCATACCCTTAGCCTTAGCCCATTCATCTGAACATTTCCCCCCAGTCACTTGCTGCATGGTATTCAGGCAGTGTCACAATGTGTATTTGGGAGCGGGCTGGCATGAATTTGTTGGTGTTGGTGTGTGTATTGATAGAGAAAAGAGCCGAGTTGGTAAAGTGCTCTGGGGAACACACTGTACCAAACACAGTGTTCTGCAGAGCAGAAGATTGCTGCTGCACTTCTCACAGGTATCACTGCCAAACAAGCCGATAAATAGAGAAGCTAGCACACATCCGCAGAGACACATACACACAAACTGCACTTGACAAAATACTTAAGAGCACTTAAAACTGAATGACGACTTGAACCGACTGGAATCATTACCACCGAAAGGAAGTGAAGGCAGAAAACAAAATAAAATTGGCGATCCTTTTATTCCCTCATCCTGCCGATCTTTTCACTCGAGTGACCCGAAACAAGACGGCGAGCAAAAATGCATACAAAAAGCAGGAGATTCACAGTAACAGCAAGCAGAGAAAATATGCCACGTAATGTGACATTCACTTCAAAACACAGCCTCTTGAATTATGCTATCTCTCCCAAGCACAAGCTTCACTCCTCTCTTATCTGGGCCTGATAACCTTAACAGAGTTGCAGCAGTATTATTAGGAAAGAGGCATTTCCTCTCTTCAGCATAGTATACAGTCAAAGAAGTTGTAAACAATAACTCAGGGGGTCAAAAGTTTGCCAGATGCAAGAATTAGCGGTATTTAATGTCCACAGTGAGTAATCGTAAAGCTCTACTCTGTTAATGGCAGTAAATGGCATATAGGAAGCAGAAGTAAATGATGGTAAAATATATAATGTAAAAGTCTGGTAGGTAATTAGCATCAACAGACCTGATTAGGAATATTTTTCTGAGCACATACCAATGACTGAACACCCACAAAACATATTTTTAGCTATGTGAAGCATAAGAAGCAGTATTTCAGTAAAAAGCCATCAGTCGGCTTATAATTTGATAATATGCTTTCCTTTATATACTGTACATACAAATTCAAATGCTTTGGTACGTCTAGCTCACATTTTTCACAACTGATTTTTGGTCCTGGTAATCTGGGTTTAAACCAGTTTGACTCTGTCTTTGATTGTAAAATGGAGGGGGATTCTACGGATTAGAGCCATGTCAATTAGACACTCACCCTGGCAAGGTTAATGAAGGATTAAGCCATTAGTTGGGACCCCTTCGAAATCCCAGGACCTATCTGCACACCACAAAACTAAGGAACGAGAATTTTTTTGGAAACTCCACTAAGCAGCAAATTCAGGTTTTCTGATTGCATTCCGAGACACACAGAGACAATAAGAAACCTCTTCCACAAGTTAGCAAAGAGGAGTTTGCATGTCGTATGACATTACATATAGGCTTTATATCCTTTATTACCACCTCCTCCCACACACACACACACACACACACACACACACACACACACACACACACACACACACACACACACACACACACACACACACACACACACACACACACACACACACACACACACACAATCATGCGCACACACATATGATGATTTATACAGTACAATCCCTACCTGCACCAGATTCCAGCCCTCCAAAGACTCTGCAATAATGGAGGTCACGGAGGGGCAGACACCACCGAAGATCATCAGGTGTTTGGGACCGTAGCATATGGCATCAAAGAAGGCCCTCAGCCCCTTGGCGTTGTCACACTGTAAACACAGATACAGAGGAAAAAGAGATAAGAGAAAGATAAACAGAAGGAAGAGAGAGAAAAGATGTTAGTTTTTGTTGTAAAAATAGGAACGACAAAGGGAAACATGGAAGCAATACGTCAGATCTAAGGTTGCGCAAGATAGATGGAAGATATAGAAAGGGAGAAGAGAGGGAAAGTTACAGAACCTTAAAAGGCAACCTTAGATATTCCAGCCTATTTTGGGCAGCCATACAGCTGACACGCAGACGAAGTCTTATGATGCTTTGCAAACCAAATCTAGACCCCAAATCTGAAGACAGAGACTTTGTGCTTGTCTGCAAAAATTAGGTTACATTTTTTTGAGGGGTCAAAAAACACCCCTGTAAAGAGGATCATTTTTAAAAACACTTGATAGTTCGACATGTTAGCTGGAGAACTAGGGGAAGAACTTGATACCTTCATCTGGGAGTCATTCAAGGAATCAATAATTACTAACCGTGGGAGAAAAACAGCCATGTTCGCAAGGTCATTAAACTTACGGTGACGGATGAACAATAGAAAACAGCATACTGGTGTCAGTTTAGTGCACACTATGAAAAACAATGCGACGTTTAAATAACATGTCACTTGTTATACGCGCTAAGCACAGTCGCACATGCTAACATAATTGCAGCCTGGTGTGCGTGTGATTTGATACCGTCATGTAAAACAATGTTGCTCAGGCTGCGAGAGCGATTCCCTGCTCTGGTTCAATGCTGCAGAATGCAGCCATTTCACATCACTATAGCAACTAGAGCAAAAGGGTATGCGAAAGGAAGAGGGAGAGAGAAATAAGAGGCGAGGGGGAATAAACAGTGTTGGTTTCAATTGATTGCTACATGAGCTGGCTAACTGGTTTTGCTGTGATTCCCTGATTTCCACAGTTTGTAATGATATTCCTATCAGCTGTAAACACTTCCCTCCTCAGTATTCTATTATTGCCACTCAATTCAGGACGCGTTCCTGTGTGCAGCTGATGGATAGATGGATTGACTGACTGACTGAATGGCAGGTGGTGTGTGTGTGTGTGTTTGTGCCTTCTGACACAGTCCATCTCATCTGGAGAGTAATTTGACCTTGTTAGCTATCAGCCAGCAACTGAATGAGATTCTCCACTGAGCAACAGCACAGCGGGCGGTCCACGAGGCAGATTGAAAAACTGAAAATCGAATGTGGAGAAATGAGATTCCTAACAGACATATAGGACTGTACGTTGTAAGCAACTTTATTAAGTGTATGGCAGGTGTCGTGGCCTCAGGGTTGACATGTTTACATTTTGTGTTTGTGCTCTTGTTTCTTTTCTTTTTTTTTAAAGATGATAGTCTTGGAGCCCTTGAGTGATTTGCTGGGTTATATTAAAGTTGAGGACACGGACGACTTCTACTTCCTTGCAAATATGAACTATGAGCTGCTTGAGCCATGTTCTTGCAGTGTATCAACAGGTTTCAGTCAGATTTAAATATAGTAGGATTAAATAATAAACTTTATTAGTATACCACTTTGTAAAGCACATTTACATTGTTGTGCTTTGCAGAGAACAATAAAACAGTATACACAAGCAAGATTAAAAAAGGAGTTTCTTCCTCCCAGTCAATCACATGGGAATTGTTGAACATTTGTGATGTGATTTGACACTATAGAAATAAAATTTAATTTAACTGAAATTTAACCTAAATCGCCCGGTTTTCGTTGAAGCGAGGTGAGCTGAGGGAACATTTAAAATCGTCCTACCTGAGGAGCACAGGCAGCAGGCTATGCCCATAGGGTGCAAATACAAACGATTAAAGTCATCACACTCTTTTTATGTGAATGCCTTTCAGTTTTTGAAACAGGAGACCAATTAGGTAAACACATGGTTTTCTCCTTATGCATGCCAGTGGAGAACAATGTGTGCTGTAATGCCAGTCAAAAATAGACTAGATTGCGGATGTGCCTCAGGTGAAATAAGAGGTAGAAGATGTGATTAGGCGCAGTGGGTATTCCTTATCCTGGCCACACAAATTAAACAGCAGGCTATTAAAGAAGAGGTCTTATTTGCATACTCTTATCATTCATTTCACTCCAGCTGGTCATAACAAGGTGGGTTGGTATTGTGACTGTAAATCGGTTACCATGCGACAAATAAAGGACTGGGTGATATTGTAGGTTTAAGCTGATTTATTATGAAGAGTTACAATCTATTGTAGGTAGTAAAGGATTGTTGTGTTTTTATTCCATCTCCAGCAAGTAAGACGGTCTAAACGTGTGTGCATGTACACTATGTGTGTAAACATGCATATGAAAGTGATTTCAAGTGAAGATCAGAATATGTTTTCTAAGTTTATGTTTATGATTTGATAAACCTTGATACCCTCTTAAAATAAAATTGTCAAATGGGGTAAAATGAATAGCCCAAAGGTCATACGTATAGAGAGGTACAACCAACCATTATTTTCATCTGCTGACTGCTGTCTCAATTATTTAAATCGAATGTCAGACATGTCCAAGACAGGGAAGCAGCAAAATTTTAAAAGTTAAGAAGCTAGAGGTAGTAACTGACATAACATTGATTTGTTTCTCTTTTCACCAACAGTTTCATTCATCCTCCCCTACTTTTGACGGGCACTCATACACACCAGCACACAATCTGTTGTGACTGCTCACAGAGCCTTGACCGGTACGTTGTCATGCCAACGATGTGACTATTCGCACTTTGAGCACTAGATGAGGGAGAATGCCTCGGCAGGGCCATTGTAGCGATGGCTATATTTAGCCTATCATTAGGTAGCACGACCACTCAGACATTAATCAATTAAGCTAGAGAGACGTTGTAAAAGTTAAGATAGGTAAAGCGGTGCCGAGGGGAGAGAGGCAGACGAATATACCTGGGAGCTAAGAGTAAAGAGGCACGGAAATAATAAAGGTGATGGTGGGAGAAAAGGGGAAGAAGCAAGCAAGTTAAATAGAAGGTAAAAATGGAAGGAGTGAAGAGGTGTGAGACTGAGATTAACCATGCACTAATAAAGCCAAGTCAAACAGTATTATAACCTGCCCTCCATTATAAACCCACAATAGAGTAATCCATGACGGTGAGATTGATTCACTGGCTCTCTGTGATGCTTAGCAGCTGCACAGCGCCTGCCACATTTCCCTACAGTCCATCAAATATGTAAAAAATATATAAATAAATGCCTAATCAGAGGTAATGTGGTTATATTTAAACTATTTAGATCTTATGACATTTTCTTTCAGTACGCGAGCCACTACCTCTCCCGTTTTTCTCTTTGCTTTACCCTTTACTCTTGTATATCCTTATCCCACAGTACTGAGACATACATTTATTTTTCAAGGATTTCCAAGCAGTCGCTGTAGAGTTTGGGTGCAGGCTATAATTTATGTCCCAATTTTCCCAGAGAAATATGCTCTAAATAAGGTCTTAACTGAGACAAATACCACTGTTCTGAAAAACACAAATAAGTTCTGGGGATAAACTGACACGATGAGGAAGGCACAGCAGCACTTAGCTCTGAAGTAGAGCAGCAAGAAATACTACAGCACTTTATTTCCCTCTCCTCCAGTCTGAAATCTAATTCCTGGCATTTGGAGGCCATTTGGAGCAGATCGATGGGGTTAACGCCCGTAGTAATCTGTTTGACTGGCTTGGGAGACGGCCAAGGAAGGTGCGTGCGGTTGTGAGGAGGGGGCTGATGGTGGAAGAACCTGGAAATGGAAACTCAAGGGAGGCATGTAACCCCGTCTAATGCTGAAGATCCATAAAGAGAAAATTTGCCTCAGGTGTCTGCTTCAGGAGTCACACGGCGAGTGCCCCTTCATTCACACACTAGAATCTGACTGGAGTTCCACTTCAGTCACTGGATTAAGAAATACTAGTTAAAATATTCAGGCTCATATTGCCGCTTTTATTTTAGCAACATATCTTATCCTCAGCTTGACATTTCAGTGCAGTGAGTTTGTACCACTGCTCCTCCCATTTTGAATATATTACTGGTGGAACAGCTGGATAAGGAGAAGTTTATCTCAAATGCTCCTCAATCCATTGTCTCCGTTACATTTACCTTCACACTGACCTTTACACAGAGCTACTGAGATTCATTCTTATTGATTTATCATTTCACAATGACATTAGCATATGCTGTTATTGCGCTACTGATAAATCACACACAATTAGGGCAAAAACAGCTTCTCTGGAATGTTGCAGCCAAAGATATGTTTCAGCTGTTTCAGCATTTATTTATGCAACAAAATCTGACATCTTGGAAAAAAGCTTCTCTTTAGAGGTTAGTATGCATTAAACACCAGTCTATCCAAGACTATTTATCTTTTTTCTAAGAAATACTAATACAGGTCATAAAGCCTTAAAACACATATTAAAAGAGTTTCCTACAAGTTTGATGGCTGCAGAGTATATTTGTCATCAAAAAGGCTTCATATATTAAAGCAGGATTTAGGGTGATATATTGTCAGAAAATTAATATAATATTCGGAATTATGAGAGTCATTGTGGTTTTGTTATCTTAGAATGAGCCTTTCATCTCTTACATCGGGAGTGGGGCTTCATGTTGTTTCTACGGTAGCCCAGAAGGGACAAATCAAACACTGGTTCTTGAGAAGGCCTTTCATGTTTCCATTAGTTTTTTTTGGCCACTGTAGATGCTTTTGAACACTTGGAATGGGCGAGGTGAGAAGTGTTTAGTTGGTTGCCATCTGCAAGCTCAACTGCTATGCAACTAAATCCTACACGCTGCTCTTTTAAGCTCAGTCTGCTCCTCTGACTAACACAATGCAGTGCTTTGCATTAAGAGAGAAGCAATCAAAACAATTGTAAGCTAAAGCAAAATACAAAATACAAAAATATCCCAGCTATGACAACGTGGTTAAAAAGAGGGACTGTTTTTTAAGGCCTACCCATTACTCAAACACCGAGAACGAGATGGTAATTAGCACATAATTCCTTCCTTCGGGTAAATTACCCTGCCCTCCATACATAGGGTCAGCCACATTTTATTCGCTATGGTACAAGCTAACACATTGTAAGTTTTTTTTTTTTTTTTTTTAACTCAAATCCTCCAACTCACCACATGCAGGATGACCCTGTTGAGACCACACAAAGAGTGTCCACGTGAGCATGTGTGTGTGATATTGTGACAAGAACAAGAGCTGATCAGAGCACCGGGCTGGAGCTAACCATGATGAAATGCCTTGTTAACGCCGCAAACAGAGGCAGCTGCACCTGTCTCTCGCCTAATGGCAAATTACTGCACCCAAATCAGCAACCTGAGGCCCAATATTGCACTCACACATACATGTGAGAGAGAGGAAGGGAGACAATGAACAGCAGAGAGAAACGGGGGGAAGGAGGAGGGGGGGGGGGATCTGATCTGTTGTCAGAAGCAATCTGCTCTGCTCACACACTGCGTTTATTCACGACAAGGCCAACAGCGCAGGTGATTACTGAGAACAAATGTGAAAGTGTCCCTCCACAGAATATATGTCTTCATGGGTTAAGAGGGGATATACACATGTTGTCATATAATATGCCAAGAAAAGTATGATTTAAACATCCAATAATACTTCCAGAATATGTACCAGTGGAAACCCTTTCAAACCGTACACACCGCCCCGCTGTGATCTTAGCACTGTCAAAAGAAACAAGCACCGTCACTGTTGAAGTCCCTTTCAAGGCATCCGCAGATACACGTGTACACATCGTTCCTGCCATCATGTAGCATACATTCCAGATGTCTTTTGGTGTTTTTTTTAGCATCTGTGCAGCAGCAGTGCAGCAGATGCAAGAAGCTGGTAACAGCGGCCTCCTACATGCACTCCTCACTGAATTACTTCCACGTCCTCAAGCCAGGCAGAGAAATGAGAGCTGAATCCAGCAATTGCTAAAACATATGGTTGGCATTATAAAGACCTATAGAGTTAGCAGAGAGCAGCCAATAGGTCAGATCTAAAGAAG
This sequence comes from Brachyistius frenatus, assembly GCF_029030835.1. Classification (NCBI taxonomy): domain Eukaryota; kingdom Metazoa; phylum Chordata; class Actinopteri; family Embiotocidae; genus Brachyistius; species Brachyistius frenatus. The sequence continues at coordinate 5,094,174 of NW_027210601.1, forward strand.
ATGATCTATTTCCCCATGTACAAACCCAACTAATCCTCTAAACTCTGTCATGGCTGTCGATACCAGCTACTCTTGGAAGAGGAGGAAGTACCAGGAGGTCTGATGTGTATGTGAATCAGTTTGCAGCACCTGAGTGAGGTTTTACTCTTTCAGCAATATCTTTAAATCATAAACAGGGCTCCCTTGAGTTCATTGGGATCATTCATCTGTCGTTTAAAGTCGACACTCCCCACTGAACTTCGGCACAGGCAGCCTCATCCCATCTGTTACCATCCCCTACACATAAGACCTTCAAGAAGCTGCAGCTATTTGTTCCCCACCAATGAGCCTTCAGGCAATTGAGAGGTTCACCGGGGTGCAACATATCACCCACCATGCCTTTTCTTTCTCTTTCTACATAACCAGGAAGGCATGGCAGGCAGGTCATTCACAGTCTTAAGGAACCATTGAAAAAGCAATAGCCAAAGCTCTCAGGAAGAGACATGGAAAAGTGGAACAAGAGGGAGAGAATAGGAGAGAAAGAAGAGGACAGAATGAAGTTCAGTTACAAGGCTCCTTGTGGTAACATTTAAACAGCAGGCCCCAGAGTACCCAAAGAGAGTACACATTGATTGAGTGAGTGGATGAAGTAAATTTGCGTGCAGGAAGGAGTGATGGAGTTGTTTTTTTCAATCTGTTCCCTTCACATTGCATGCCTGCAACAGAAGGAAAAAAAAAAAAAAACCCTGAGGAACCCGCTACTTGTCTGGGGAGAGACTGGCCTTTAGAATCCACTGCAACAGACTGACTGGGCTGCTCAAGCTGATGGCTGTTTGCTCTCCATCTCCTCACTCCGTGCAGTCTGCCTCTTGTTATTGCACTCAATCTATCTCTCGCTTTGTGGAAAGCTCAGATGGCCACCAGGATAACCATTATGGCACGTTGGAAGCCTCTTCGGTGGTGACAAATCTCTTTCGCCCTTTTTCACTTTCTGTCACTCCCACACACAATATTCTCCCCCTGTGCTCATGCTTATTCTCAAACACAAATTCACTTGATAGATTACCATCCTTGTGCAATTGAGTGCCAAAACACAATCTTTGACAAATACATAAACAGTAAGACACACACACACACACACACACACACACACACACACACACACACACACACACACACACACACACACACACACACACACACACACACACACACACACACACACACACACACACACACACACACACACACACACACACACACACACATCTGCTCACTCACAAATTATAGACAAGCTCAAATTGGTTGATGGGACTAAAATCACAGTGAACACATTGCACTTTTATTAGCAATCTGTGCAGTGGATAAAGCGGACGCTGTGTTAAGCCTATTACAGGTTGATGTGCTTTTGACAAGGCCTGACAACAGCTGGAACATGTTGTGCTATACCCAGAGAGAGGGACGGACCAAAGTGAAACCACCCTGAAATGATCGGCCCCCGAGGAGAGGAAGAGGGAGAGGAAAGGAGAGGAGAGGAGAGGAGAGGAGAGGAGAGGAGAGGAGAGGAGAGGAGAGGAGAGGAGAGGAGAGGAGAGGAGAGGAGAGGAGAGGAGAGGAGAGGAGAGGAGAGGAAACAATCAAGATGATGTATTTAATGTGGGAAAAATCAGGCAGCTCTTTCTTCATCTTTGGGTAGTTTTGAGACTTCATATACAGTCTGACGCTTTCTTAATTTTAACATTGTTCTTTTTGGGAGGAGCGATTACTTTGGCCAAAACTAAAACTAATAAATGAGATGTCCATCCTGTCAAAATAAACTTTTCTTTATGCAGTAGTAATTGAAAAGAGGAAATATGTCATTTTAAGAATTGATTTGCACGGTGCTTTTTTTTCCAGACCTAATTTGACACTAAATCAATGTAGCAGGTTGAAAAATATATGTGAAACAAATGGTTGTTTCATGCACATAAATATAGATCATGTTATTCTGAAGTTTGGCATTCAGTTGCACTGGACATCAAATAAACAGTTCAATATACATTCACAGCACGATGTTAATAACGTTTCTAAAGAGCACTGGTTTAACAGGAGGAAGTTTGCTTTCATAACTAAAATAATGTATTCTTTGCATAATAAAAAAGCTCTTGGTAACCACAGAGGCGCCCCAACTGGTGAATCAGCTAACTGGTAAATGAGAAAGAGGAGGAGAGAAGGAATGTGGACAGAGATTTGGAAGAAGAGAAAGGGAGGGAGCCCATTATCAAGTCAATTGTTTCTTGGTCCCAAAGGCCCTTCACTCTGTTCCATGGAGGATTTCAGAAAAGGAGGTTAGGAAAAAGAGAAAAAGGTGCAAGAGGGATTGTTCTGGTTAATGGTACAGTAGCAAATGGGTTGAGTATTGGATAAGAGAGAGAGAGAGAGAGAGAGAGAGAGAGAGAGAGAGAGAGAGAGAGAAACATTTCTGCAAGTCTGTTAGCAGTTGCTACAAAATGCAAAAGGGTCAATTTTGACTCGAGGCATTCCTCGTATAATTTTTTTTCCCTCAGTTTTATCGCTGACAGCCCGACCTAAAATGTACTCAAAATGAAGAATTGCTCCCCTTCAAGATACTTGTTAGATTAAGTTTGAGTTTTCCTCAACTGAGACAGCCTATAAACTGAATAATAAGGAAGCACATAAAATCCCTCATATTTCTTGTCAACTGGGGATATTAAATATTTATGGACAACAACCGTGTGAAAGTTTCAACCCAATCCAATACCAATGTCCCAACCCTTCCAGTAGAAACACACAAGTCCTGTTGGATATCACCGGCCGGTGCTTTCTAAGGATTCACATTTAAAATTCCACCTTTGTAATCCCTCTCTACACTATTTACGTCATATAATGATGCCTGTAGAAGTAGAAACCATCACATCATATTCAAGTTTGGAGGAAAAAGAAGTGGAAAAACAATTTAGCAACGCACACAAACTAGACTAGAAAAACTGATGATTTTCAGTGCAGGATGTGCACGCATGTGTTCATGTGTGTGCGGGGGGGGTGTTCATGTGTGTGTTGGCGTGTGCATGCTTGCAGGTTACCGCTCTGTGTCTCACCTCTGGGAAGACGGCGTTGCTATCTGTGTGGGACTGGAAACATGACCAAATACTCCAATTAAATGTTGGACAGAATTTGGATCATTGTGGCCCATTTCCTCATTTCCGGGCGAAGAGTTAGATGAGGGTTTGTTTCTAATCTCAGTGTCCGTTGAATCGAAATGAATATGAGAGTGATTTTGTACAAAAAGTTGCAAAATCTGCCGACCCGTCTGTTTGTTTAATCTGTCAAAGTCGTTATTTGTTGTTTTTAAATGGGATTAGGGTGCCGGACTATTTCTTGGCAGAGCGCATGGACTTCCTGGAGTCTTGTCACCATGAAGTTGCTAGGTAATCAGCGAAGAGTTAAAGGAATAGTTTGCCGGTGTAAAGATGGTCTTTGTACAAAACCTGAGTATCTATGCACTTCATAGGTGCAAACATTTTTGAAATTGGTGCCACATGACCAGAGAAAATGGAGAAAATAGGCTTCAATATTCATTTTCGCTCAAAATCCAGAAGTCCTACAAATCCCAGAATGCACTGCGCTCGTTGCGTTCCCTTGCAGCTGCAGTTATGCTGTTTGTAGTGGATAAACTTGAATGGGGGTCCCGGTTACCTGCATCTATCGTTACTATGATGTTGTTATTCACCGAGTAGCTAAAGTACACTCTACTCGCTGATAAACCCGAGCTCGTTACTGTAAGTTACACGAACTGCAAGTTAACCTAACTGCTTGCAGCTGAAACTGCTGCAGTGACATAATCAGTGTCTGCACAGCATCATTATCTTACTGTTTCAATAGTACAGCCACTTATCAGCTGGAGGGAGAGTGGACACAGAACATATGTCATACTGTTACACTGCATATCAACACAATGTTATTTATTACGTCAACAAGTTGAAATATTTCTATTGTCTTGACAATTCATTAGGTCAAATTAAAAAATCTTTATTGCGAATGAAATGTATGATAAAAAAAATTCTCATTTGAGACTAGTGAGTCTTTTAAAAGTATTCCCTAATTGTTATTGTTACTGATTTTTCTTTTCACCCTTTTTTTCTTACCAAAAACAGGTCTTCTGGAAGCTTTTCTCGCAAAAATTAATCACTGGGATAGATTACAAACTAAAGTAATGTCAGGATGATAACTCCTGGAAACAACTGCAACTATTATACCGATAGAAAACAAATAATTGTTGTATTGGTTGGTCTATAAATCAGTAGTTTAGCAGTTCTATGTGTTATTAACTGTCTTCCACAGATTAAAAAAAAAACTTTTATAAAGAACTATAGTGTAGAAGCACATGGGCTATTATTTCAAATTATGTTAAAGTAGTCATATAGGTGCAGAATGCAAAAAACAATCTATTTTCAGAGTGTCAAACCTAATATTCTCTGCTGCTTCCAGTAGCATGTCCTGAATAACAAGTGGGATATAGAACAAACTAAAACCAGCCAATTCAAAGCTTTATTCACAACATTTCTGAAAAGATATTTCAGTGTGAACTTCTATTTAACATCCAAATAATTGTGCGAGATGAATAGTATGATCTCTCACCTTATTAAAATTTAAACAATGTCTAAGAATACTTTAAAGTAATAGTTAATCTCAGGCATCGGCTGTTTCTTTGAGTCCCTGCTGCTGTCCGTCAGCGATGGAAACTTCATTCCGATGGTCTGCACCACCCTGGCTGGCAAAACAACACGATCGTCCCTTCCCCACTCTCTCCCTGAAGAAATCCAGGAAACATCCAACTATTCCTATATGTAAGTATGTGCATCCTTATGTCTTTCTATTTTTATCAAATAGAACTAACTAACAACCGACAAGTGTGTCAGTGTCAGGGCTTTGCCTTGCGAGGCGTCAAAACCAATGTAGTTCAGTAAAACAAAACCGTATGGAAAATCACATCGTTAGGGCAAAACTATACTACTCCATATAAATCCATGTCATCTTCTCCGAGCTTGGCCTCTTGTGTGCAAGTTCTTGTGCTGTGTGCTACTAGCTTGGTATTACCAGACACAAATTCACTGCCTGAATACGCGGGTCTGGCTTGGCTTGATAGGGAATTGTTTAAAGAGTCCTTGCATCCTACGGAGCGTAGACATCAAGTTCATTTTGAAACTATTGGTGCAGCCTTTAAACCAGTTGGCATTGACCCCATACACGCTGAAACAGTACCACTTGCTCTACATTTAGAAAAAAAAAAAAAAAAAAACCACATTATACAGACAATTCTTAATATGTTTAAAATTGAAGCGATACAGGCGACATTATCTTGACCGGATCCTATGATTCCTGTGATGCAACCTGATAGTGAATTTCATGAAACCTTCTTTTCCTGGTAAAAGTCTACATCTTTCAAACTCCATGCCCTAGTTCATAATTCATTGGTAGCCCAAGCTAGAGATAACCCTGTTGACATCATCAGGGTTAATCTGTCAGACCTGACAAAGCTGTTCCAGAGACAAACAAAAATCAGTTCCACTGAAGCTTTAAGAAGGATGATGATTCGATGGTCAAATGTTGGGAGGGAAAACAGCGGGCACGACACTGTTTTGCTATGACTTCACCTGACAGTCATTTTAGCCTGATATTTCAATTCATTTCTATGCAACCCATAATGGGAGTTCACTTTAGATTCCCTTTGACCATTGTCTTTTGAAAGGGCACAGCTCAGGTGGTACACAGATGACATTGCCGGTAGTCCTTTCTATTACTATATTATTAATTATTTCATAACGTCCATATAGAGAGAAAATAAAAAGGCAGATAGCGCTGATGACGTTTAGTCAGGCCTGAACAGACGGACACCGGCACATTACTCATCCTTCTTCACATTAAGAGGACCATCTATTGACAAACTTTTAAAGAAGAATCAACTCTTTATTGCACACAGACAGATGGGAGTCTGGCAAGTGTAGGAATGGTGGACTACAGAGCTCGTTTCAAAAAACAGTGAGTGGGTACATGGAGGTGTGTATATTTGTGTGTAGTCGTAGGATAGAGCAAAGCACAATTCAGGCAGTTCCACTCTGCAGCCTGAGGATTCCTCTGTCAATCTCGTTACAGCAGAGTGCCGCCTCCCAGGAATCCTGGTCACATCTCTGTTTGGGTGCACCTTTTTCTCTTTTTCCTAACCTCCTTTTCTTAAGTCCTCCATGGAGTCCTCCCCTCTCCTCCCCTCCCTTCCTCTCCTCTCCTCTCCTTATTAAGGGTCATTGCTGTAAGCATTGCATCATTAACACTCTGGATGTTAATGTTGCAGTTTCCTGTTCAATCCAATTACTTTCTTAGTTAATCACCTAACCATATTTTTTTCAAGGGATGCTTTGAAAGAGTGGGCTTGCATAACGTGGAAAGCAAATGTGCTTATCAATCATGAACATTAGCTGGAAATTGATTAAATAGTCGGTGACATGAAAGGACAGAGGACTGCAGATTAGTTGTTTGAGGTGATGGATGATGAGATCCTAGTGGAAATAAAAGAAAAGATAGAAGTGTAATGTGTAGCAAACAGGATGAGTACTAGTGTTATTTATTTATTTAAAATGTATTTATTGAAAAAAAAAATGTCACGTCAACCTTAATGGCTTCCCGAAATTTTTCTCTAGACACAATAAATGCCAATATTAACTAAAAATGAAGACCAAAACCTCAAACATGTAGCCTATATTTCCAAAATGTTATTTGATGCTTTTCGGAGCCAGTCATTAGCCACACAGGCACTCATTGCCACTAACACCGACACACGCACACACCATGCACACTGAGATTCATCAACCAGTGCATATTTAACAAGGCCGTAGGCCATGCCAACAGTGTCCACAAACAATCATCAATCATGAGAAGCTACACACTCACGCACACGCGCGCGCACACACACACACACACACACACACACACACACACACACACACACACACACACACTCCAACCAGGTGGTCGACTCTCCTCTCACAATAGCTCATTTTCCGGGCCAAATAAAACACCCCTGTTGAAGGCATTGACTGTGAGTGCTTGTCTTTTCTAATGAATCGCTTATTGACTGGAAAAGCCACCGGAGCCCCGCCCCCTTTCTCTCACCCTGCATGGTGAAGGTAGAGCAGGAATGTGACAGCCTGAGCAGTGGGACAACACAGTCAGTCTCCTTTGAGAAGCTGATGTACAATACTGTGTTGCCATAGCTACCAAGAAAGAGAGAGTGAAGGGGGGGATGGAGAAAGGAGGGAGAGAAGGGGCTAGACTGCAAAGGAAAATTAATTTGTGTACAAGGCCATGTCGCAAAGAAAATTGCATTTTTCCGTTAGATGGGGACAGAGGGAGAAGCCATTGTTAGTCCAGTGCTTGTGTGTGTGTGTGTGTGTGTGTGTGTGTGTGTGTGTGTGTGTGTGTGTGTGTGTGTGTGTGTGTGTGTGTGTGTGTGTGTGTGTGTGTGTGTGTGTGTGCGCGCGCGCGCGTGTGTGTGTGTGTGTGTGTGTGTGTGTGTGCCGCATTTCTACAGCCATCCAGATGCTCATGTCAGTGGATTGTGGGCAGAAGTGTTGCAGGATGTCAAAAGGCTCTTCATTACAGAGGTTCTTAAATAAAACAGACCGAAAGGCTTAAAATAAGACGCAGCCCATGCAGCGCAATACACACCAACGCAAAGTAGAGAGACAAATGAAGGAAACGAAGCAATCTCTGACGAATTTACTGCATGCGTGTGTTACATCCCTGGCTCTCTCTCTCACACACACACACACACACACACACACACACACACACACACACACACACACACACACACACACACACACACACACACACACACACACACACACACACACACACACACACACACACACGCCTCTGCAGGCAACAAAATGCACATGAGCACACTTTGCATACATTGCTCTGACACACACAGAGTGAGAGAAAGATTTTTCTCCTTTTCGTGGCATGACGAGCTGTCTGAATTCCACGGATCTCTAAGTAGGTCATGCAGCCTTTTTCAGAGTTCCACTCCTCCCCACGCTGCATCAAAAATGCATAAATCCCTGCACATTCTCCCTGCTAGCAGCTTCCCAGGCCGGCTAAAGCACATCTTTAGTGATCCTAATCCCATCAAAAGGTGGTTCTGCTCGTATGTAAACACAACATGGGATAAAAATGCAATCTCTGGCAGTTACATTCATGATGACTCCTCATTTTAGAGGGGGATGTTTATGAAGTTATAATGCAGCAATCCACTTAGTGATTAGGCGAGGGTGGGGACGGTGCATGCAGTACGGAGAGCCGAGGTTGGCATAGGTCCAGTTAAAATAGAAATGAGCCGAGCATTTTGGTTGCTAACAAAGCTGGGCTGGTTGGCGATGCTATCTCTAATGATACACTCCAATGTCTAATGAGTTGATTCAGTTGAATAGTGAAGACACAAAGTGAACGCAGGTGAGATAAGCGCCAGCGTGCCTCCAGACAATGGAGGAGCAATCAAGAGACGGTGCCTTTACACAGTGTGGAAATGTTACGACTGATGTTCACAGGGCCTTTTGTAAGAGCTGGGCCATGGTCTCTTTTGGCTTTTTGCATGTCTAAAATGTAATGCATCAAAAACTAAAACATCTTCTTTATCCTACATCCAAGAATTTAATTAATGACAAGACATACTGCTTAAAAAATTAACCACTGTCTTTGTAAAAGCTCCACATTTGTAATTTAAAAAGACAGTCACATTAAAATATTGATAGACATTTTATCTTTGCTTGGGCGAGTGACAGCTGTGCTTCCTGTCAACCAAAAGTTCTCTGTCTCTCACTGGGTATTGAGTTCATCCATAGATTAATAATTGAGTAGGTCACAATAATAGTCTTACTCTGCTACATCCCAATCTCTGACCACGGAGTCACTCATGGGACCACAAATGACAGTCATCACCAATGACTCTTTGCAACTGCATCACCTATCGTGGTTCTCCTTTGTGTGTGTGTGTGTGTGTGTGTGTGTGTGTGTGTGTGTGTGTGTGTGTGTGTGTGTGTGTGTGTGTGTGTGTGTGTGTGTGTGTGTGTGTGTGTGTGTGTGTGTGTGTGCGCGCATGGGTGCGTGCGTGTGGGGGGGTGGAGGGGGCAGGAGGGGGGTGGAGGGGTGCGTGTGAGCCTGAATAATTTAAGAGAGCCAAGTACCCGTTCTGAAATGCATGTGAAGAAACCACATAGAGGACAGCTCTAAATGCTAAACTGACTAAGAATTGTCTAATCAATTCATCCAGTTTATTTATAATTTTATGGGTCTATTTATACTGCTTGTCATATCTTTCATCTGCCATCTGAAATGCTAGACTCCGAGACAGTCTAATTTCATGCTTTCAAATTTTCTACACTCCGGTCCCTATTGTTTCCTGTTGCTGTTGTTTTAGTTGTGAGAGGAGAAGAGATTTATTTCTCGTCACCTGAGCCAGGTACTGTTTGGCTGCTCTGACCTATAAGATCCAAACTTTTTACACATGCTGATCAGTTCTCCGAGAGAAGCACTCTTTTAAACTGCAGCAGACTATCTGAAATGTGCCACAGCAGAAACAATCGCTGTCTTCCTGTCAAAGTTAAACATGAAAGTAGAAGAAAATATTTTTGGAGAATATTTTGGTGAAGTAGAAAACTTTATTTTACTGCTATCCTGTGGGGTGCGTACCTGCCAGCATGTCAAAATGTAACATTAATGAAGGCCACAAATGCTGTCAATAAGAACACACTAGAAGTTGCCAGCCTAAAAGACAAGCCTAATGCCAGCGTGCAACTCCACCTCATAAATAAAAGAACCTGCAGTTTCTCAACCAAATAAATCACAAAGATGTATATGGGAGACACAGAAAAGACAATGGTGTGTGTCAGGAAATCAGAAGAGGGAAACATATACAGTCTTCTTCCCTGCTGTGTCACTGTTGGACACGTGGCCCCTCCCACATCCAAGCATGTCGGCCGCAATAAACAATGTGAGACTAACGTCAGACTCCACCAAACACATGCTCTCCTCAGACGATTGTTACAGTTGAAATAAATATATAAAATATGACTGTTAAAGCATTGTAACTATCAAGTTTCTGTTTGAAACTCAAGTCCTGCAAATTTTTAAAAGATAGTTCGCATTTTTAAAAAATAACATTTTGAATATTTGAATCGCTTTACCTGGCAGTCAGACAGTCCAAAATCAACAAAACTGAAGTAATCGATCACACACAAAAATTTACAGATGTAAATTTCTAAGTTTTATTTAAAATGAACAAAACCTACTGGGGTAAAAAAAAAAACATTGATAAAAATGGAGCATTGCTTTTTCTGTGTAATTTTACCTTGCAAAACATAGGAACTGTTGGTCTACCGCAGCGCACGCGCACACACACACACACACACACACACACACCTAAACGATTGAGGCAGAGGTTGACAGGCAGCTCCCGAGTTTTGCCAGGTAAAATGACTGTTTTTGTAAAGGGAGTCTGGTGGCTTTGATGAGAGCCTAGATGGTTATAACAGGCTCAGTTCTCCATTTGAAAGGGATGTTTGACAGCAAGGTAAAGCTTTGAAAACATTACAGAGTACATTTTATGTGATATTAATTATTTTTAGGTGTTAAAATTCATTTGGTTGCTGACCCCGTCCTTAGCAGTGCATAACTTTGCTTCTGTGCCGGTACAGCTGCCTGCTTCTCCAAGCTGAGGATTTGCCGACCCCCATCGACTGCAGGTGATACATAGACTATGAATAAGTAGCTTACCTTATACAACCACACTTCAAAAACTATACTTTTGAGAAACAAAGTAGTAAAGGTCGTATGCACAAAAGCATGTGCAGAGACTGAATTTCCATTGGAGACTTTGACCTCTGACCTCTCTGTGAAGTAAAATCTGAATTTCAATACCTGAACCGCTGAGCATGAGCTACTCATCACTCATTCCCGACTCGTCTTCAAATGACCAGGACAAGCAGAGAGCATTGATTTAAACAATATTTGCGACAAAATGTGCACACCACACTAGTTAATTTCTACACTTAACCTTAATAATCCAGGAAGTGTTCCACACTGAATTACCAATTAGTAACAAGGGATGTAGCTCTCCAGCCAACATCAGTTTCAGTCAACAAAGAAACCATGGGCCAGATATGGTTATTTACTTACACATGAATGAAAGAGGCATGCAAGATATCATTCTTTCAGTCAATGACATTTACAGATGCCTTGCTCTCATACACCAGTATACTGCCACTATTTTGCATGGATGTGGCTCGGTACCTGACTAGCTGTGTAAGAGGTCTTTTTTTTTGCACCTACAAAAATCAGATTCGTTAGTTGTGTCTGCGTCAATAACAGTTGCTTTCCTCAAAATGACAATGAGTTTACTGTACTCAAACGGCCACCACATTCACATCTGAATCCTATAGAGCACTTTTCAGATGAGGTGCAATGGAAGATTGTATGACGAAGGCGCCGTCCATAAATCTGCAGCAAAGAAGTGATGTTATCACGTCAATATGGACAATAAACTCCGAGCAAAGTTTCCAGCACTGAGTTGAATCAATACCACTTTCACAGAGTTTTAATCCTAGGATGCTCCCTGGTTCACCATAAATGGGAAAACATCCTCAACAGAGTCCTGCTGCCTTTGAATGGTATAATCCAGGTGTAACCACTACATGGCCTGGATGACTAAGAAAATGTACAGGTACAATAGTTTTATCAAAAACTGTTTCAGAGGCAGTGTTTTAATCGAACGTTATTGTTTGCATTAAGCCTCAACAAATTAGCACAGCGCACCGCCATGAAAAATAGCCACAGATTGCTTTTACAATATGCCGAGCTGCAAACCCGACCACAGTGAAAGCAAATCAAAACGTATTTACATCACAGGAGGAAGCCAGGGAGATATAGTCTAATTCAGAGGATGTTTTGGCCTGCAGGAGGAGGGATAGGAGTCTTCTTCGGTTTGAATCTCCCAAACTTGCACAGGCAGCTGAGTTTAATGAGTGTTGCCGAGTTCTGGTGAGCATGGGCTACCAGGCAGTTACAGAACACGCTTTCTCCTCTTTACCTTCCCTCTCGACTCCACAATGCCCTGTGGCTTCTTTTCTTTCCCAGTGAACCAACAACCCCTCACATGCAACGTGTCATACAAAAGACCAAAAGGCCAACATTGAAATAACGACACCTCCGGGGCTTGAACACAATGCTCTGTTGCCCCTTTGTGCTTGCTACCTTTCACTCGCTGTATTTCAGTTTGTGTGCATGCGTGTTTAAAACATACTACTGTTTACTCAAGTGTGAAAATCCAGAAATCCTCAACAGCAAGCGCCCAAGGGGTCGCTCCTAATTGCCCCAACACAAGTAGGCTAAAGCAGTTCATCTCAAATTGACAAAACAAAAGACAAACACAAAGCAGAAGTGTGCCACCGCAGGCAGCAGGCTTCTCATATTTCCATATAATCCTCAGATGGCTTCAGAGCTCCTATTTAAAGATGTGTTTAAAAGCATCAAGCATCAGTAATGAGCCTAAGTGGTATGCCGTCTCAAAAGCGGGTATATAGAGCAGATAAACAAGAATGACTATTATGGGACCAAAATAATGAACAAAATGCAAAAAAAAAAAAAGGTTGAAAAGAAAAAAAGAAAAGAAGATAAGAGGAACAACACTCCATAGAAATGTGTGCTTCTGCCTCTCTGCACACCTGATTGCCTGTGTGCGCAACTACAGTGTTCAAGCGCGAGTGTGTGTGTCTGCTCCCCTCTCCGACAAGCACTAATGAATAAAATAACATTGGAGGAAGATGAACTACTTCCTTTGTGAACTCATCAGGCAGACATTGGCATGCACCACTGCCTTCAAGATGGCTGCCTTGCTGCCCCCCTCCCTGTGTATACTGTCTGCTACAGCTGGTGAGAATATTGTAGAATATGCTGTCATTGAAGATGTCCGTACAACTCTGAAGGTACCGGTACAGGCTATAGCATGCTAAATAAACCTGCATTGCTCAGGGGGGGAACAGCTTTAATACTTTATAGCCAAAGAATTATTTTTCTTTCTGAGGAAAATATTCAAGTTCTGCTTAGTGATCAAATTTAGAACTTAAAGCTGCTGCTACGTTTAAATGCGCTGCTGTGCCTGAGAGCAGCTTGAAAAGTCGAGAGCAAAAACAAAACTAAAAGAGTCTGTGGCGGTTCCTGAAAGCTTCTGCACAAAGCACCACTGGAAATAACTGCCGTTCAGGTATGATGATAAATGTGGACAGCTGGGATGGAAGCAAAGGAGTGTGACTCTGGAGGTTCTTCTTTCATGTGTTTGATGTGTCTCCAGGAGGATGGCAATGCCCCTAGGGGAGCAGGCCGGGCCAGAAGGCCTTTGATGAGGCACCTCCACTGGCTGTGATCGGATAAAACTGCTCCCCTCTCATTCGTACCTGCCCCGAGAGATGATGCTATGACTCTGATAGTCGAATGGATTTATCGAATAATAAAAGGGATTCCATGCCATTGTACCGAAGGTGGAGCTCAGATATTGTGTTGTAGGAATATCTGTAGGTAGAAAGAATTCCCGAGCGATATGCTCGAACAAAAAACTCTAAAATTCTATAATTGCAGCTGAATTAACTGTATCCCTCTCTTTACACAAACATCTCCTGTTACGTCTTTTCTTCTAATCTGAAATCAGAATTACAGGTATGCTTTCCTAGACAAAGATCAAACAGAGGGACTCTGTGATGACATTACAATGACAGTGGAAGCTCTGAAGTCTACATATTCGGTCCCCAGTGTGTTGCTGGGGTAGAGGCAAATTGCTGATGAGAAATAATTTAAAATGTGCTGTCCATCAGAAGAAGAACAAAACAAAAAAAACGGCATGAGGGCTGGACGGTGGACAGAAATAAAGGGGGGAAAAAATGGCAGAAAGAGCAAGGTAGAGTTCATGAGTGACAAATGAAGAGTGTGTGAGAAATGAAGACACAAATTGCGGGAGGAAGCGTGACGGATAGAAACGGGGAGAGAACGTGTGAAAAGGACGGAGAAAAAGGAGTGGAGAATGAGAAAACGAGCAAGGGAGGAGGCAGAAAAGTTCCATCACTGTTGCGATAATGTGGGTGGAAGGCAGCGTGTGGGCAGATACATGGGAGAGAAGAATGCAGAGGGAACTGGCTCATGACTCTCTCTTCCTCTGACTCTCCTCACATCAACTCATCCACGGAGATGCAGGATGAGCATGAGACTGTTCTCGTTTCACGTCTCCACATTCCTGCACACAGCCACAAACCTCTGTTAAGATAATGATGGCTGCAGTCACTAGGGGAAAGAGGGGAACTATGCCTGAAATTGTGTTAGAGTGTGTGTGTGTGTGTGTGTGTGTGTGTGTGTGTGTGTGTGTGTGTGTGTGTGTGTGTGTGTGTGTGTGTGTGTGTGTGTGTGTGTGTGTGTGTGCGTGTGTCAGTCAATTGCTTTCACAGAACAAAGAACCATGTCAATCAAGAGGACTAATCCCGCCCCTTACTTGCAGTCTGTTTCATCATTGGTGGGAGTGAGGAGACACAGAGCAGAACGGCAAGTACACATGAGATCTTAACATGTTCTCGCACAAACATACATGAGCTCATTCAGTCTCTACACACACACACACACACACACACACACACACACACACACACACACACACACACACACGCGCGCGCGCACGCACACACACACACGTGCATACACACACATACACACGTGCACGCACGCACGCACTCATGTACGCACACACACACACACACACACACACACGCACGCACGCACACACGCACACATGTGCAAACCATTTGCTGCTTTTGAATGTCGCCACTGGTCGGCAAGGAAATGGATTTTTCACTCATATCCTGCTCGGTCAGCCTGCAGCATGTTGCCATGGTAACAGAGAACCTGTTGAAGGGGTTAACTGCATCACTGGTGTTTAGGAGAAAGGTTTTCATGTGACTGTATTTGCAGATTGGAATTGGCCCACTGACAGGAATGTGTGTTCGTACATGTGCTAGGTGTGTATATCAATATTTGTCTGACGTAGCGTGCACTGACGTGTTTCAGGTTCTTTTCCTGTCTTTGTGTGTGAGAAAGAAGAGGCTGACAAGGGTTGCAGGAAGAACAAGAGTGACAACGAACGAGTGCAAAACAAACAGATGCCGTTGTCTCCATGGTTGCAGAAGTCCAAAATATTTTTAAGCGAACCAATTCATCATAAATCTGTATTGAGAGTGTGTCACATACTCTCCCACTGTTGTAAATATCCAGGAAGGTTCTAAAATGCTCAGAAGCGCCGCAAGTAGATGCATGACTATCATTGTGCAGCCCACTCTCACGCACAAACATATGTGCACACGAGGATCAATAAACTGCCTTTATGTTCATGAACAAAACTAAAACTGAATACTAGGCAATTTATCAATATGGATCTGTAGACTTTGACCTGTGATGTCATTCCTCGAAAAGAATAATCACAGTGGGACAGCCAAAGCCTTGTATGCATCTCCATCTAAATAATCTATTAGCTACATAATAAGTGAAATAAAGTATGTTGTTGCCATCATATTGCCTATTTGCACTTTACATTTTAACCAGGAAAAAGTAGTGGACCTCAGTTATCAACATGCAATTCCCCGTATAGTTACAAAACAAAAAATCTGCACTTGAAATGTTTATCACAGTCTTGGGATCTTATTTGTATTAAACAAAAAAATGATCGCACCATTTAAAGCATGCGCTCAAGTCATTAGGGCTTTCTGGTGGCCGCAATGATGAGAGTAAGTGACTAAAACTATTTGGCATCATTTAATTTCAATTATTATTTCAAAGCAAGTCATTGCATTGGATTACTTTAAAATTACTTTCCAAACAAATGTTTTAAACTTGGCAATAAAGCTGAAAATTCTTTCATTAAAAGTTCTGCAGTATAATGAGTTAAGATTGGAGGGTTTGGATTTTAAAGCACAACCACCAAAACAAACCAAATCACAACTTGCCGCAGTAAAACAAAAATTCAGGTCAACTCCATGCCGAGTGAGGATAGAACTATACATACAGGGCAGGGCGCTCTGCACTATTTTAGACACTGGTTTCTGAATGACTCTTTATAAATATCTCTTTGTCTTATCTGACGACGCGGCAAAAAGAATCGTAGCGGTTGCTCAGAGCAACACACATTGATTTGGCTGGCAAACAGGAGAACCAATCAAAAACCAGAGCAAAATTTAAGCACATGCTGTCAAATGAATGGAGCCCGTCTAGAGGTAGACAGACAGTGAAAAGATGCAGAGCAACAGACTGAATATTATTCTATATGTGCTATTTACCAAAAGGAATATATTTAGCTGTACCCCTTTGTAATCAACAACAAAATTCTCAGTAACTGTTACTGATTACAATTACGTTTATTTTTTTGATGTAATTATGCACTTACATGTAACTAGTTACTCCACTACAATGAATATGATACATATGTTGACTTCAACAAATTAAAATGCTGTCTAACCTGAATCTTTTGTTTAATTTAATCAAATTCAGCCTAACTTTTTGTATTTGTTTTCCCAGTAGTTGTTAAGGTTTGATAAAAAAAAAATTAAAAAAATCTATTTGGAACTTGGGGCACAACAGAAAACAGAAAACAGTGGAAATGTTTGAGCCATGAGTTTCACAACAGGATCTTTTGACATTCTACACTATATGCTCACATACTATGACTCTAAAAACATTCTCATTTTGTCCCACAAATAAAGTTGAAGATAACGGTAAGTACAGTATAAACTTAAAGTTTATACGAGACAGCATTTTTGATTTGTGATGTCTTTGTGGTTGTTCTTTTTGTGTTGAAGAGCAAAGAGATGGAAAATGCTGACGCTGTGGTTTGTTGTTGTGAAATAAAATTAGTCACACACACAGAGCAGTTTACTGGTCCCCAGAGGTCAACTGCCACCACTACTGCAGGACATTCTGCATGGTCGGATGATATTCGGGTTTAAAGTGTTGATGTTTTTGTTTCCTTGTGGCTTGTTCCAACACGCTTCTCAGACGTACGTTGTAGCCAATGCATTAACATGCTGGCAGTCTGAACACGTGGTACTCTTTGCCGCACTCAAGTCATTTGGAGCCCAAAGTCTGGCACGTTTGGTGAGATGCGACCGCTGCGTTCAATAAGCAGGCACCATACTATGATCACTATGGTCCAAATTAGCTATACTTGGATACTGTGCACAACAGATGTAAACGCTAACTGTATCCACGTGCACCACTGCTGGTGATGCAGTATGACGTCAACATTACTCCACAGTCACTGTTTCAAAAATAAAAAATAAAGTGTTTCTCTGGCACCTTCTCTGGCAGATCTCATTATTTCCATCTACTTCCATTGATGACAGGCGAGGGTGTCAAGTGTCCTCCATGTCTGCGCACCCAAAACAAAAGCAGCAGTAACGTGTAGAAGTACCCCACTGCAAAGTTAGCTGGAGGAACTGTATCAGTTGTATTTGGCTGTCTATTGTGTAATAATGTGTTTACAGGTGTCATGTGGTAGACGGCGTAATAATACATGGGTATGGAACATTAATGTGACGTGAATGTTGGCCAGAGGGGGAGTTTGGGGAGCTAATTGAACTCGGGCACAGTGCAGATCCATCGTACCTAATTGTGGGAGTGCCTAAATTAATCTATTCGGCATTAGTATAAATTAATAAATTAACAATCTGTGGACACCGTCTAGACAAAGAGTGGATATACTTAAATTCTATTTGCCATGTTAATGTGATTCTGTTCATTAGCTGTTCAATCAGAGGATGCCCGTGGACTACCAACATGGCACACAAGCTCCATTTTTAGTTCACTGAGTATTCATGATTTCAAGTCTCCGTCTGTGTCACCAGGACTGGTCTTAGTAAAGAGCGGAGTTGGCCTGAGGCACTTCTTGTACAGTGTATCTGATCCAACCATGCACATAGAGAGGGGACGCTGGTAGAGACTGTTTAACACTGTATACAGCTTCAGAGTTGATGAGCCTGGAAAGGGATTGATGATGTGTGTTGGGAAACACAGCCCAGTGTTTCCAGGCTGCAGATCACGGTGGCGAGAACAGTGGCCAGCACCGATGACATAAAATCCGCCTATCAGCACTGCACGAGAGGATTTTCAAAATGGCCAGGGCTCTCTGGGCCCGTTTTTGTGCGTCTGATCTGACTACTGTACACTGCACTTGTTACAAATATACAGAAATGGCTCAAAAGCCTTTCTCAGGAGAAGCACAATTGGATGCATGACTCATGCAAGCACAAACACATACACAGTTGCATAGAGAAGAATCAATAACAATCTCTGTTTTCACAGATCACCACAAGTACAAATGTTCCAAGAGTGTGTTTGTCCATAAGCGCATGAGTCCACAGAAAATAGGCATATGTGCATGCTATTGCACAGCACGCAAAAAAAAACAACCTGATCCCATGACGAGAGTGTCTTTTGTTTCCTTTGGTTGTCTTCAAAACCTTTCATAAGACTGATGCTACCCGTCACGTCTGTTTTTTCATGATCGTGACAACTAAATCTCATTGTTAGTCCAGTCAAGTCGTTTTATCTGCAGTGCACATTTACAAATGACAAACGATGACCAAAGAGCTTCTCAGAGGGATGAAATAACAAGCACGCGTAAAAGAAAATAAGTCAATCAAAAAGCATAGAACACCTAGTAATACAGCAAAAAATGGACCAAAGATACAATTAGGACAAGGTTTAGGTCAATAATCCAGCTCTTACTACACAAAGACTGCTGTGGACAATGGAGATGATGGACAATCCTTTTCTTTCAGTTAGAAATGTACCTACATGCGAACACAAAAGACAACAGGTCCTCACCAAACCAATGAACCAATTACAGAGAATGACACTGAAAAACAGATTATGTGATCCGTAGCCAATTGAGTCCTGTCCTCTCTTTTCAGAGAAGGACGGACACGAAACTGTGACAGTGATGTGTCCTGGCATCCTCAAAACGTAACCTGTGTGTGTGTGTGTGTGTGTGTGTGTGTGTGTGTGTGTGTGTGTGTGTGTGTGTGTGTGTGTGTGTGTGTGTGTGTGTGTGTGTGTGTGTGTGTGTGTGTGTGTGTGTGTGTGTGTGTGTGTGTGTGTGTGTGTGGTTTATTCATTCGCTGGTGAATCACTGGGCTCTGGGGGTCCGGGCTGATTTCCTTTCACCCTGCCAACTCCCAATGGTCTTTGCCTCTACTCACTCTCAATCCCTCGCTTCTTGCCCTCCATTTCTCCGCTGTCACATGAAAACACACTGAACTCTTAAAAAAAAAAAAAAGACTTTAACATTTCAGGAATTAGAAAAAGAAGACGCCTGATACATGCAAAGGAATATATACACTTTTTGGCACATGAGGGTTAGTGTTATTAACTCAACTTAAGACATAGAGGAATAGGACACTGGTAATTGTATACGGTTAAAGGACTGAAAATAAATATTTTGCAGAGATAAATGTATTGAGTTTTTACTGCTGGAATAACAACAGTAACGAGTGTCATGCGGTTTACGGTCTACTTTAACTGTCCTGTAAGCCTAAAAATCTGCACAGAAAGCATGTTGCCGTCCCCCTGTAACCACTTTGGAGCAGCCTTTTCGTGGCTTTGTCACAACCAACTGACTGCTCCATTCCGCCATTGCTAGCAAAACAGGATGTTTTATCAGGCACAGCCAGTGGGGACTTGTACTCTCTGCCCTCTGATCTGTGTTCCCATCAGTTGAGCCAAGCTGCTGGACTAATGGACATCTGGGCAGATATTAGTGTGTTGTGCTTAGTCAATGAGAAAACTCTAGTTCCCCATGCTCCTCCTTACAGAGAAGGCGGGAAGAAAAAATTAACAATGACAAGACAAGAGGAGAAAACAGGAGCGTTAATTAGAGAACAGGAAAAAAGAAAATGTAAAAAGCAGGGTGAAGGAATGAGAGGGTGATATTTTGAATTTCAGATCGGGGTTTAAAAATCTGGTAAAAAGAGAACTGAAATGCAGAATTTCCACAATTCACGATACCAATCTTTTCAAACACAGCCAAGATGATCTCACGTTCCCTCTCTGTCTTACTATAATGTGGCAAAGCATGTGCATGCAGCAGCCATAACAACAATCACAAACATCACCCAGACCCAATGTCGTTCTCTCTGGCCTTAAATCTGACTAGCCACTTCCAGCTAAATTGGTCGGGTCTGATGAATAAACCAGTGCTGTGACTCCCAGCCCGGGAGAGGGCCATGCATTACTGCTATGAAATGTTAAATGACTTGCGAGGACTATAAAAGCAGCAGCACTTTGAGGATGGAGGGAGGGAGGGGAGGTGGGGGAGCTGGCTGCGTTTGCTCTTCCTCTCCTCTGCACAAGTGTCAGCTGCGCTCCCCGTCTTTTTAACCACTGGTGTGGAACGGGGCCCGGCTTGTTGGGGGTTTGAGCAGCATGGGCAAGGAGAGTGTGTGTGTGTGTGTGTGTGTGTGTGTGTGTGTGTGTGTGTGTGTGTGTGTGTGTGTGTGTGTGTGTGTGTGTGTGTGTGTGTGTGTGTGTGTGTGTGTGTGTGTGTGTGTGTGTGTGTGTCATACACAAGCGGTGTATGTGCTACAACTACAGCCTCAGCTGCCAGAAAAAGGCCCCTCCGGCTGGGTTCAGGTGCATGTATTATCTTTCAAACTCTGCCCCGTCTTCATTTTTACTTTCTCTATTTATTTATTTATTTATTTTTTACTTCTTTTTTTTGTGTGTGTTGCTTTCTTTCACTGTCTCCGCTTCTCGCTCCGCTACATGGCTCTGGGAAACTGACTGAGATAATAAAAGTTGGAAAAACACTCGCCTTCATCCTAACTGTCAAGCTTAAGCAGTGCGAGACAGATCTTCCTTCATACGTATTCAGCAAAACAAAACATGCACACACTTACACAAAAACAACGCATACAGAGGAAGGGTACGATTGCAGTCACACACGCACAAAAACACACACTTTAGGAGCAATCCCTGCTCATTAGAGCTTCCCTCTGTCGCTCTCTCTCTCTCTCTCTTTCTCTCTCTCTCAGCCCTGCAGGTTAAAAACATTTCATATTAGCCACGCTTAAAACAGCCACGCTGAAGTGAGATATGGGGGGAAAACTTTTTTTTTTTTTTACCGATTTACATAATTCATGTTTTCATGCATGCGGCAAGTTGTACATCTGGCATATTGTCTGGAGAGAGAACGCGCATTGCATGTTCTTTAAACACACACATGGGTATGGATGAAAGAGGAAGACAAGTGGAAGGAGCCACTCGCATGTGTGCATGCACAGCATTACTTGGCAGGAAACACAAAGGAAAGCCCCATTAGACACCAATGCTGCTACTTGGTACGGACAGGAACTGAGTGTGTATGTGTACATATGTGCGTTTTGCTCGAGCGCGTTTTCTCCCACATATAAGTGTGACTATTAGAGAGAGTATTGGGGGTAAAGCAAAGAACAAGGATAAAGAGATTCCAAAAAAAAAATGATGTGAGGAGGCAAAGGCGAAACAGTAGAGATGCTATGTTTACACTGTGCCGCACGAAAGTACTGCCAGCCGGGCAGAAGACTGTGCTTTGAACCAGGGGCTATGTATAAACTGTGCCACCACTGTACTTATGGCAATTGTGAGCCAAATGAATGAGTTTGGTCAGGCAAGAATAATATAGGGCTGTCATATGAAGAGGCGCAGGGGGAGGGTGGGGGGCCTTGGCTGTAGGTTGTTATATCTGTAGATCCCCGGAGGAGAAAACCCCTGGATTATCCTTTCACGTCAAGTTTGTGTAAAGAAAGTCTCTCTGATCCCCCCCGCCCCCTTAAAAAAAAAAAAAGTCGATCATCATTGTATGTTTAAAAGCATGGAAGGAGCATGTGAAGCCACCACGAGATGTTTGGCCCGTGTGGGATAAGAGACGAAGGAGGAAGAATTCTAATCACCAATCCTCAGTTCAGACACGAGGACCGAAATTCACTGCTTTCAGGTCTCATCAACAACAACAACAACAACAACAACAACAACAACAACTCGGGATGAAAACAGGGGTGCTTGTCAGAAAATGAGATGCCACATTGGTTTCTTGAGTGACAAAATAGAAGCGCAACTGATCCCTTTATTAATTCCAATAATTCAACCACAAAATGATTTATATGGGACGCTGATCCTAATTCCACCAAAAAGACTGTTGTGAGAGAAAATAACACCTTCAAATGATCTCACCAGCTTTTGTCATATATCACCATCGAAGCCCTCTAATGTGCAAGATGTGCAAAGCAGCTAGTTCTATTGCGATGACAGTATTAGTCCGTTTTAGCCTGTAGAATTAAGTCAGCTGTGTGAATGGGAGCGCTGCGAGGAGCCATGTTGTCAACAGCTTCATTAAAAGAGAGCAGGACACCGTGACCTCCACAAACCCATGAGGCTCGTCCATCATTACAAACAACCCCACTTCAAACGGCTCCAAATGGATTCGCACAACCTCGTGGAGTTTCCCAGACAATCGAGACGGTGAGCCTTTTCTCCCTCATATTTTTGCAGCACTTTTTCTAACTCCTCTGCACAACTCTCTCTCTCTTCTAATCAACTGTGCTTTGTTTTCTCATCCCTCCATTCCTTCTTGTCTCTATCCAGTCTTTTCTGTCATCTCATCAGCTATTCTCTCTCTCTCTCTCTCTCTCTCTCTCTTTTTCTCTCTCTCATTCTAAACCATAACCCTTAATCTCACCAAGGGCCAAATCAGCAGATTAGAAAGAGAGTGACTCTCTCTCAGACTTTGCCAAGCAGTTTAATGTTCTGTTCAGAGAAAGTTAGAAGCAGATTAAATCCAAGAAATTTCTTTTTCTCCTCTCTTTTCAATCCTGGCACAAGAGTGCAGACGTGCAACAAGCAACAACAAATCTTCCTCTGTGCCTGATGGTTGATTTAAATATCA
Organism: Brachyistius frenatus; assembly: GCF_029030835.1. NCBI lineage: Eukaryota > Metazoa > Chordata > Actinopteri > Embiotocidae > Brachyistius > Brachyistius frenatus. Next base: position 5,117,209 of record NW_027210601.1, read on the forward strand.
TTGGATGTAGCCGGATTTTTCAGTGTATAAAACACTTCATCTTTAAACCCTATTATTATTCAGTTTGACATTTGTTGACTGTAAAGTCTATTTGCTGTGAAAGTCTTCTTGAGATATATGATAAACTTCAACTTTTGGTAATTTATTCACCTAAATCTGTTATTTTTTTGTGTGCGTCTTCAGGCAACTGCAGCATGAGCTAGACCAAACTGTGGTAAACCTTTAAAATATTCACTGGTATTAAATTTGCATCTTGAATCTATTCCTTTAGCTTAAATGAACAATACTTTCTACAGACAATGTAACATTTATTTCTCAATAAATATTGCATAGTCTACAGAAGCAGTCTGCTTGTCACCAGATACAAACTTAAACTGGAAAACCTGTTAATGTCGCCACCCGCTCCAGCCGTGACACGTGAATAAAAGGAGCATCTCCTTCAAGCCATTGATTGCGTGGGTTGGTTAATCAATGGGGAAACAGGTTTAATGCATAGTAGAGTGAGAGAGACAAATATTTACAAAGTGCCACCCCACAGAGTGGTGGCAGCCTGCCATCATGATGAAAAGTGTTGCTTCCACTCGAGGGTTAATCAATCTCTTACATAATAATCAGGGGATACGACAGCACCGGGGTTCCGGGCTTATACGCAGGCATCCTTGGGCGCATAATGATGATGCGTGACAGAATATTTCCTCCGGGCTGCCGTACACCGCACGCATCCATCACTACCAAGCAGAGGGTAGAAGTGGTGGAGACAAGGGGAAAGCAGCAATGGGTAGGAAGAAATTAAAGAGGGGAACAAGGGATGTTGTAATACAAGCGCGTGGGTGTGGATTGCTGGTTGCCTTGAGGATCAAACAGCAGGCATGAAGGGTATTTGGGGAAACGGTGGTCTTCAAAGAAATGTGGGTTGTGTGGCAAGTCTGCGTGTTTATGGGTTTAAAATTTTTTTTTTTTTTTTTTAAAGGCAGGTGTTTCTATGGGAACCTTGTCTGTGCTTCTGTGCATTACTGCACACTGACATTTACTTTACATTCAGAAGAGCGTGACCGCGCACACACAGCCAGGTTTCCTCTGGAGATTAAAGATTACAATTTTTACTTTTCCTAATCCTGCTATGTGTCTCTGCAGCTCTCTCTTGCTCTGCATTTATAATCCATTTTGAGATATTTCTCAGCTGAATCTGAAATGCAGAAAAAAAAATTCATTTACATACTGAATATATTTCCTCTTTTCTGTGACACACTGAGCCTAGATGTATCTGGGCTCCTTTGATCTTACTTGAGATGTCTCTTGATCTAAATGAGACTGGACATCGCTTAAAAAAGACCCACACCTGTCAAAACGGTCTCACTATTAGCAGTACATTTTAAAGCAGGAAACATTTCATCTGCATTCAACACCTATTACAATGGCAAATGTAGACAAAATGATATATCGTGGGGGGTTTGAGCAGCATGAGCAACATTGTAGGAAGAGTAGAACCTCTGAAAACATCAAAAACAATAAGGGTTCATCCATCTTTCAGTAATTTTGTCTGTGGTGCAAAGCTCCAGAAGATGTTACTTCTGCTACTATAGATATAAATATATAAGTCAGGAATATATAGTTTCATTTCTAGGAAGTCCAAGACATTATCCAGTACATTTGTGTAAAGTAGGTTTACGAAAAGCTCTTAAAAGAGGGGCAGATAGTGCATTTGTTGTGGACTGTTCTCGGTGAAACATTTGATTAGGAAAGCTTAAGTGACTTGGAATAAAAACAACAGTGGCCATGTTCATTGGGATCCCGTGCAATAGCTTGGCTCATAATGTCCTTTAAAGAGCTTGGAGTTTGTATATCTGTTTCTCAGCATTGAAACGGCCGACTGTACACACGCCAAACCATTCGAGTGTTGCTTCAGGGCAGGTCGATTGATGTCCACACGCAGCCTGCAGACCTGCAGACCTGCAGACCACAGTTCTAAAAAGGCCTCGTTCAATTTCACACATCTCAGAAAGGTGTCCAATGAAGATTTGTCAATCTAAAAGCCACATAGTTGGCGATGCTCTCAATACAAACGTAAGGCTGGGTATGGGCCTTCGATACTTTTATGGGACTGACCGAATTGCTTTAATACCATCTAGTACTGAAAAAAATGCTTCGTCATTCACTATCAAATATATACAGTATATAGACAGCTCCATGTAGGCTCTACTTAGGCAGGCGCCCGCATGAAGAAAAGCAGTTGGTTTTAACTTAGAAAATCTTACCTTGGAACACCTTATTTCCATAATTGACCGCGTGGACACATTTCTGCACTTAAAATAGAAAGTGCAAGTACACAAGTGCACGATTTGAGACACAGCCAAGGTATCAGTACTGACGTATACAATTTTTTTTTTTTTTTTTTGCTACTACTCATCCCTACACAAACTTGAAAAACAATGTGATAAAAAAAAAAAAAAAAAAACTAACGAATAAAATGAATTATTTAAAGAGTTACAACAGTGCTCGTTTTTAATTTACAAAAAGAGAAATGTGATTGTCACTACAGATTATTGCATACACGCAAATAGTGCATGTGCAAAATATGTATCTGTTTCTCTCTGCGGCGCACATAAGCAGAGAGTGTGCTACTGCTCTGATTGTCCGTGGCAGATCTATCGCTCCTCGTTTGATATTTCCCCCTCTGATAAAGCCTGGGGAGGAAGCGCCGGCTCCGCGGCCTTCCTGCTCACCCAGCCCCCGCGCCCACAGTTCCCGGTAGGTGGTGTTTTCCTCGCCCGCCTGCCGCGCCAAGCGCAACATGTGACAGTAGCGGCACATGGTCTCCCCGAACCCCTCCCGCCCCCCTTCCCCGCACCCGACCGTCTGAGAACACCCCTCGACAAGCTTGGCGCACTCGTCATGTTCCTTCTCGCTCCCCAGCCAGCAACCCCAAATGACTATCTTGGAGGCACGCACGTGCATTCAGCCACACATAGGATACGTGGAGAATAGCAATTAAACTCATGTAATGACACACGGATGCAGAAATGTAGGTGAGCATTAAGCCCCCCCCCCCCCCCCCTCCCCGTGCCCGAGAAGGGAAGGCGAGATCTGTTCAGATCAAACCCTTCACGTATGCAGGGATGTCGTTGCCTCCGTCTTGATTTCCACAGCATATACCTTTTGCCTGCTCTGCTCTCACGTCATTAGAAAGGGGGTAAACATGCCAGGTTGTGTTCATGCCAGTCACATCCAGCTGTCATTATAATCTGGCTGAGCTACCTTCCTCCCCTTCCCGAAATCCTCTTTTCTCGAAACCTTCCTCGCGTCGCATCTTTCCCTCTGTGCTTTTTGCTCCGCCATATCCTCTTGTTCTTTGTCGCTTCATTTTGGTCTTTTCACCACAATCTCACCCTTACTCGGCCTCTAAATTATTTAGGTGTAGTCGCACAAAAGAACATGTCAGCTCTCTTTGACTACTGGCAATTCATACAGAGAATAAACATAATCGCCAACATAGGTATCGCCAACAAATTCTTCGCATAATCACACAAGTGAAAAAATTTCCAGGGACCTTCATGATACACTTCCACTGGGCATGGGGGTGGGGGATGTGAAGTGAGGCATGGAGGCTATGTGTAAATAAAACATAATTTCCTTGGTGACTTGAATGGGATCTGAGCATTAAAGACATTCGGTCTCCAGTGTCCAACCAGCTGCGTTAATATTTCAATTATCCTCATGAATAAATGAAGTAAATAGGCGCTAACATTATTCTTGGTCTGCCTCTGTTGTGCTGGGAGAAAGCTGTGACACGCAACAAGACTTCTGCCAAAGCCTTGTTTTGTAATATGGTCAGACTGATGAGCTATAAATCCTTAATGATTTGGGAGATATGGAAGGTGTATTCTTCTCTGGGTTTACATTTTGTTTTTAATTAAGAAAACAAATTTAGATTTCTGAATGTCTGTCAAATGAAATCCACAGTGCAACAGATGGTAAATAGGTTGTTTTTTTCGGAAGCTGTGATCATTGAAATATATTTGTACTTTACTTTCACTTGCACTTTAGTTTTTATATTTCATATCATCATGTTTAGCGCGACCGAGGGTCAGAGCTACGCTCAGGCTTTTTGGGCAAACAGTGGCTGCTCAATAGAAGGTTAACTCATCTTTTACCAAACAGGACCAGGATAGTTTTCCATTATTTTTCACTTGATGTCACTGATGACGTTAAACGGAAGGTGACATCATTTTAAAATCCCAATAATATCACAACTACACAGCATACATTCAATATGGTATAATTACTTCTAAAATCCTGCCTTTCTTTGCATCTCTGAAAGTTTACAGATTTCCTTTCCTCTTCTTCTTCTTCTTCTTCTTCTGCTGCTGCTGCTAGTATTACTTCTCTTCCCCTCGGCTTCGCCTCCATAAATTGGAGCTTGCCGTGATTTTTCTATCTGTCACAGCTTATTCCGCACAGCATCAGAGTGGAAGAACTTTCTCTTTCAGACACCGCTGACATTTACATTTGCCCTCTATCAAAGAAAGAAGAATGGTCGTGACCCCGCGGTGCCCTTGCCGTCGTTGTCACATATTCTGCCTTGAGGAACAATAGAGCAAACACTGATGCCCTCATCAATGCAACGCCGCTGACAGCGTGAATGAAACACGCATGCAAACGCTATCATTTAATAGTTTCAAATGTGTAGGCATAATATTTTTTTTTTTTTTTTTTTTTTTTTTAACCTTAAATTTGCAATCTAGGAAGACAGCTAATTGTTGTACCGAAGGATACTTTTTTTTTTTTTTATTTACATACAATATTATTGAAACTATCGATTCATAGTTTTCTGTCTATATTTCTTGACATTTCGTGCAATGAAATAACAATTGTGATGAATATAATCACTGTCGCTACAAATTCTGCAAATATCTCCCGCAAACAGCCATAAATACCGGTGGGATTAAATCAAACAGAGTAACAGGGAAATCCGCTGACAACAGCTTAATGCTGCTAAATAATTCCATACTTTAAGAGACACACAAGACAGACAAGAAGGGATGCTGCACACGGTTGAGAGGTGGAAGGCGCATTTCTGAAAATGTGATTCCACTGAGCTGAAGACGCCGGCATGAAGGGCTTCTAGAAATCAATAGAAGCTCCCCTGTGTGTACGACCAAGTCAACAGAGCAGTAAGCGGCACAGAGTCGGGGCATACAGATAATATTTATGTAGAGGGAGGCTGCCAACAACCGCCAGGGACCATGTATAATTCCGATTCATACATCTTAAAAGCAGCGATCTAGTAAATATAAGGCATGTTCATTTATTCAATAAGAACGCATCCAGCAACAGGTCAGCACTGGAGAATTGGTTGGTATGCCACCTTTAAATATTAATGCACACAACCCCAGGATTGTGTGTCTTATTCTTTTTAAAGTTCAGAAAATGTCTCCGAGCACACAAAAACACACACTCATCTATTGGGGGTCTGCGCATCTTTGTATGTCCGCAGACTGTGAGGTTGTGCGAGCACGGCTGCGACGTGACTTTAGGCCGAATCGTGTGCGTCGGTAACATTTAGTTGTGCTCACGCGAATCCAGTCAACAGCAGCGATGATGGATTCCTACGGTGCCGACAATTAGCAGATTTACCAACCTCATGAATAAACGCACACCATTTGCACACCACTAACTCTAATTGACGTCCCCTTTTGACACAATTTACATACATTAGAAGGCGCTGCGTTGCCAAAGGAGTCTTTACACATTTGTCAGAGCCAAAAGGTAAAAACACAATTGCATTAACACAGCAATGTCAAAAATTGTTTAAAACACACATGTTAACCGCATTCCTGTTTTGATTTTCCGTATTCCCCTGAAGCCGATCCTTATGGGTTTAATGGCTACGCTAATTGCTAATGTTCCACTGGAATACTAATAAAGAGTCGTAATTAGCGTAACATGAACTGTGGCTCAGCGGGGACGAGAGTTGGTTTTCCCTTTTAAAGAGCCTGTAAAATGGAACTGAAATCCCTGGCAGGGAGTGGACATGTAAAATTAGCATTTGGGTTGTTTGGCATCACATCAACAGCCTTTACACCCTCTTTGCAACTACCACAACCCCGTGAATACGCGGCCGTCCTTTCCGTCAGATTGAGAAACAGCCAGCCGAACATCAGTCCAGCCAGTAGACGGCTTGTTTCCAGTAACGTCGGCACATGCTCGTGACAGCTCCGCCAGTGACTGTAAACGTTCATATGAATACAGCTTCGGAGTAATGCTCTCCGTCCGTCCAGATGGCCCGCTGGAATTATCTGCCTTACGTGGGATAACGAAATCTCACTCACCATCCCACTGCTTTCTATTGAATGAACGTGATAAGGCATCCTTCCTTCTCACAGCTTCGGGTGTCATCAACCCAACCAGTTTTCCCTGTTCATTGGGCACATCAATCACACACAACCGAGGCAACGAAAGCTTACGGAAGCCCAATGCCCATCACAGTACAAAAAGCGGGGATGATGCGTGGCAGGGATGTACATACATTACTGGGAAATGGGAGTCGCCTCCCAGACGCGGGCTGCAATTTGAAAAGGCAAAATGCACTTCACCCTCACGTTGCTTCAACAGCTTAATATTATTGTATACATTACCGCGGCTATTTCATTTCTTTGTCTATCTTGTAAAGCCCTGAAGCGTCTGAATACGAATGGTTAACGTTGACCGCAGATGACCTTTTTCCTGGGAATTTCAAACATAAAGAACCCGTTTAATAAAAGATGGCTGGCAGAGAGAGTGGAGGCCGGTGTCTCTTGGCAGCAATGATGAAAACCCTGGGAGGTCATTCCTCATGAAGCATCACATTATAAAAAAAAAAAAAAGAGGTGAGGTGAAAGAAAATGTCCTGAAAGAAATCAAGTGAGGACACAATTAAAAGACCACTTAAAATATAATTTAGCCTTATAATAATAATAATAATAATAATAATAATAATAATAATAATAATAATAATAATATTCGGGTGCAACTTGATCTATAGGGTCAACAAACTGCCATTTTTAAGTCGCAGCAAAAGGGCGGCTTCGACCGTTCTTCTTGTATGTTTCCCAAAAGGAAGAATAAAAATGGGTATTCTGTTATCCACCCGTTTTTGAAGTCAATACACACTTGGGCTTCATGAACAGAGAAGCTGCTTTCTGGCAAATACTGTTCGGCATTTGGTCAGAGGCACAAAATCAGCATGGAAGAGCATCTAATCACGTAAATAGTGTTATCACCAGATAAGACGGTCTAAAATGGGGATTATTAGATTACACTAAATATATCCCCTGAGACTCTAGTCACCACATCAATTTAACATCTTTTGAAATCAGCGCAATGGAAATAGATTTGAATGTTTTTTTGTTTTTTTTATGTTTTTAAAGTCAGATCAAACTTTCAAAATGCTGAGCCAGCACGTAGTTCTTTTTTTGTGTGTGTGTGTGTGTGTGTGTTTTTTATATATCTTTCAAACTGTTAATGAGTTTTGCTGGTTTTGAATTACTAATAGTTTTGTTTTGTTTTTTAAATGTCTAAAAGGTAAACACTTAAATCTTTGTTCAGAGTTGTTTTTTTGTTTGACTATTAGGTGAAGGTTGAAGAGCACGCATGTTCTAGGTTAAAAGGTGTATTTCAGGATCACGCTAATTTTCTTGAAGTATACTTCTCGAAATGCATATTACACCCTTTTACGGTATATTGTGGCGCTCCTTTGTGTTTTAAGATCGTAATTTATTTGTGGCATCTCAAAAAAAGGGATTGCCCCTCGCAAACATCAGCTCACATGCTTGATATTTGAGTCGATGGGTGCAAGAGCTCAAGCTGACAGTACATTAACAACACGGCTGCAGATCGATGGGACATCCAGGTGGAAATAAAGAAGCACAGTATCACCAGCGGTTTGTAACTGCAGCATGCAGGCAAACTGGGGAGGACAGAGAAAGTGGTTCTTTCGGTCAAATGATGTTTTCCTGCACCTATTCAATTAAAACGCCCAACAACTGGAGAACTTTGCTTTTTCAGCTAAACAATGCAGAGCTGCTCAAAACTGCATTCAACTATTTGGAATGAAATACTAAACACATCACTTTTCACCATTCTTCTACAGGAGCATAATGCTTACCACCCAATCACACACATTCTGTCTGGTCTGATGTCAGCGAAGAAAACTTGAAATCTACAAACATTTATCCAACCCTGCGTCTGATGGGGAATTGGTTTTGAACACGCCATTTACCAACAAACTTGTCTGTCACTTTCTTGATTGGTAATCGGGTCAGCTGCCTCTGGTTTGTTCTTGGCCCCCTATCAAACCTTTTACAAATAATGATGTGAGATAACGGCCCCACAGAGACCCAAGCTCTGTGTCTGTATGTGCACATGGGCGTGTGGGGGCGTGTGGGGGCGGGTGGGTGCGTGCGGGTGGGGGCGTGTGGGGGCGGGTGGGGGGGGTGGGGGCGTGTGGGGGCGGGTGGGTGCGTGCACATAGCAAGAAATGGATTAATAAAAAGGTACACTCAAGACTGCTGCTACCTCTTCTCCCTATAAAGAAGGCAATACAAGTCGCCTGGCTTACAGTAACAGTTCATTAGTCAGATCCAATCAGGAGGCCCCTACCCCATCTATCAGCTGCAGTCTGACACAAGCCCTGTAACACTAACTGCTCTGTACAACCACAATTCCCCCTCTTATAGCCTGTAACATGGCTTGTTTAGTGACCTATCAACCAAAGAGAAATTACTTCTTCTTTGCAACATGTATTTACGGTGTAGCTATTTCAGTGTGTAATGGTGTGAGTGAGAGTGTGTGAGAGAGAGAGAGAGAGAGAGAGAGAGAGAGAGAGAGAGAGAGAGAGAGAGAGAGAGAGAGAGAGAGAGAGAGAGAGATAGAGAGTGTTTCTGGGGCTGTGGATTGGGGCTTGTTTGCCAAATGGAGTTGGGACTGCTCAAAACAAAATGCTCTGACAAAACACAATTCCACTGATACAACATAAGAAAGAACAATTTAATCTGTTTTGCTATCCATTTATCCAACTCTCCAGCCATGAACACACACACACACATACACGTATACGACATACAAACATATGTACATGCACAAAGATTAGGACTGAGTCACAGCTGATAGAGCCCGGTTGGAAATGATCTCTTATCATCATTGCACAGCCTTTTATGATCGCATGTGGCACGATTGCCTGCTTTGGATGGGCATGACAGATGTGTATACCAGAGCGACTGTGCGTGGGCACTTATGGAGTACGGCTGGTAGCGTGTGCGTAGGTTACATCTGTGATTCTACTGTCTGTTGTTATCACTCTTGGCACACAATGGGCTCACCAACTGCTTTCCGCTAACAGGGCCCAGCAATCAGAGATGAGGAAATGGTAGCCGACATGAGCGGCAACAAATGGACAGAGGTCTGATGTGTATCAGAGCAGCATAGAGCTGCAGTGTGCCACGTGGATGCATGCGGGGGCCCGCTACCAGCAACAAATCCCAATGGTTACACTTACGGACAGTCCATGTACATACAGTCAGCGTGTTGTCAGTTAAAGCAGGAAAATACTGGAAAACGTAGACGCTACAATGTTTGACAGCAGAATCTAACTGCCGCACAGCAGAAGCGGAAAAGTAAAACACAAACTTGCAGTTTGTTTCCTCGCAGCTGGGTGAGCACATATGCATGAGCTGTCGCTCAAGGACGCCTTAATGTATTAGGTCCAACAGTCAACATCTGCAGCATAACAAACGTGAAGGCTGAGCTTTTACCAGGTTCTCAATGAAGGTTCTTATCAGCCTGATTTAAACAGTACGGCTGAGCATCTCTTCTAGAGGAAGTCAAAGGGACAGTATTGACATTAACATGTTCTGCTGCCCCAAAGTTAATAATCTGTATGTTAAATTTCTGTGTGAACAGTGGAGTTGGTCTTACTTTTGGTGAGGAAATTGTTGTTATCTTCTCATCGTTGTACTGCATGGAGTTCAGCTTTCAGCTTAGTGTTTAACGGCATCCGTTAATTGCTTTTTAACAGCAGGAAACCTCCATTACAGGGTCCACTGCTGGGTGCAACTCGAACACTTTTCTTAGCAGAAGAGACTGTTGAAAAATAACTATTTCTTCCAAGTATGTGTCATGATGGTATCGCATTGACCAAATTAGCTGAATAAATAAACATGAATGCATATTGGGTATTGATCAAACCTAGATTCTGTCAATATTACTGTGTGGGAAGAGTTATCTAAACACACTGCATCATGACATTATTTGAGCAAAAGAGGAGGAAAAGATTTTGACCAAATTGGACTTCTTCAGCTCCTTTCAAGAATGACCTTCACTGATAAAGTGCAATTGCTATTAACAGGAAATAAACCGTTTATATCAATCACTTTGTTACTATAACATGTTATCACATTATGACAAGGAAATCTGTGCAGACTTTAGTAGATTAAGTAGATGGCCGTGTGCACTTTGGTAAACGTTATTTTTATCCAATGCCAGCTTTAGTAGGGCAGTGCCAGTACCTGAACAAGACCAATAGCGTTGGGAACTCATGTTTGTGGACAGGAAGCTGCAGCTATATGTGCAGGTGCGAGAGTGTACGTGTGATAGAGAAAGATTGCGGAGGTCTATGCACTTGTCACGGTAAGGAAGATAGAGACCAAGCAAGCAAGGCCACTATTCTTCTGCGGCACTTGCCCGAGTCTCGGAACATCCCAGCTGTGGCCGTGACAACCAAGCTGCCCCTGGGAACAAGTGTTAAGTGCCACTGACCCCTGAGAACAGGATGAACACATGCTAGAATCATACACATTGCGTGCTGCTGCAATCATGCAAATGCTCAGGAAAATACAAACAAAGACAAACACACAGTCAAACATATACTGTCTGTGGTGGCTTAACGCGAGCACCTGCCACCTGCACCAAGTCACTTCCTTTTTCAAAGTAAGCATACTCAGGAACATGCCATACGCAGGCGTACCGAAGTGCACACAGTGATTCCCAAGAAGCAGACAATGGCTGACTCCTTGGTTTTTGGCCAAGAATTACATGAGCTTTAATGTAATTACAGGGCCAGCAAGGACAGACTCTCTCTGCTTATTGCTCTCCCCTTCAGAGCAACAGATAGGAACATGCACAGAGCATTTGTCCAATCTCTAATGACAACGGCACACCCGTTCCACTGTAATCCCTTCATTTCTGTCCACTCACAGGAAAGGTACGGGGAAGCAGAGAGGTGAATGGTGTGTCTGTGTGTGAGGGGGTGAGGAGTGAGAGGAGCAGTGGTGATGGAGAGAGGGGATGAAAAATTTGTAGGATTAAGGCATTAAATGCCTGAAAAAGATGATATTGTCATCATTTGAAAAGGTCATCCAGAGTAGTAGGACCTTGGTCAGGGTCTTCTTTGTTAAAGGGTTAAAGATCAAACAACATTAGAGGAGAAACAATATTAAAAAAAAAAAATTAAAAAAAAGTTGAAACGCATCTCATCGTGTTTCTTTCTCGTACACATGAGCAGCTTTTCAGTGATGGAAATTCTGCAGACATGCCACAGCAGGGAACCTCTCCCGGGGCTGGTAACCATAAACACTCAAACGCATATTCTCCTGGATCTTGTCTGCAAGAAAGAGGGTTCAATCGATTAACTACAACGTCACAAATATCACTCTGAAACCATTTACCAACCTAAACAGAGATGCTGCAAAAACCATGATGCTCACACCACACTGGGGACTTCAGAGTGATTTTTTTTTTTTTCAGCAGTTTGCAGTGAAACAAGCTCCAACAGCAGATAAACATTCTGTTAATTGTCTGTGCAAATGGCTTGGCTGGGGATCAACGTTAACTTTATGGATGCACCAACAGACTGACTTAGTGTTGCATTCGACGTGGCAACCATGTTGTCAGTATATTTTCAGCACTATACTGAATAAAGCTGTGAGATTTTCATCCACATCTCAGTTCTCTATAAACTTATTTAAAATTGCATTTTCAGCAGGGGGGGTTTTCTGCCTTTATTCTATCTTACATTCTATCTTTCCACTTTACACCACCCCAATCTCATCATTTTCTGCCTCCCCCACCTCTTCATCCAGCCTCCCACCTAGTTTCTATCTCCTCTGTGATTTTCTAGTAGGTGTCCCTCCTTTACCGCTAACAGTGCAGCCAGAGAGTAACTGTTTGTTTAAATGTTAATGGAAGCCAGATGCCTTATTTGCCACATTTTGGAGTCATCGTGCATCTCAATGACAGTAGAGTCTTAGAAATAAGGAAAGAAAAAAGGTGAGGAGGGGGCATGCCAACAGATGCCTCATCATCGCATCTGCTGGTAAAACACAATAGGATGGCACAAACAGAGGGAGATTATGAATTTGACAATGACAAATCCATTTCAAACCTAATTGATGATCACAAACAGAATTCATTAAAGCTTGCATTACACAACTGTGCCGCCTGGTTGTAATTAAGATGCAGTGAATTTGGAGCAACATATGCAAAGATTTAAATACTGTATTCGTCTCTTCAGGTGAAGGGACTGTGCTAAAATATATTAAAGTGTAGTTGATTGCTGTTATTAGCATTTATTCTGCCTATTTGTAAGGGAGATTGCAGACATTCTGGCACTGATTTATACTCCCTTCTGCTAGTTTTTCCCATTCATTTAACACGAAAATGATGGTACACTGTGGAGTACAGTCCACTGACCACATGGTGAATGCGGCTGAGCTAATACGAGGGCTCTTGGCTCCATGTTATTTAATACAGTGAGCTAACAAAGAGCTAAATTAGTATCCAGCCAGTTGCACTAATGAAGGTCTATGGCGAGACTAAATCGAAAAGATGAGCAGCAATGATAGTGACAACAGCATTCTTCTGTGATCCATTTAAGAAAACGGTTCCAGTGTGATTCCTGATTTTAACAATATCAGTGAGGTCATTCAGTTCCTCTCAAAGAATTCACCTACCACTGAGATATGTACCAAATTTCGCCACTGTGGGATTAATAAAGTCAATCGTATCTTATTTTATTAATAATATAATAATAAACTGTATTTGTATAGCACCTTTCATACAAGAAATGCAGCTCAAAGTGCTTAACAGCTAAATAATTACATGCAGTGTTTCACATAAAAACAGATATAAAGGAACAATTAAAAATATAGAAAAGAAATGAGATAAAACAGATAAAATGCATAAGAAACAGATAAAACGCACAATAGGAAGATAAGTGGAAAATATAAAATTAAGCAATATGCATTTCAAGGAGCGGTAGTTCAAGTGCATGGCAGGTGTAAGAGAGCTTCAAGAGTAGCTAGTTAAAGGCTGATGTAAAGAGATATGTTTTGAGCTTGACCTTGGGCACATAGGACTCCTAGTTTTGAATCTGACACAAGCAAGCATGCTCAAAGCCTCCTGCGCACTCTTCTTTTGCAAAAAGAAAGCATCATATTGCAGTTTTGGCAATTTCAGTGCCTTTAATGTAAACTTTGCTTCTTTCTTTTCCAATGTACGATAATGAACATTGCTATGATCTGACACGCATGGATTGATGAAAAGTGTTTTTAGTCAGGTTGAAGGATGTTGTATAAAGCAATCTGATGAGGCTGTGCAAGGCTGAACAACACTTCACGTCTAGCTGCTCAACTGACCACACTATCCTTGACCTCGGGCAGCGCTGCGGGGGTGCCAGTTGACAACAGTCATGACCATATGTGGGAGTGTGTGTGTGTGCCGAGCGTCTCTGCGTTTCATTTATGTGAAATGATGTGTGTGCTTGTGTGTCACAGTATCTTTTGTACAGCCAGCTTCGGGGCACACACGAGCCTTTAATCAAGAAAGTTCACATTAATGGTCGTCTCACTCCAGCCCTCCAGGCCGCTGGCAGCCTGACTAAACACAAAGGTCAGCAATTAGTGCTCAAATGTAGTAACTTTATTAAAATCGTGACCATGATTCCTTAATTATGTGTGAAACAGAAGGAGAAAACATCAAAATGAAAATAGTCTAATGCACCTGTAAAGTGATGTAATTGACACAAGCACACAAGATCGTAGTAGCCTTTAACAGATCTAATGTGCATACCTCGTTGCATGCAGTAATTGCTTTTTTTCCAAATGGCCATTAAACTATATAGCCTCAGAGAAACAATGCAAATGGCATTACATTATGATCCAATAAGAATTAAGAGGCTGCCCATTTCCTCTTCCTGCAGAGAAGATGATATAATCCTATTTCGGGATCTCCATCTCATAGCCCTACGCATCGCTTTGCCTCTCCCCTCTCTCTCTCTGATTCTCCCCTGAGATCCTGTTCGTTCTATGAGAAGGGCTGCTGCACATTGATCCCCACTATCTGTGTCGGGTCAATGGATACAGCCAGACTCAGCACTTTCTGTATGCCTAGAGAGTGCCCAGGCTGTCACATGCTCCTTCTCCCTACTATCCCTGAACGTCTATCCTCTCCTAAGAATGGTGACAGGCAATCTTTGTTGACCCTCCTGGGTCACCGCAATGGCACTAAACAGATGTCAGATGTCTAGATAATATTTGGCGTACAAAATAAGACCCTGACATACAAGATGTTCTGCTTCATTTCCACAAAAGCTCAAAGGTGAGTTACAGTGTGTGAATCAGTAAGCTCAGTAAAGCGGAACTCTGGGATTCCCCATCTAAATAAATACATAAATAGTTTTCACTATAAAATGACACTTTGCCAAAACAAGTGTTCCTCAACCGCAACAAGAGCAACAGCTCTAAAGCAGCTCGCTTTGACTTACGACATGTGACAGTTCCCCGAAAAGGGACCCAGGAACATGACTCAGCAGGCACATGTAAAAGAGTCTTTACGAAGAAAAACGAGGACGCAAAAAACAAACAGGCCGATGCTTAGCAGCACGGTGACCTCCATTATGTTAATGCTTTTTCACTGAAAATTAAACTTCTTCTGACAAAATGACAGAAAGCCTCACATACGCTCAGGGGGGTGTTCAGTCTCCTGTGAACAAGTGTACTGTACAGTGGTTTCAGGCTTGCCAACATGCGTACAAATGCGACATGTTGCATTCTAGTTCGCCGAGGTGAGGAAGAGGAGCAGCTTAAATCTGTGTGCAGCATCTCTGAACATCCGTCATTGCTAACATGGTCTCAGGAGGCCAATAGTACTGCATGGGTGGACAGTCATGTACTATAAATACCCATCTGCATACTGTATCTGGTGCACTGCACGTGGGCAAGAAGATCTGCATCTCATACTGCAGACTCTTGTGTCTTTGTGGTTGTATTGACTTGCTTTAAAAAAAATACGTGTGTTCACTCGTCCCTGACTGTTACAACATGAAACACGATCGTAAAGGAGTGCAACACCTTTAAGGACATTAAGCGAATGTAAGGTTTCTGCTGCAAACTGGGGAATGTTCTTGATTAAGTGATGACAGAAGTGAAGTTTACAAAGATTCATTTGCTTGTTGTCTCAGATTAGACTACGATCGTCACAAATCATTTTCTCATTTGACAACAGAAACCAAACGGTAGCTGCGTCGCTGCATTGTCAAGGCTGTCGCTTTTCATTTCGAGTTCAAAGAGCGGTTCAAATGCGGAGCAAAATGTTAATATTTACTTTGTAACAACTGTATCAGATTGTAAAATTCACAACATAAAAGTGCATTGGGCTGTGATATGTACTCTAAGAGATGTTAGGAAACTGCACGGTCTCTCTCACCTATTAGCCACTGCTTAACGTGAAAATGGATGAAACGGTGAGTCACGCTAAACGGATCATAACACGCAACCCTCTTTTGGATTTGAGAAACCGCTTTGTGGGTTTGCTTCTAAAAGAATTTGAATGTTAGTTCTCATCTGTTAAAATGGGTTTTTGAAAAAGTGACAACCCTAATGGGTAAAATTGTAAACTCTCTTATTGCTCCAGGTCATGCCACGTGTGCGACGCTCTTTTGTTCCGTCCTCTGCACGGCTTCATACCTGACCGGAAGCGTTTCAGAAGCAAACTGTTTTTTCTGCCTGATTTTGCTGACTTGCTGATTTTGGTCATTTTTCCTTGATTTTGTGCTTCTAGTGGGTAAACTTTAAATGTTGTTATTTCCTACTTTCCTAACTACTTCAGATAATACAGTGCATATAAACTGTAGCAGGAGGAGAACACATTTCTTATTCCACCTGACCAGGGTGGCAGATATTCGATGGAGAGTTTTCACAGGGTGTATTATTTTGGAAATTCAACAGATTCTCTGTGCTGTTCCTCTGTCTGACTAAATGCCATAATGGAAGAATTTAGACTTTCCTCTTCATCAAAGGTATCTCAAAATTCTAAACATTGTGCTTTATTCCCATTAGTTAACATAAACAGTCAAAACACAGTCTAATTATCACTGTACTATACCGGCTGTGAATGTATGAATCCATTTCGTGATTCTGCAACCCCAATGTACATGACGGAAACCTTTGATTTAGCCCCTTTTGTCCAATATGACTTGTGAGCAGAATACAACATTTTACTTTATTCCAAAACGTACTACCACTGCCAACTATTCTGCTAAAATGTGATCTTTTGCTGAGTGGCCCCTTTCCAGGCCCTGTCATTCATCCTATAAGCTGGCGAACTAGCATAGTTTAGCTTCGAACCCTCTCACTGCCCAAAGTCTCCCTTCCATCCTCTTCCAGTGCTTCCTGTCCTCTCCAAAGCTTTGATCCTCTAAGCCTGCAGAGTTACAGTATCAGTCCTTGGTTACACTAAAACCCACACTCGCACATCTAGAGCTGCAGTGGAGGACCAACTCCTGCTCCACCGTTAAGCCTCCCCGTTGATATAATCCATCCTGCTTCTTTTCTACGTCAAATGCTCTGGTTTTAAAGCAAAGACGTATTCTGTATAAGAAATTGCCTCGGCCTACTACAATGCCTTTATAGTCGAAGCATCTCAGGAGCTCAGTCTCGGTCGAATCACACCAGCTCTCATTCGATCCTCATCTTCAGGCATTCCATGTCAGGACATCTGCTCTGCATCCAGTAGCTGCTTCGTCAATCTCCAACACACTAACAAACCGGCCTCAGCTGTCGGGCCTTTTACTGCGGGACAGACGCCCCGAGTGCCTCGCCATCCCCGTCATCGGCACCACCACCCAGTTCCACATCACCAGGGGATGGACCGGGCCTGCTCAGTCTACCCACGGCTCCACTGACGGGGGATAAAGGGATAAAGAGCCTCTGCTCAGGGACTGATTACTTACATCTGCCAGGCTAAATCCCAGTGCCCACACATACACACATGCATGCGTACAAACACCACACAGACACACACTTGGCCTGCTGTTCGCTGCAACAAACACCCTCATGCATGTATTGTTTCCTGACATAAGCATGTGATATGTGGTAGGTCGGTGCCTATATATGTATGCGTGTGTGTGTGTGTGTGTGTGTGTGTGTGTGTGTGTGTGTGTGTGTGTGTGTGTGTGTGTGTGTGTGTGTGTGTGTGTGTGTGTGTGTGTGTGTGTGTGTGTGTGTGTGTGTGTGTGTGTGTGTGTGTGTGTGTTTAGGACTTTTATTTATGTGTTAAAAATGATATGGCAATAAATGTACATCAAACACATGTATGGGCAATTGTTAATAGCACAGCCTTCACTAAGTTAATGTTATTGTTGTTAAGCACATTATTGCTCCTATAAACATGTCAATGACTCCAAAAGCAATATACAGTGATAAGCCTGTCCCGGGCAAAGGCCTTTTCTACCCATGAGTGCTCAGGACTGCTGAGACTCCCAGAACACTTCATCTGATATATACAAACAATAACAGCTCCTCATGTCTTAAGATGGTATTAATATCATATTTTTCTCCCCGTTGTCCTGTTTTTTTATTTTATCATCTTGTGTAAATATATAATAGCAATATGCAGTTCGTGATATATTGCCATTTGTGCTTTTACAGTGCTACAGTGGTCCCTTCTCACCTTTAACCACATCAGGCTGTGCCAGATCACTTCAATTACTATACAGGAAACTACAAGTTGATGGCGGGAGGGTTTTTTTACCCTCTCTTGTTTTTTTATCGGGTTTTTTTCTCGGTATTGCAGTCAATGGTGTAACAACTATTTATTCATAAGATCTGCCACTAATAAAATATTATTCTGGGGAAAACATGGGCAGTTTTAGTGCAGGCACGACATTTCCATAAATAAGATCAGAGCTGGCATACAAAACCAATGTGAAATACCACGGGGTTGGCATTGCCATTGCCACAGTGTAATAGTGTCTAGCCTTTAACCACAAAGTCATCAAATAACACTGTTCTCATGAGTTGCCATTGATTTTCAGTATTAGAAAGCTGGCATCACTATCAGACATTCCCAGCAAGCGGATGCCGGGCTGGCCCACTGACCTCTCGCTTCCAGCTCATCTTTCTCTCCCGGGGAAAAGAAGGAGGAAAATCATAACTCTTATAACAGCATATTAATCCCATGGTCTGAGCACATGCTGCTTCTGAGGGCTTACCCTTGTCAACAGAGATTTGTGTGCTCTTTCACACGGACACACCTGTGCACATACTGGATACTGAACAAGTGTTAGCCAGAAAAAGTGAAAGAAATACTGCTCTCTGAGGCACGGGGGAGAAGTTACTATGTTTCAATAAGATAAAGTTAAATCAACCTAAGACTAAGCACAAAATTAACTCAGAGTTATAATTTGTATTTGTCTATCTTAGACTGCCTCATATTGGATTTATCTTGTTGAAATTAAACTTTTCAAACAATCTGTATTTTGTGAAGTTGGCATGGCAACTCTTTGGTTACAATGCACCCGCAAAAGAAGGGCCAGTATTAAAAGAATAACCACACCGTTGACTGATTCCAATAATTCAAATAGATTACAGAAAACAAGCCACTATTAACACTTGCAGAGATTTAGTGAGGACTAAACTTCACAAGGACTTCAACTGGAGCCGTTAGTGTTATCAAATAAATAGATCTTAATTTGGAGCTTCAACACGGTGATATTCAGCTCTTTTCAGCTCTTTTCAAGGGTGCCAGGATTTAGGAGAAATCCTACATCCAATTACCGCCATCTTCAGGCACGAGGAGAACCAGCCCTTTAATCGTTACAAAGATGCACTGATTCGTGACTGAAAAGACAGCTTGTGAAGTGATGATTGCAACAAAAAAAAAAGAAAAAAAAAGAGCGAATGCAGCATTTTAATTCAAATCAGTTTGGGTGACAGCGGTGAATGGCACCCTCAGGCTGCGCAAAGCATGAAAACGTTTACCATCGGGGCAGCAGGAGTGTGCGCCTCCAGAATGTCCGGGTAATGCAGTGCCTTATGATGGCAGCTTACATTTAAATGCACTATCAACGACCAGCGATATCAGTGAGATGGACAAAGATGGGAAATGGGCACTTAGGCCGTGTTGTCATGTAGGAAAAAGAAGACATATCAGTTGACTTTTGCGCAATGAAAACCCGCGCTAAGGAGGCTGCGCAGATACCAAACATAGCACAACCCAGCGTTTCCCCTTGGACGGACGGACACTCCGTGGTGCGCTGTGGGGCAATGCGCGCGCCATGCACATGTGCACACACAGGTTACACGGGCGCACGCACACTCAGGCATACACACACGAGCCACATACAAGTGTTTTAAGCACGGCCGAGCCAACCAGCAGCAGCTTAGTGTTTACCTCGGTGTCGTAGATTTTGGTGATGAGTGAGAACGAGTACTTCCTGGACTCCCGTATGTGCTGGATGGCCAGCTGGACCGCTGGCTCGATCCCTTGACTGATGCTGCTCATCAAGGCCGACTCGTTCATGGGCATGAGGACCATGATGGGCAAGTTTTCCCCGTCCCTGGTGAACCAGCTGTTGTCCTGTCCGTGTTTGGTGCGGTCGTTACACACCTTGGCCAGAGCAGGGTGAAATAGCAAAACGGAGAGGAGCAGGCATCCCGTCGGCAGGAACATCTCCCAGCCGCTGCTGTCCCTCCGGGCTGGAGCCATGCTACCGTGCAGGGTGACCAAATGAAATCCCGCCGTGCCCTCACTGCTTGGGCATCGCAAATTCTGGCTCGTCCGGGATGCTCAGACGCCCGCTCCTCAAGGAAATCGTATTTCAAAACAGAACAGACACGAAAGCCGCAGCAGCCCCTGCAGTGGGCAAACTCGTCGTGTGTATTACTGCAAACTGAGACAATATTTCTGCTCTATAACAGTGCCTGTGTAAGAATATTCCAAGGGCGCAGAGATTCGCGTTGCAGAGGGAGCGCTATTGCCTCTCGGTGTCCGTCCTCCAAACGAGCTCCTGTCAAAACAGCTCTCTAATTCAACACCCCCTTTCACCTTTAATTTAACCACTTTTCTGAAGCACAACGAGCCTCTGAAGGATGCCCCCAAGACAGGGCAAAGAACCCCGGAACTGTAGACAGAAACCAATCACTCTTGTTGACAGTTCTTGCGGATACAAAAATTATCTCATAAGTAGAATCCCAGCCAAGAGATGCCAACTGTGGGCATCCCTGCCAAACGCAGCGCTCAATGAGATAAATATCGAGATGACGAAGAGATACGGAGGACAGACTAACAACAAATTGAGTTAATGTTGAAAGCTTGACCGGAGAGGTTCGAGGGGGAGATGTCGAGAGACACTGCCTCGACAGCCTGTGGGACTGGGATGCTCATGTCCGATGGTGCGTCAGAGAAGCGCTGAAGCCGTTGCTGCTGCTGCTGCTCACCGTGCGCGCAAGAGGGAGCACTGAATGTGGAGGAGGAGAGGAAACGAGAGCGGGGGGGGGGGGGGGTGAGAGAGAGAGAGAGAGAGAGAGAGAGAGATACGACAGCGTGGTGGAAAGGCTGCATAGGCTGTACGCAGGGCTAACTCGTCAGCAGCTTGACAGTCAAGGGTGACTTACTGGCCTTGTATGTTCTATGGAGAGACGACATTTCAGACATGAATGGATGCTATACAGTTTGACCTATGTAATTATATCACATGCACAATTACAATTGGTGTTGAGTTTTTTTTTTTTTTTTTTTTTTAAAGGCTTTTAAACAGGGACGTGAATGAATGCACAAATAGGAATGTAATACATTTTCCCGATTCAACATGACAATGAACCTGGCACAGGGCCTACAAATTGCATTGCGGGATGGATACAGGTGTGAATTGTAGCTGCATTGCTCAACAACTGCCATGGAGAGGAAGCAATAACGTTCAAATTGAAGCACAAGTGACAGGTTGCAGGTCTTTTTCAATTTCAAAGATGGTGGTGACAGCGAGTATTTTTTAATCATCCAACAGAGGATAATGTCTGAATTTGCTGTGCTATTAAAATAAACTATCTGCAAGCTTTTCATTTTTCCAGATGACTTCACTCTGTAGGCTGGGCTTGCTATCAAAAATAGGCACTTTGAAATAACCTATGCATAGCAAATACTCCTGATCACAATCTGATATTCACCTCTCCTCTAATACAACCCATTTTTCTCTATCTTCATAACGGTCTTTAAATTATAAAGCCGTCAAGGTTGATATGCCATAGCTGACCCTCCTGGTTCTTAAAACACAGGTCATTTATCACACACCAAAGCAGCTCCATGCACACAACGCACAAAGGAACTGGCCGCAGCCCTGGAGGATTGCAGGAACATCTAGGTCCCTCTCTTTCTCTCAGTTGATCTGGCAAGCACATCGTTTGTATCAAAGATTTTTCCAAATCAGACATCGTAACGCTTTAAGAAATCTGGTCTTGTTGTTTGAGGTTGATTACCGCCCTGACCCACGTTTTGACATGTAAAGTCAGATCTGAAACCTCATTTATTTTTACACAAGCAACCTAGCTGAGGAAGACAGAGAAAGCACATTTGCTGCAATCAACGGGCAAGTATAAAAATATAATCAACAAAATGCTCAAATAAAAAAGGTTAGTCAAATCAAAAGCAAATAGCTGTATTTTATGTATTTCGTAGTCAACCACACAATAAAGTCATCACACACAGCCGTATGTCTCCCCTCTTCTCTGTCGTTATCCCTTCTTTCTATTCAGAAAAGTCCAGATGAAAAAGTAGGTCAAGTTGTCGTTCCATCTGTTTGTTTTGTACAAGACAACATCCCTTCCTGCTCTAAACATTGTCCTATATCAAGTCAGCTTCAAAGGAGAAACATGAGGTAGAGTAAAAACGGTGTGGAGTAAAGCATCACACAAAGCCGCAAATCAACCCTTTAAATAAAAGGTGAGGAAATTAGAAATTAAAGGCTCTGGAAAAAAAAATGTTTTTCGCAAAATGCTATGGTTTATATAATAACAGTATATCAAGGCATTTCCAGGTACAAACAATCAACAACTCTAAACTTGACATTTGTTGTTGTTTTTCTAATGTATAAATGATGTGTCCAGTCAATGACTGCTGAAGATTCCCAAATGAAAATGTCCATTTCATTTCAGATTATGAATCATTCATTAAGCTTTCAATCACAGCCCTGCAATCTACCAGTCCTCACTAAACGAGATGTCAAGCCAATATATCATCCCTAATTAGAACATACTTGTGTGATAAGGAGGGCACACAGAGAAATAACATGGTTATTTGATTATATCAAATCTGCTCGTTTTGCGGTACTAATGCTTTAAGAAAGCAACAGGAAACAAAATAACAAATGACCAAGTTTTAAGCAATTATACTGCCTAACACTAAATATTCAATGTGAAGAGTCATGAATGCATCATCCAATACACACACATACACAGAGGGATGGCTGACATTGTCCCTGTTTAATGGAGAGTAACATGGCAGCCTGAGATCATCGCTCACCAAAACGTGTACAATATATCACAAGATGCTCTCTGAATTTTAAACGTCAGGTATTCATGATAGGATTCAGATGCTCTCAAAATCCATGTACATCTTCAGTGAGTTGTTTACAGAATAAGTAGATAACTGAATGGTGTGATGGATAATTAATCAACTTGACGCCACTTCAATGGAAATCCATTCAATACCCATTTTTCTTCTTTAATCTCACTACTTTTCTGTTTTGATTCATATTTCTGCCCGACTGTTACAGGAGGAAAGGTTAGTCCATTTATCCATCTGTCCTGTCGCTAATTCACTATTTAGTAGTAATGGGACATTATGTTGAGTTCTGTTTACAAGTAATCAAGGCTTAGTTTGATTTGGCTTCCCGTTACATATCCTTGACCATGAAAAAGCTTTACTGTAATCTTTTTAGCACTAGAAATAAAAGATAGGCTAGACTGTCGTTAATCCCAGATCAACACCTTGGTTCAGACTCATGTCGCACGTGACTGATCTGAAAAATCCAACGCAAGGACAGGGGACTTTCTCTGGGAATGGCGCACACACAAGTAAATCCACTATATAGCAGGGAACATTTCATTACGAATCTCTGAGATGCTTCTCTCCCTTGTTCTCGACACGCTTGCCCTGCCAGTAACAGTAGCAGCTATTTGAATAATTGCTTTCAGAATCTGGAGCCACAGTTCTGCAAATTCCATGCATACCAACAAGTTGAAGAGTGATTCCTCAGAAGGGGCGTGTTCCATGCGTGGCAGTGGAGAATGCATGTTTTATGAGCTTCGGAAACATGAAAACAGTGCAGACTGTGAACTAGGGAAATTTCCGACTTGGATAAAGAAGAGCAATTACTCGCATAGGCCTTCATGGGAATGCTTTGTACTGGAACCTCCTAATGACATTTGTCAGGTGCATATAGCTCATTTACTCTGTCCATCTTTTATGTATTCACTAAACAGAATACAATCTGCACACAAACAAACTTGACCCCAGGCTTAAAACAACAGTATACCAGACCCACACACATTACATATGAAATTTGGCAACACTGGGCATTAAAGAACTGAACAGTGAAAGATATATATTCAGACGACTGTAAGAAAAATTAAAGATCACAGAATGAGGAGAAAGTAAGATTTGCTCATTCTCAGACATTATTGAATGGCTAGGTATATGTTTCACTGTACTAGCCTCAGGGGTCATTTTTGTGTAAAGTTGGAAGCTAGAACAGCTGGACTGATTAAAATAACACACATTTCTCAGCATTTCAATAGGTTCAAACTTCTCTGCGCTATGTTTCGTTTTACTCTGTACTGCACGGCAGAATTTTAGGTTCAAGGCACAAAGGCTTTTCAGCAATTTAAAGATAATATACACTAAAAGAAACTTACTTTTGAATGTTCTAAAGATCAGCTGGCAAGGTCCTCATAACTCCATCGATTTGCCATCCATCTAGAAATACAAAAACAACTGAATTCAAACCACAAAACACGTTTAAATGATCCAATTACAAAACAAACCTCCAGGTTGTGTCTCCTCACTTGCTAGCAGCAAAAAGCCAAAAGATAAATACAAAACAAACTTGAAAACAGACCCTACGGGTTGTTGTTTAGTAGAACTTTGCAGTGTTCAAAGACTCTTCTATTCAGCTGGAACATATTTTAGTCCGCTGGCTGCACACTGAAGAGTACTTTTACCACTGAGAGGCATTGTTAAGGCCTTGCTCCCAAACATTTCTGAGGACCACTTGTCTGCCGTTTACTTGTCAGCACACCGGGAGTTACAACATGCAATCAACTTCAGAGATTTTTTTTTTTTTTTTTTTTTTTTTACATGTACTGTGTGATTAGAAGTGACACTTTGTTGGACTGCATCGCCAGGTCCCACACTTAAAACGCGGCTGTTGGTCGGCTGAATGCCGCATGACGGACAGATGACGTCACCATTAGACGGCCGAATAAATGCCGCTTGATGTAACATACGTTGGCCGACTCCTGCAACTTTCCGTATCATCACCCCTGGGACATGAACTGTTTTAGTGTTTTTTATGTCTTTGAATGTTTTTTTCTATCTATCTATCAATCTGTCTGTCTGTCCACCCATCCATCTATCTATCTATCTATCTATCTATCTATCTATCTATCTATCTGTCTGTCTGTCTGTCTGTCTGTCTGTCTGTCTGTCTGTCTGTCTGTCTGTCTGTCTGCCTGCCTGCCTGCCTGCCTGTCTGTCTGTCTGTCTGTCTGTCTGTCTGTCTGTCTGTCTGTCTGCCTGTCTGTCTGTCTGCCTGTCTGTCTGTCTGTCTGTCTGTCTGTCTGTCTGTCTGTCTGTCTGTCTGTCTATTTGTCTATCCATCTATCTATCTGTCTATCCATCTGTTTGTCTGTCTATCCGTCTATCCATCTGTCTATCCATCCGTCTATCTATCCATCTATCTATCCATCTATCTATCCATCTATCCATCTATCTGTCTGTCTGTCCATCCATCCATCCATCCATCCATCCATCCATCCATCCATCCATCCATCCATCCATCCATCCATCCATCCATCCATCCATCCATACATACATACATACATACATACATACATACATACATACATACATACATACATACATACATACATACATACATACATACATACATACATACATCCACCAACAGCAATCAGCTCCCTTCATGAAGATTATCTTGTTTGGAAACATTAAATTGTGATGCTGTTGAACTGCACAGGTACTGAGAGATGTTCTGAATATTTTTTAAACCCAATTCGTTTAAATGGGAGGAACAATATATTAGGGATATGTTTCAGTATAAACCTGCGCAGTTCAACAGCACTACAAATTACAGTCACCAAAATGAGAAGTAAAATTAATCAACACCTCTCTCATTTAGAATGAACAACAAGTGAACATTATAATCCTCATGAAGGGAAAATACATTGCTTGGTTTTTGTATTATGCTTCACCTGTCAGTGGTTTTAATGTTGTGGCAGATCAGTGTAAGCTTCAGTCTTGTTTTTATTTACTCAATTACAGGAGCAAGTGTCACTTCAGGCTTTTGCTTTGTTTAAGAGGCAGAGTCTCCACAAAGTAATATTTTGCTGCAAATTGAATATTGTTATATTGAGGCTAGATAAAACAAATATCTGGCAATGTCTTGAAAACAGCAGTAACTGTTTTCTATGACCTGCAGGGGTTTTCAGAGAGTGGCTGGTATCTTTAAGAAAAGCAGATGCTTAGCTGTGACTTGAAAGCAATCGCCACTGGAAAAGTGTCAAATATAACAACACAAGTGCCACAAACAGTGGTAATAGTTTGCACACAGAAATTGTTTACTATAGAAAATAAAAGCAACAGGGTACCACGGGATTTCTACTGTCAGAATGGACAGAAAAATGCACTGCATGTTTCTGATTTAAGGGTTGTCCTCTGCTCTGCACCCTGGAAAGATCATCTTGAAAGGGCATGCCACATTTGTCCTGGTCAGAGGTTATCACAGCCTTTCTTTTTCCATTCTGAAATTAAATCAAGAACATGAGAAGAGACTGAATAAAGTAGGGCACTGCCTTCAAAAGAGCTTCAGCTGCGGCTGTGCTGTGGGAGGACACTATTTTGATTACTGTCAAGTCCTAGTAATAGCAAGAACTGCGTCTTACATAATCACACTTACAATGAATGTTTCCAACGTCATCTACAGCAGAGCTGCTCCACAGCAAGACTGATCATTTTAACAGCAATTCCACATGCCTGTAGGTTGAATGTAACAAGATTAGAACGGAGTGCATGTTAACTAAGTGTATGTCAAGAGAATATCGTTACAAAGATAATAATTTCCTCAAAATATTTGGTGTGGTGTAATGGTGTGCAATGGATTTGAACAAAGACTGTATATTACAAGCGTGATCCATGCAAAGGTTTGTCTTGAGATAAAAGAGGAAATCATCCGCTCTCTGACAAGGAACACAGTGAGAAGATGGAGCCAGAAAATAGCATCATTTTGATCTATTCATGTTAAAACTCCTCATATACCAGAAAAACGGCAGTGTGTGAATCGTGTATAGTTGATGCTATAATTTTACTGCAACACACTGATCTTCAAAAAATATCAGCATAACACATTTGTTGTGGAATCAATAATACATAGGCTACCGAATGAAAACCACAGCCAATGTCTGCTGTCTTGTCTCTGAGATTGATGAAACGCTCTCGGCCTGCAGAATGTATAATCTCAGACTGGGAAATCTGAAAACTAAGAGTTACATATACGCTTCAGAAATGTTCCTTTTAAATATTTTCAGATATAAGACGATGGACTTTTATAATCTGGACTCTGGAATCTTTTCATAGATGCTTAGACGTGGATGGTAAAGATGGAACAAGTCAGCATAACCTCAGGTTTAAAGAGGTCCAATCTAAAGTCAGAAGTGACAATATGTCAATGTGTCACCTCTGTTTTAGTGGTCAGATGTCAGATCGTCAGTTCAATAATTAGGGCCTGGGGTGGCAAGAGAGCACAGTAAAGGAGCTAGTAAGAAAGCTGGAGTCACGCTATTGCACATTAGCCCCAAACTATTAATAAAAACTGTCACTCTAATTAATGGTTATGAAGAGATACATACACACAGAGGCAAGAACAAATATACTGACTCAAACAGACAAACATGCTCACTGGCTCACTCACAGCCACCAAAATTACTGCACACATTATTTAAGTGCAAACTGTCGCTCAAAGTGATACAGACATGTCCAGGAGAGTAAAAGGGAGACAGAGAGAAGGGTGGAAAGAGTAAAGTATTGGAAAGAGGAATTGAGGAACAATTAGATTGAGAGTTGAGGAATGAGCTGTATTAAAAATAGGTAAAGGAAAATAATCTCAAAGCATTTCTCTGGGCCCAGATAACGACAGATGTTGATGCATGTGCACATGCTGCCCTGCAGCGCACATGCTCAGAGGTAGAAGGGATGGATGGCAGATTTCCAAGGCCTCCCACCTCCACGCACCCCACCAGCATTAATTATACACAACCTCTTTCCATCAACCAAGACAAAGAGGTGTGCGCTCTAAAGAGGTTAAAAGCCATTGGATAATTTATGTAAGTGTGAGCTGATTGGTGTGGCTCTCCATGACAAATATGGCTCCACATGCTGAATGAAGAGCACTTGGGCAAATTGTTTCAAGTTGTCTTCACTGTTGATAGTATTAATGGACACAGGAGATGCCAAGTCTCTCCAAGCATGAGCGCGTGTATTGATCATCGATTGCTTGAGGATTGTTTGCTTACAGCTTCGTCCTAATGGCTCAGCCATGAGAACTATGTGGTGCAGTGTCAAGTCTATGTGCAGAAATACTGCTCAGTCCCAGGAGTCTTCTCGTTTTCTCAAATCCAGGACAATCCTTATGATATGAACAGAGACAGCTTTCTTCAAGAGCTGTACTCAGATATGGATTATCAATAAGATACCAGATCTGTGAACTTTTCCTAGACGGTGAATCAGAGGCTGATAATTACACCGACAAGGTTCTTTCATATACTCACCAAAGCTCCATTTGGTTGCAGTATTAGCTGCTCAGAAACGGTTTCCTTACGTGAGAAATCTCCATTTGATGCTCCCATAATCAAACTGAACGTCTTCCCTAGTTCTCTGCTGATGGAGAAGCTCTTGGTTGTTATGTTGATGACATCACAAGCTTTATTTATATATTATTCCTCTTTGGTTGTGTTCTTACACACATTGACAGGTTTGTCTCCGTCCAATGGAATTACATAATGCATGTTCAGTGACATTCTCTTTTAAAACACAAGAGCTATAAGTGGATATGCAAACACGCTTAAATATAGAATATATATCAAATGTATGCATTCATATATCCCCTCATTTATGCATGGAATATGATAGAAAGGCATCAAGACAAACATGCAGACACTCATGCACATACAGACAACCTGGCATATAGGCCTACATTTTAACACACACAAGCAGACACAAACAACACTGATGATAATTGAAAAGAACAAGCACGCACATAGATAAATACACAGTAAATTACACATTCACACTCCCCAGCACAGCATTGTGTTGTATATTATGCAGTCTTAACCGTGATGCCACACAAACATGAACATGAGCATGAACATTTCTAATATCAATTATGATTATAAAGACCCATTCACACAAATATTTTAACCAGAAACCCACCACACAATAACACACGCACAACCCAGAACAGTATGTTCAGTTCTATAATAGACCGCCGCTGTTCAAGCGCATTATTCACAACAGTAAGGGAACATCCAAAAATATTTTTGCAGGCAAACAGCTTAACAAATGAAAGCAATGAAAGATAAATGAGGAAGTCAACGCCTCATTCATATTTGATAGCTGGGCTTAAGATGCATTACCCAACCAACGCAACAAGCCACACACTGACAGTCCCAGAAATAATTAGCTTGAAGGAGCATCTGTGATGGCAGAGGTGTGTGTGTGTGTGTGTGTGTGTGTGTGTGTGTGTGTGTGTGTGTGTGTGTGTGTGTGTGTGTGTGTGTGTGTGTGTGTGTGTGTGTGCGTGTGTGTGTTGCTGTGCGTGTGCGTGTGTGTGTGTGTGTGTGTGTGTGTGAGTGTTGGTGTGCGTGTGCGTGTGCGTGTGTGTGTGTGTGCGTGTGTGTGTGTGTGTGTGTGTGTGTGTGTGTGTGTTTGTACATCTTACCAATGTTGTGGGGACATAATCTGTTTACACAGTTACAGACACGCCTTCCTTTTGGGGCCAAAAACCATTTAGCATGAAGCCTTTGTTTACTGTTAAGGTAAGAGTTCTGAATAGGCGTGTAGTTGTTATGGTTAAGGTGGGTCTCCAGACAAATGAGTGAATGTAAGTTATTGTAGTGTCCTCTGAAGTGATGGAAACATGTCTGAGTGTGTTTATGTGAGTTGATTATGCTGGACAGTGGCGGTCTTACTGTGTGACAGGCGAACAGCTGTTGTCTCCTCTGCCTCGTCTTTTCATGTGCGGAAACAAACGATGAGAAAGAGTTTGATAATATAAGACAAATGACACATACCTGCATAAACACTATACAGTATACGCACCCATCTAGTAGGCACATATGAAACAGCATGTGGTAAATACTCCGAAGTACTTTCTGCTACCAGAATAAGTCACAAACAAACTACACACATCTATATTCCCTCTAACACCCAGTCAAAACATTACAATTCAAATCCAAGCATACACACACCTGTTGAGCAGAATGGTTTCTATCTTCTCTGTGTGTGTGTGTGTGTGTGTGTGTGTGTGTGTGTGTGTGTGTGTGTGTGTGTGTGTGTGTGTGTGTGTGTGTGTGTGTGTGTGTGTGTGTGTGTGTGTGTGTGTGTGTGTGTGTGTGTGTGTGTGTGTGTGGCCCCAGCTGCCCATTAAGGCCCCCCTTAGTCTACCAGTCAACCAGGCATCAGATCAGCTGATGTGGCCGGATCGATACGCAGGCAGGCAGACTCTTCATTAGGAGTCCCTGGGGCCAGGCCACCTGCCACTCACTCACTGGCTGCTCTCCACCAGGAGCTCCATAGTCTGCCTCTAGCCGTTTCCGCTCAATAGATTTTGTGTCCCTGTGTCTTCCCTCGCATTTTTTGTGTGTTTGCTTCTTGAAAGCGTCCTGGTAGAGAAAGAAAACTACATACTGTACCTGCCACAGTAAGACACTGACACCTACCAACACTGTTGTTCCGATCTGCAGGCAGCAGCGATGGCTATAATGAGGTGTTCTGAATCTCTGTGAGAAACTATACTATACTATATACTATAATCTATACTATAATCGTGACACACAAATCAAGAGGCAAATAGAAGTGATTAAAGTAGATAATGAGAGGAAAGGATTAAACAGAGAGATAACTGTGGTCAACAGAAGTGATGACTTTACTGCAGGAGCATCCACAGGTGGTGAGCCACTCAGTCCATTCAAAAGAAGTGTAGAGGAAGAGAATCTAAATCTGTGCTCATGTGCCTTTATAAGTCAGTGACTCATGTGAGTGAATTCCAGTGGCTTGCACAATACATCAGTTATAAAACCTTTTGATATTATAATACTGAAGAGATTCCAGTAACACATATGTGTGGTGGGTGAAAGACATTTTTCATTGTTTTATTTGGTGCAGAATTACTCAAATAAATCACTTTGTTATAGGTAAATTCGATTGTCTGTGTAACTTCACATTTGATGGATTCTTTTGCAAAGTATAACACAAACAAGGAAATTAAAAGTGACCATATTTATTCATTCAGTATGTTTAAGAAATCAAAATGCTTAAAGCTAATCATCATATTTGAGTAGTTAATCAAAGAGCTGCTGTGGGAAGCAGTTTGGAAGTAACCTAGCCAACGGTGCTGGCACATTCAACTTCCCCCCCTTCAACATTGCACAAAGGTCTAATAGCTGTGGCACTTGAGCTTGATGAAAGCAGGGTGATGAAAGCAGAGTTAGGCAGTAAGAGGAGTTGGCCCTGCTTGCTGTCACTCCTCCACATGTCTGCAGGCTCATTACCAGCAAGCAGCCCAGTCCTACATGCACCATTTCCATACTACTACCCGCTGAGCATTGCTCACCTGTCACTGTTGGGTACTGAACTGGCCATTTATACAGAGTAGCGCGAACACTTGTACTTTAGTCTTCATGTGTGAAAAGAAGGCTGTCATGTACATTTTTTTGGTGGATGGAGCAGATGTATTTAACCAGGGAGGCTTATGTTTTGTTTCCGGTTTTATAACACAGCACTATGCCACACTATAGTCTTTACATGAGGTTTAAAGGGCTCAGAATTATAAAAAATACATCACAGTGTGTTATCATCGCCATGTGTATGTACAGTATCTGTTTATGCGACCTTATGCAACCTGCCCCATGGCCCCTAGGGGTTTGGCGATCCACACTGCACAGAAGGGCCCAGGGGCAGGGGGCTGTATCATACCACAGAGATCCACCCAGCAGGGGTAGGTGAGGTTAGCAACCACAAGCAATTAGCTATCATCTGACAGTATGAGTCTTCTGCTTCTTGTCTCTCTGCTGAGAGATTTCTGGAGCCCTGCGATGCTGAGCCTTATCGATCAGCATGCTGGAAAGGTCAGTGACTTCGCTCACTGCCGGAACACCCCCTGCTCTGGCATTTACTGGAGCTGCGCACCCACAATGCATTGCTGCCCACCTAGGCTGGCACCATGCGTCCAAGATACAGTAGCCTCTATAATGTGATGGTGAAAACAGGATTACAAAAGTCTTCAGCTGTGCTAGTAGCTCTGGAAGGCTTTGCTTAGAGACAGAGCAGTGCTTTAAATGAAACACCAGCACGCGGACATGCTCACAGGGACAATGCTAACGCGGCTATATGGAGCAGGTACAATGTTTACCCGCCTTAGTTTAACGTATTGGCTTGATAACATTTGCAAAGGATGTCAATTACTTTTGCTTATCTCCATCTGCTCAGGAGGGCCCCGAGATGATTAGAATGAGACCACATCTGTGTTCTCGGAGTCCTACGTTCCCCAGTTCAACTCTAACCTAACCCGCAATAACTCATGTCAATATACTGAATACAGCTGAGGAACACAAGAGCCTGGGAACTTTGGGAACATAATGTAGAACTGGGGGATTTAGGGCCCTTTATTAGGTTCCATTATGTGCTAAATAGAGCTGCAGAACATATAGGACCCTGTAAACAAAGACTCCCTTAGAAGCAGCTTGAAATGATAGCGAGGACTTCAGCAGAAACATGTGTTGGCAGAGAAAGTACTGTGCTGCAAGTGGAAACAACAAGCAATACATTCTGCTTAATTTAGAAAGAAAACCTACTTGTGAAAAAAAAAAGAAAGTACATCCTGTGTGAGAGACATCCCTTGATGAATATGTTTTATCTAGTCTGAATGAGGCATCAGCTCAGTGATTTAGATGATTAACACCGTGTGTGCTGCATCAATCTAAGTTAAATTTCCATTGCGAGGGTATGTGGTAGTCTGTCTGACCAAGCACATCATCATCACATCAGGAATGAATTATGCAGAGGAAGGGATAGTCTTCTTCTTTTTTTTTTCCTCCCAGACTTGGCGACTGCTAAAGAACTCTAAGTGCTGCTTCTCTCTTAAAAGAACATTAGCCAGTTCTCAGATGCTTGAGCTTGGAGCTCGACTGCTTCCTGCTGCTTTTTTTTCTTGCCAGTTTCATATCCACTGCCTCTGCACCAACAGATAAGATTAATAGACTACAATAATTAATTCCCTGCCAGGAAAATAGTTTTTAAAACACATTTTCATTCAGAATAAGCCCTATATGTGGTAATGTTGCATCTCAAGCACACTGCCAAGTAACATAAAACATGGACAACATTCTTCTGAGGCCGGAGTGTCAGGTTGCATTTGGTCTACAAACAGCACACTCATGCATGCTTATGTGTATATTGTACACATGGAAGACCATCACAATTAGCTTACGCAGCTGACACAGCCTCTGCAAAGTGATGAGGCGTTTAATTCACACATGACTACACCCAGACAGCAAGGGATCTGTTCATTTGACCTGCATCACTACCCCCCGTAAGTGAAAGGGCCCCTCAAGACGAGGCAGAATTCAATTTAATCATAAACTGTGAAAAGCAATGTCAATGTCTTTAGCCCCCCCCCCAAAAAAAAAATCAGACCACATGAAGGTGTCTGACTTATTTCATCTCCTGGGAGAGTGACGAGAACACACCATCAGACTCCATGGACATTTCTGAGTGGCTCAAATACTGTATTGAACAAATCAACAACTGGATGTGCCAGAATTTTCTTTAATTAAACAAAGATAAAACAGAAATAATTGCCAATGAAGAACAATTGAATGTCAGTGTTCAGCTTCAATCACTGATGTTTAAAACCACAAACCAAGCCAGAAATCTCAGTATAGTCATGGATTCAGACCTCAATCTGAAACGCCATATTAAGACAATTACAAAATCCACCTACTATCACCTGAAGAATATATCAAGGATTAGAGGATTTATGTCTCAACAGGATTTGGAAAAAATCATAAGTCCCATGATGAACAGCAGCATATGGAGTTCAGCCACCTCGCCCGGATCAGGGAAACCGGGGCACCCTCCCGGAGCCAGACCTGGGAGGGGAGTTCGCCGGCGAGCGTCTGATGGCCGGGCCTTCACCCATGGTGCCCGGTTGGGCTCAGCCCGAAGAAATATCATGGAGTAGCCACCCTGTGGACCCACCACCTGCAGGGACAGGCATCGGGGTCGGGTGCATTGCGGACTGGGGGGCAGGCCAGACTGGGGGCATAGACTCGCTCTGGGGACATGGAACATCACCTCGCTAGCGGGGAAGGAGCCGGAGCTGATACAGGAGCTGGTGCAGGAACGATACCACAATACCTGCAGCCTTATGTTTTGGACACTCGGATGAAGAGAGGAGCAGAGCTGTCAACTGATCACCACCCAGTGGTGAGTTGGATCAGATGGCGGGGGAGTCGGCTGGAAAGACCTGGTAAGCCCAAGCGTGTAGTGAGGGTGAACTGGGAACATCTGGCAGAGGAACGTGTCTGGAAGGTCTTCAACTCTCACCTCCAGAAGAACTTCTCACATATCCCGAGGGAGGCTGGGGACATGGAATCTGAGTGGACCATGTTCAAAGCCTTTATTGTGGACACGGCCGCTAGGAGTTGCGGTCAGAAGGTCATCGGTGCCTGTCGGGGCGGCAACCCGAGAACCCGGTGGTGGACACCATGGGTGAGGGAAGCTGTCAAGCTGAAGAAGGAGGACTTTCGGGTCTGGTAGGCTCAGGGGTCTCCTGAAGCAGCTGAGCGGTACCAGCAGGCCAGAAGGGCTGCGGCGGTCGCAGATGCAAAAACTGGCGTGGGGGGGGTTTGGTTCCCATTCTCAAAAAGGGGACCGGAGACTGTGCTCCAACTATCGAGGTATCACATTACTCAGCCTACCGGGCAAAGCTTATGCCAGGGTGCTGGAAAGGAGGCTAGAACCGTTTGTCGAACCTCTGATTCAAGAAGAACAGCGCGGATTCCACCCTCGTCGTGGAACAGTGGACCAGTGGACTCTTTACCCTCGCGAGACTACTGGAGGAGTCCTGGGAGTTTGCCGTTCCAGTCTACATGTGCTTTGTGGACTTGGAGAAGGCTTTCGACCGGGTCCCTCGCGGGGTTTTGTGGGGGGTGCTGCAGGGTCAATTGGATCTGGTCTCTATACAATTGCAGTAGGAGCTGTGTTTGTATTCTAGGCAATAAGTCAGACACGTTTCCGGTGGGTGTTGGCCTACGCCAGGGCTGTCCTTTGTCACCGATCCTGTTTGTGACCTTCATGGACAGGATACCTAGGCGCAGCTGTGGGGGGGACGAGAATGTCAGGTTTGGGGGTCTCGGGATCCCCTCTGCTGTTTGCAGATGATGTGGTCCTGTTGCCTCTTCAGACCATGACCTCCAGCATTCACTGGGGCGGTTTGCATCGAACGGAGTGAGCTGAGGTGGTTCGGGCATCTGATCAGGATGAGCAGGAGACCCCGGGGAAGACTCAGAACACGCTGGAGGGATTATATATCCCAGCTGGCCTGGGATCGCCTCGGGATCCCCCAGGATGAGCTGGAAGATAAAGCAGGGGAGAGGGAAGTCTGGGCCAACTTGCTTTGCCTCCTGCCACCACGACCCAATCCCGGATAAGCGGAAGAAAATGGATGGATGGATGGAAGGATTTGGAAAAACTTGTCCATGCATTTATCTTCAGTAGACTTGAATACTGTAACAGTGTGTTTACAGGTCTCTCTAAAAAGTCAACCAGACAGCTGCAGCTGAGTCCTTACTAATACCAAGAAACTGGATCACATCAGTCCTGTTCTGAGGTCTTTACGCTAGCTTCCTGTCGAACAAAGAATCGACTTAAAAAATCCTGCTGTTGGTCTATAAAGCACTCAATGGTTTAGGGCCAAAATACATTTGTGATCTGCTGCGACCTTATAAACCATCCAGACCCCTCAGGTCATCCAGGACAGGTCTACTTTCTGTTCCCAGAGCCAGAACTAAACATGGAGAAGCACCGCTATGTTTTTATGCTCCACATATCTGGAACAAACTCCCAGAAACCTACAGGTCTGCTGCCATACTCAGTTCCTTTAAATCAAGATTGAAGACTTTTCTGTTTGCTGCTTCCTTTCACTGAACCAGATTTGAGGATTGTTTAATTTCTTCCATTTCTGTATTTTACTACTGTATTTTATGTCTTAAATGGCACTGTAACTTCTATCCTATTTTTTTTTTTTAGCTTACTTAATGTTGTAATCACTGTTTTTAATTGTTTTTGAATGTCCTTTTCTTTTGCCTTAGGTTTTGATGTTTTTAATGGTTTTATGTGAAGCACTTTGAATTGCCTTGTTGTTAAAATGTGCTGGACAAATAAACTTGCCTTGCCTTGCCTTGCCAATTCACATTGGTCTAATTTCACAAATGTATGTAAAGACGTTTACATTAGTAGGACATACAATCTATATACTTTCACCTATAGGTCCTTAATGGTCTGGCTCAGGGACAGATGTTCCATTTTCCTTGCACTTGAGAACTGAGATAGCCTGGCTCGCAGCTGCAGTCTTTGCTGTGATTACAGTAAGAAAACTGTGTTCGCTTGAAGAATTGCTGAGAAACTCTGAAAGCTGGACCAATCAGTGAACAGTTGGCGTGGCTAAGTGTGATGACGCGGAAGTCAAGTGACTTATTTGAAATGTAGTTCAAACCATGCCCTTAGTGGCAGAGCTAGATGTAGCTACAGTATACGAAAATTTGCTTACGCTATTAAATATCAATTCAGCCGGAACAAGAACAACACCCATATTTTATTCTTAAAAGTCTGCAATGGTCATTTACTGACATGGCATTGTACACTGCATTGGGGAGGGTCTCTGTTGGTTAAGGCTTAGTGAGTTCCAGTGCACAACAATTGCTTAAGGGCTGCTCCAATAGTTTCAAAATTAACCGGAGGTCTACGCCTATTAGGATGTAACAACTGGAAACAATCTCCAATGGAGCGTGTGTAGACTCATGTATCCATGCAGTGTGTTTGGGTCTTCTAAGGCCAGGCTAGACCTTAGATGGGGCATGTTGGGATAAAGATTGAATTAGTTTGATATTTTTGGAAATACACAAAATACACTTCTTTTTTTTTTCCCTGCCTAGAATTAGTGAGAAGTTTGAAACCACTCTCATTTGTCTGTTAGATTAGCATAAGGACCGGAAACAGCTGGCTTGGGTCTGTCAAAAGTTAGTAAAATCTGCTCACCAGAAGCTCTAAAGCTTACTAACCTACCAATACAACTGCCATGTGCTGTCTTTACCTTTCTGTTTTCATACAAATATATAAGTAACTAGTAATTTAGTGAGCTTTGGTGCTTTTAACTAGATTCTGTTGCCTTTGAACAGAGTCAGCCCACTTGTTTCCTCCTGTTTCAGCATAATGCTGTGCTAAAATCACTCTCTTGGCATAGTTTTGTATTTAATGGAAAGATATGAGTCGGTACTAATCTTGTCATCTAAGCCTCAACAGGGAAGTAAATAAGCATATTTTCAAAAATATCAACTATTCTTGTGATTGATTATGAGGCAGGTAGCAAGAGTCAGGTCTGCCTCTGAAGGTCTGAGACAGTTTGTGGTTAGAACCTAAATTCATGAGAAAATCTATGGGGTTGCAACAGAAACAGTATTCTCTGTTTAACTCAGTCTAGATAATTTGTAAACTAACACCAACAATTCCCCAATTTTATGATTCACAACTTGAAACTCTAAAAGAGCTCAAGGCTACTATATAGATCAGAATATAAAATTTGTGTTGGAACAAATTAATAATATCTTCAAACCTGAGGTGCACTTGACTGAACTATGTCTGATCAAATGTCCAAAAACACTGTATGCAAGGCAAAACAAATCAGCCTCATCTCATTTTGTCCAAAGGAAAAACATACACTATATTTCCCTGGAGGAAGAGGCAGTCTATTTAACAAGCAATCAAGTAATCTGGTGAAGTGAAATGAATGGGAGTGAGGTGGAATGGTTAATCACCTGTGGAAGCATTTTATCTCGTAGGAACACATTAAAGAGGTGTACTCTGTCATTGTAGGCTATGTTGGGGGAGCCTATGAAAAATCACAGTCTGCCGGGGTGTGAAGTGATGTGACTCGGGCGTTCTCTTTATCAAAATACATCATTTCTGCCAAATATGATTTGTTCTTAGACAGACTTCATCATTGAATTCGACAGGGAAAGAAAACAATAGCAGAGAAACATCAGACTCTGAAGGGGCAGAAATCAACATATAGCTAAATGTGTGCTAAATATAATATAGTAATGTCTTGATTCTTATCTATATCAGATTATATGTCATCTACATAAGAAATAACACATATTTCTAAGCTCCGCCATGTCATCTGCTGTGGGAGAGAAAAGAGTGACAGTCTCCAGTCTTTAGTGGACAAGTGTGATATGTGCTGTGACTGCTCTCCTAACTCTCACCATGGAAAGGCTTCTCTTATTTAAATCTATCTGCAGTGTCACCATTGATATCACAAGATCTGTATTATGCAATTCTAGTGTTTTACAAAGGCATAAACATTGTCACAACAAAACCTTTCTAAACTAGAGAACTACTGTTTTTTCACTGTTTAAGTATTGGACAAACTGAACTTATGACCTAATGATAGCACTAAAGGAAAAGATAAGAGGCCAGATATTGAGAAAATTGAGAACATATCTATACTCAATTCCATAGCAATGCATCCAATAGTTGAGATATTTCAGTCTTGAACAAAGTGACAGGCCAACCAACCAACAAACCAACCCAACAAACAAACAAACAAACAAACATGATTGCAATCCTTATCAACTAATCCTCATTGCCATCCCATCCAACCAACCCAACAAACAAACTAACATGATCGCGATCTTTACCAACCAATCATCATTGCCATCCCAACCGACCAACCGGCCAGACAGCCAGACAGCAACCAACCAACTACCCAAACAAACAAACAAAAACGGGATTACAATCCTTACCAACCAATCATCATTACCATCACAGCTAATCAACCAACCACCAAACCAATCACCCGACCCAACAAACAAACAAACAAACAAACATGATCACAATCCTTGCAAACCAATCATCATTGCCATTCCAATTAACCAACCAACCATCCAACCAACCAATCATCATTGCCATTTCTACCAACCAACCAAACATGATTACCATCCTTACCTACTAACCAAGCAACCAACCTACGACGAACATTGCTAACACTAGTACCATTCTGCGAGTGTTATGAAATAAACAACAACAACATGAGCAAGATGGTTGATCAAAAAACACTTGTGGTATTCTCCAGTCTGCAAGAGAGTGCTTGTGCTCAGAATCATCTGTGTAGAAAGTCCAAATAAGTGACAAGTGAATCATTATCAAGGACTTGTCCATTGATGTCTTTACCAAAGCTATAGTCTGCTAATTTACAGCTTCACTGATCGTGACAATAATTGAAAAACTATGAGATATTATCCACAATT
Organism: Brachyistius frenatus; assembly: GCF_029030835.1. Lineage (NCBI taxonomy): Eukaryota > Metazoa > Chordata > Actinopteri > Embiotocidae > Brachyistius > Brachyistius frenatus. The sequence goes on from NW_027210601.1 coordinate 5,156,613, forward strand.
ACGATCACAGTAAAAGTCAAATATTCCCATCTACTTATTCTAATGATTAACACTTATGTTCAAACAATTCAGACTGAGAATGGGGTCATAAGATTTTTTTTAATGAGAAAATGAAAGTTAGCAAATTATCAATTAACTCCAGTAATGCTTTGGCTGAGTGAATGAATTTTGGATTCAAATCACTGTGTTGCAGAAGGAAATTTTTTCACAGCTGGGTCATATTCTGGAAAGCCAAGGCTCTTGAAATGTTCCTCAAGTGAGTTCCTGGTGAGTTCCAACTCCACTGGAAAAACATAGGGGGAGTGATTCAAGGCAAATAAGCAACAAGTAATCCGCCTTTGATGCTGTATTGGCTGGTGTTACAGACATGGATTAGATGAGCTTGATCCTACACTGAAGTAAGCTTTCCGCTGGAAAAAGAAAAAGGGCTTTAAGTCGAGGCATGTCTGTGAAACTGGCCCCTTAAGTATTTGGAGAAATATCAACAAACATCATTTGTTTGCATGCTTGTGCTTATTTTACAGGTATTTGTATTTTACATCAGCGCTGTTTATAGGGCTATGAAATATCATATTTATATTTAAGACTTATTTGTTGGTCTCATCTTAATTTTTTTTCCTGCCTAGTAAAATCTGTTATGTATTGCCCGTCTTTTCACAGTTTAAGGTTATGATATTTTTTTTTGTGTTGAAAGCTATAAAGTTTAATAGTTCTGTCTTGCTTCCTGAAAAAACTGAAATCTATAAAAACGACAAGTTCTTCCAAAAGGAAATGACACACATGATCCAGCAAATATAGCTGCAATATTGTTCAGACATAACTATTGAAGGGAAGAATAGTTGGTTATGGTTCCTGACTGAGAGACTTCATGGAAGCAATGCTGCTTTCTTCACTACATGAGCCACATAATCAGTTGCCAGGAAGTGGCGGTGCATAAGAAATGCATTTCTATCTCAGTATCTAGGCCTCACATGTTTTCTGCACCGTCTGGAGTCCCTCCTGAAAGTGAAAGTGTGTCATCTAGTGTATGCAGCCAAAAGCTACTGCTGCTGAGCTGTTCTGGGTATTGGGGATTACATAAACCAAACCGACATGCAGTGTGAAAATGGCTTCCAATCAGTGTGTGTGTGTGTGTGTGTGTGTGTGTGTGTGTGTGTGTGTGTGTGTGTGTGTGTGTGTGTGTTGCTCCTCCTATGGTTCTTCTCGCTCCCTGACAACTGAAGCCTGAGTATCTCCAAAGACTTGCACCACAGGGAGGCTTGTTTTGCATTATCATTAAAGACACATATGGGGTTTTGGGAGACTGTAGTGCAGCATCTATGCCACATCGGATCAAAAACTAGGCCTCTATTGTGTGAACAGACTGCCGCAATATACAGTTGTCAGAACGTTACGATTTTTGTCAAGTTTTCCATCAGACCATGTCATCTTGTGCAAGAGAGACACCAGCTTGTCTCATGGCGGTGTCTTCAGTGGGCCACAAATGATCCCTGATATTATTTTTGGCATATCCCTATGCATCCTATGAAACAAACAACAGAGCATCATCATTGAGTAATTGAAATAGACTGCAGGGCAGAGTGTCAACACCAGAGGAAACAGAGACTTGGCACTGGTGAAACATTTCAACCATCTCACTAAGCAGCTGGTGATCAATCCAATCAGATATGGTTGGAAAACTTAACCCCCCCCCTCCACATCCCTCATTTTCTTCTCATTATCCTCCGAGCATCTTGATTCACGTCTCCAGCAGTTAAATGTGGATGAAAGCCCATTTTAATCATGTTGATGAGTCACGGTTTAATTGCTAAACATTTGCGAATGGTTAGATGAAAAATATTTTTTGTATTTCCAATGTTGACACATTTTAAAAGACAAAAGTGAAAGTAAAAACAAAGCCTGTTTTTTATAATTATTGTGACTTTTAATTCACAACAAGTAAAAGGAGTACAGATTGACATCATTTAATTGGATCAAACAAATAATGTTAATTACATCCTTCACTTTTCTAATTACAATATAAGGCCACTGGAGTTACTGACAGAACTATTACACCAGAGAGTGTTGAATTCAAAGCATTATTATTGGTGTGCGTTTCGTACTTAAATAATAGAAATGTCTCCAGTAGGAATTGTTTGCCATTACAAATATTGTAAAGCAAGACTGCATGCTCCATTAGAGTTGGGCAACAAAACAGTCAATCACTTTACAGGTTCAAGTGTTCCAACATATCCCTGGGAAATCTGTGTTTACGAAACAGGTATGCTTGATATAAAACTCGACATGACCCGCTGCAGAGATGGCAAATATGAATTTGACTGCTGTGGCATGTGTTGTTTCAAATTAGCATACAAAGTAACACCACAGTAAAAATGTTTTACAATGTAGGACATGGCTGGAATAAGAGATGGCCACAGGGGACAATAAATAACCCTTTTTAATAACAGGACAGAATATTTATACTGCACTCAAGCTAAAGACATAAACTGGTGGAAATGGAATAGCTGTCACTTCTTAAGTGTTCTATACATAAAGCATGAGTACTGTTATTAAAAGGGCAATTTCATCTGATCTTGGAGAATCTTATTTCTCATTGATGTTAAAAGTCTAAATTCACGGAAAGCCGAGAGAACAGGAATGTGGGATTGTAACGAACCATGAACACGAAGCAAACTCAACCTGTACCTTGGGGTTTCATCGCTCTTCTATTGCAACCCCAAAATAAAAATAAAAACATCGTAACCATACACAATCAGCCCATCTGAGCTGTAAGCAACCATAATCTTCCTATTGGTCATTTCATTACACTGTCCGCACCATAATGTACTGCTCATAATCCCAACAAAAGTCCTTTATGGAATAGCGGAAATGTAAACCTAGGATTTATTCCATATTTGTGGTCATATTTTGTACTTCCATCCTGCTTGGTACAGTCATCGTTAAAAAATAAAACTCTCCACAGTGCAATAAAGCTGTATATGTAGGGTCAGTGGGGCAAATAATGCCTCACTTGCGCCATCCCTTCAGGCATGTATGCGAGCTCAAACACACAGATGCTACCGTGTTTCTGCAACAACGTCTCACTGCTGTACATTCAGTACGTTTGGCAATTCAAGTGATTCTGCTGCAGCTCAGCAATGGTACAGGGAAAACAATCTTTTTCTATTTCCCATTTATTATATTGTGAGTATACATTCTGAATCTATAACAAAAAAAAATCTATTTCAGCACCATCATCCCCTAACATTAGCTCCTAACAGAACTCCTTTGAGACTGATGGGCCAACAGCCTGTGAAGGTTAATGGTAAGGAAGAGGTCACAAATTGCTTCATTCAGCCTCCTCCGTTATCCGCTTTCTGCTGTCAAAAACTGTACTCTTGATGACTTCCGCTCATGAATCAAACCTCAAGTACACAAGTGCTCATCTGAGGAGGATTTGGCTGGCACACACCCAAAAGATAAGTCCTCCACTGAACACCTTTGACACAGAAAGAAAGAGGAGGCGATGACGAATTGGGAGAGGACCAGAGAAATCAATCAGGAGACCATCTGGCATCCCGGGACTCTCGAGGCACAGACAACTGTCGACTCCTCCGCTGTGTTTCCCAGAGTCCCCGCGCATAGCCTGAGGGATGGACACACAAGTGACCACAGCTGCGCGTCAGAGGGATCTATAGTTGTCCGATTCTGACGGACTGATACAAAAGCGGTGTTCGCAACCCACCGCAGGTAAATACAATACTCTCAAAAGAATGCCTCCATGCCTGGGCGCACACTTTGTCACCTTCCTCACTACTGCTCTAATTCCGTCTCGTTGTTACTAAAATATACATTCAGTAAGAGCCTTCTTCATGAGTTCAATTATAAATTATAATTTTCTTTTTTACATCAGGCACTTTCTATGGGCTCCACGTGGAGAATTAATGAGGAAGAAGACCAGTGTCTTTACATTTGCACTTTCCAGCATGAAGTGAATAAATTCCTACTTATTTATGACTATAATTGAGATAGGTCTAAAGTGAAGCTTTAAAAATAATTAATTTAGAAAATACATAACCCATATGAAGTAAATCCATAAAAATATGGCTGTGATTTAGTCTTTTCCAGCTGCATATCACTTAAAGAACACAAAACAGATGTACACTATGTTGAAAAAAGTAGTTACAAAAATGGCTACAAAAGGGCGCAAAATGCCACGTGTCTTTTTACCTCAGTTCAATTCACACTACAGGGTTACTTCACTCAAAGCAGAACAGAATGAGACTGGAGTTTCAGCCTGTTATCAGTAGTTAGGCGATTAAGTTGAAGAGGTACTAGGGGCTTGCGTAATGCCTGTGATCTATGGCTTTTCTTTTCTTTTTTCTTCTTCTAAGCCACCGGTATGTAGGAGAAGCAAGCACTCATAATGTCCTGAAAAGGTTCTTCATAAAATACCTGAAGATTTGTCCCACTTCCTCTTGACAAATAAGAAAGAGAGAAACACAGAGAGGACCGCTGGCCCCCTCTACAGGAAAAGACAAAAACGACACCATATGACGTGGCTTTGACATCTACTGTGATGCCAGCCACTCACTCATAAGAGGCTCTGAGTTTGGTGACAGATTTGTGAAGCTGTTGTTGTCTTTCAGATGGTTGCACATGTTTCTGTGCATCTCTGTCAGCGTTTTTATAAACCAAGGGAGCTCAAATGGGTTTCTCTCTCTCTCAAAGGCTGCAATAGAAGAGTAGTGGGTAAATGAAAAACAAGAAAAATGCCAGCATATGTCTTAATGCAGGTTATCTCCGATTCTCAAGCATCTCCTTGATTAGAAAAAGAATGCATATTTTTGTGGTCTCCCAGCAACATAGACTCTAAGTACTTATCAGCATAATGGACTGGTGGTCCATTACATCCAGTTGGCACAAAAATGTGCAGAGGTTCAGTTTGGAAGGAAGCATAGAACCACCCTCTTTTAGGCTCGTTTTAGGGCAAGGCAAATATATTGAATATAAAATTTGCAATTAAATCCACTCGTATCCCTCCTCAGGATATGGGCTTTGCACGAAAAATAGATCTTCTCTCTTTATACTTTTACATTCTCTCCTCAAAGAACCACTTCTGGTGGAGGTTGTTGGAGCAGGGTTGGAGCGAAGGGGCTGGAGTCCCATTGTCGGTCTTGTCTACCGCCTGAACACACTTCTGGCTCAGGACATGGTACAAACTCCCGTCCTGAAAAAAAAAAAAAAACCATTTGGGAAAAATTCCTTAGAAAGGATCATATTTTAAATTGAAAACAAAACAGTTATGTGGTGGTATCTCCGGCGCTAAAAATCAGTGCGACATATATAAAAGAACCAAACAGAAGCTCTGTGACGTTATCTTCATCATTTCTACCACAAAGCTCCCTACTAGAACACGGATACTCTGCCCTGATTGATTGATCTGCACATTTAGCGACCTTTCTTTTCGTTTGCCTCACTTTCCGTTTTCTCCGATCCCCCACGACTCTGCTTCTTGCATTCACTCCATTTCTTTTGGCTCCATTTACATTCCGATAGTGCCGAGGTTCCAACATTCAGCACACGCTGAACAACTTCATAATATGAATTTGAAATGTATGGACAATAACATTGTTAAAAGTCTACTCGATTTTTCAGGATTAAAGTAGTTATATTTTTACCCTGCGATCATGGCGCAAACGACAGATCATTTACACCAAAAAAAAAAAAAAAAAATAGATGGTCTATAGCAGCAAGAGAAACAAACAGAGTTCAGGTTTTAAGTCTGTGCATATTGTGAAGTATTAGTGCTGGTTTGAGAAGTGATATATAATGCGGAATCAACAGAGAGAATTCAACAGTAAACCGTTTCATGTCCCCCGACTGATTTCAAGTTACACTTCTCTTTCTCTCCCAGACAGCAGCTCAGACACTCAATCATGCACTTACACTGCTGCCACATCACTCCCCGTCTTACACCACCAAAAAGAGAAATGAACTTTACACCTCACCTCCCGGAGGACAAATTTCTGGTCCGCGGGTACAGGCTGCCCTCGTTTTCTGCACAGCTGGACAGTCAGGTAAGTACTGATGTTGTCAGCCACGACGCATCCGGCAGGTTCCCTCGTGTTATAACAGATCTCGCCATCCACGGAGTACTCGAAAAACTGTGGGGAGAGACGAGACGACACGGCTGGGTCTCCATCTGAATGCTTACGTGCTGATTGTGTAATGTCAAATTCAGAAAGTATATATATTTTACTATCATTTCACACAGTCCATTTTGGTTTGCTGTATTTCGGTTAGTTCAGGGTGTCTTCTTAGTCACTAACAGGGAGTGTGTACATGCATGACTCAGAGCAAGACGAAGCAAGAAAGCAAAAGGACCCGGTGTACAGAGACATGGATTGTTTGTATACAAACATGTATTGCTGGTCGGTGTACAGGCTGTAAATGAAAGTACGGAAAGTGGAATGTGATTCTGTAGCCTGCAGAGCACTCTCACAAGGCCGACAGCACGAGCACCGCAGAGCCTATTCTCAAAAAAGGCGCCATCAGTGTGTGTCCACAGAGGGGTGATGGAATAACGATGCTAAATTTGACAGTGCTTCCTGGAGTAGTGACAACCACGGAGGAAAAGGCATTGGGAAATCTACCCTCCCTTTATATCAACAAAGCCCACATCATTTTGCAACCTGGGATAGGCACAAAAAAACAAAACAAAAACAAAAAAAGGCCATTATTCCCATGTTTACAAAAGGTACAACCGCAAAGCCTGGCAGTCTATGATGAAATACGATGATTGTATCCTTACTTTTGAGATAATCTCTGCAGTTATATGGAAAACAGGGAGTCATGGAGAATCAGTAGAGAGTGAAAAGTAAATGTGATCACGTCTACGGGGACTCACCATTTCACATTATTGCTACCAAATATGCTGGTAAAGACTCATGTCGCACAGTACACAGTAAGGATTAGAATTAAACTTGAGGTGAAAAGAAGTCTATGGCCAGAACATGCTAAAATCAAATATGCCAACACAAACTCCATAGTTGTCAAGGAATTGCACTCATTAGCTTTACACAACCAGTAACACATCCTTGAGGGCTGAAGTCAATCACCTCTACTGGTGCATAAGAGTAAAGAGTACCTTCATGGGGTTCATGTAGTTATACCTGCAGCATTAGGTGTTGCCGTTTGTATTTTGCATAGATGCATGAAGCAGATTCCAGGCCACTTATCTAATCACAGATGTCACCAACTTAAGACAGGAGACGAGGATATCTGTTTGATTGACAGCAGCTGGCAGGCAGACGACAGTGCCGGTGTTACAGTGCGTGTATAGAACAAGAGACGAGAGTTCTCTGGGCTACATTATCATGAGAAGACAAAGTGTCGTTTTGTGATTTGGAAGCGTGAGGATCACGCCAACGTCTAACCGAACCCAACTGACATTTGCGAGAACATTTACACACTTTAAAATGCGCTGCAGCTCAGTAGCTGATAAGCTATCCAGTTTGCAAACTAAAGGTGGCTTTGCTCCACAGTGATGTTTGTTTGTTCACTGGTTCAACAAACTAAGGCGCAAGTGGTTTTTCACCCGACATCGTGACGCATTTTATGGCTCATGGCCTGAAACCCCAACATGTCCTACCTGGTTCTGGCCCATCCCGTGACACGGGTAGAGGATGACCCTTTGGCCCACCATCACGTGGTCATCGATAGGGTTGTAGTCAAAGCAGTAGTTGTTTTTTCCCCAGTTCTTCAGCTAGCAAAAGCAGTCACATCGAATGATACATTTTAGGTTTTGATAAAACTTATCTTGGAGAAGCTACCACCAATTAATGCTAAAGTTAATCTTATCGCAAGGGGGAAAAAAAAAATAATAATAATCACACTTAACATTTTTGGTAATTTAAAATGGCTAATTAAATTGAATTGAAGCTGACTGCCCGTGATTCAGATGTGTCCTCACCATTCCAAACATGCCTGGCCGATCCATTGGGATGTGAATGTCGGGGTAAACATTATCCAGATACCACCTGAAGTTCTTACAGCTCAGCTTCTCTCTTAGCTTTTTCCGCTCTGTCACATCTCCAAAGGCTTCCTAGAAACAAAGACCAAGAGTGACAGTTCCCCTTTATTATTTTAGTTTCACCTTTCTGCCTGAACACACTGACATTCAAAACAACTTTAAGAAGAACAGAACAGATGTAATATAGATATCACATGATGAAAAGTAGCCAGACAGCTGCTGTGTCAGGATGATTTCTTAATATGGCCCTGTGCTGACACGGTATACAATTGGCACAATTTGTAGTTGATCCAAAAAATCTTAACAATTAAAATGCATTTCCAAATAATAGCACACCCTTAAAACAAACAGAACTTTTTAGAAGTAAAACACTCCTAAGTGCATGAACAGGATCAACTTGTGTGTTTTGCAAGTGTTTGGGTGTGTGTGCCCGCAAAGTGCTAATGTAAATACCGGTATGCAAACATAGTAACACTTGTGAGTTACAGTTGGTGTCTGCTTCGATTACACCATATGCTCACCACACCTTCCCTGCTGGAGGAAGGGTTTAGCAGCACAGCAGGATGACGGATTTGGTGGTTTGCCTAAACGCAGCTCTAATTGGCCTTTCATCAGTTTATTTGGTTATGAGAGCGATTCTCCTTTGTCGATAGGACCAGTATGGGCCAGTGCAGGCCACTGTAGCATATCAGGCCGATAAGACTTTTAAATTAAAGACTAGTGCAGGTTCCAATGAGGAGTAAAGATAAGGGTGACCAGCGGCCCAATGACAATCCAGTATATGGATCAGTAAGGGATCATTTAAAAAAAATTTTTTTTTTTAAAATAAGGGAGCAGCTAGAAGCCAATCGAATGTGCACAGTGGGGAAAAAAAATAATTGGAGAAGCATGTTTACATAATGATGTTTCAAGACACACTCTTCTGTCTGCATAGTTCCTGAAAATGATAAACTGCAGCATTTTGAATCTAGTTATATTCAATGTGTATTTTATTGCCTCATTGCTAATTAACCAGGAGTTGTAAACATATCTCACAAGGACAGACGGGTGACTCATCAGCTTGACACTGCTTCATCCTACAAACCCCAATACACACTTTTTCCGCTGTGGGGGTGGGGTGATGGTGTTAAAAATTTACCATAACTTTATTAGACCAATTCAATTTATCTAGATCATAAACCTTGAACCAGATCAAGGCAAAAGGTGGCGATCCAGCTTCGTCACACCAAACCTCGAGTAAGAATTAAGACAAATATATGACAATTTGTAAAAGCTTCACAGAATTATACAAAAAAAACAACTTCACAAAATTGTGGGTCGAGGTTATGACGTACATTAATAATTTCTTCATACCACTCAACTAAATCTTCACGCGAGTATCTGAAATTTGTCAAATTGGGTGAAAATACCTGATAAAAACAGCAAAAATTACAGAATAAAAATGAGGCTATTAGATGCTAGACAAATATTTCATAAAAGAACATTTAAATTATTTTTTTTAAAGAGCAAAAATATCTGAGAAAACTAAGGAACATGTGTCCACTTGTGAGTCAGAAAAGAAGAAGTGCAGCAGTTCTTGTGCAGGAGGCCTTAGTTTATTACTACCTTTTGGCAAAGCAACCTCCTCTCAGGGAGATGAGCACCACCTGATCTGTGTTTAGAGAGCTTCTCCTCTTAACTACACTGTCACACTGACCCGTGCATGCACACACACACACACACACACACACACACACACACACACACACACACACACACACACACACACACACACACACACACACACACACACACAGGCAGGGCACCCCGTGGGTTAGCACTGCTTTCAAACTGTCAAGGACAGGTGGGTGACACCCGCTGGCACCAAGTGACACGGAAAGGTGGTAATCACACACCGGAACGCCCCGACACCCCTGTCACCTTGGGTGTCTTGCCGCTCATGTATCCCAAGTGTCACTTAATCAGGGGAGCTTTTACACCGCAGCGGGAGACCAGTGTGTGTAGTTTGGGAGAGCAAAAGAGTGCATGTCATTTTTTCCAAGTGTGCATGTTCATTGGTTAAAGCAAGAGATTAATCAGACATTTCTGAGATGAGTCAGCGAAAAAGATGCTGCTTTCACCGTAAAGAAAACAAGTCATTCAGTCATTAAATATGTCCGAATGCCCTCTTAAAGAATAGTTCTGGTTGTGTTGGATACCACTAAAGCACACATACACTCACACCATCTGTGTGGACTCACCAGTCGCGCGTGGGGGTTTCGATGGTAGTAGATCACCTTGTATTCATCCATCCAGACCTCGGCCGCTCTCACGCTGTTTGCCAATGCTTTGCTCCGGGAGTAAGGGGCTTTTTTCGGGAACACATGACCCACGTGGGAGCATGGGTGGATCTCCAGGCTTCCCCCACATTGCCAAATCTGAAAGACACGAACAACACCACCACCTCAAGGGTTTGGTTGGCCTCTCAACCATGATTCAATCAGACAACACAAAGCACAGCCTTGTTGTGGAGGAGCCTGGAAACAGAAGAGCTGTTTTGTTGGTAGATATATTTTTGGTTCCTTCCCTTTGGGAATATGCAGCCAGTACAGAAAAGGGATGTGCGAATTCTTCACTGCAATTAAAGTATTAAGCTCTTTGGCCTGTTTTCACTGGTTGTGGAGTTATAATTCTTTCAGTGTGACTTCCCCATAAAATGAGAAGTCATCATGCGTCTTGGTAAATGTAGCCTGACTGCTTTGTGCTGTGCGTTGTGAATTGTGGCTTGGTGCTGAAAGCAGTGCATAATTAATGTCAAAATGGAACCAGTGTGCACATTGTGCCCATTTTACATAAAGCCAGGGGCTTGTAAAATATTTCTACTGTACATGTACACAATTTCTTTACCCTGAATGAAAACTCCAGGTTCTCTCCTCCCCACACCTCCATCCCTGTGTCGTATGTCCCCAGGTAATGGAAGTACTTCTTGCTCACAGAAAACAGACCCCCAGCCATAGTGGGAGACCTGAAAACAACAACAACAACAACAACAAAAAACATATCAGAGAATAATTAACCTGCATATTGTTAGCTTTGACGAGCGTGATGAGACAGATGTAATTATGATTTGGTTCTATTCTCTGTTGAGTTCAACAAACACACCTGATGACATCAGTGGGTGAGTGTCGCCGTTTCTGCTCATAATCTGGGACAGTGTGCCACGTAAAGACCAACCGCCAATCAAACCCCCCAATTTGAGGTTCTCCGGAGTTGCCTAAATACTGGAAGGTGTTCCAGTCGATCACATCGATGACAGGACACACCACAGCTGTCGGCTCCTCTTTGATCCTTGCGGAGAAAAGAGAGAGAGGCTGTTGTTCTGAAAAGACAGTCAAGTATTGAGCTACTGAGCACGAGTCAGTTTCTAGCAATTCGGTGCTTTGCTCTGTGACAGTGGGACAAAAAGGCAGTTTGTTTTTTTTTCTCCCGTAAAAGGCCACACTATAACAAAGCACTCCAGTGGAAGAGTCCTTTCTGTTCCACATGAGTGTTTTCTCACCTGTGGAGCAGGGGCTCTAACCAGCCCTCATGACACTCGCAGTGACAATCCAAGAAGGTCAGCACGTCACCCGTGGTAATGGATGCCCCTAGCAACCGGGCCCGCACCAGCCCCTCCCTCTTTGTGGCGCGGATCAGACGAACCTTCCTCAAACCTGCGATGTACTTCTCCAACGGCTCCTTCAGATGATCTGCAGAGAATCAAACAGATGGACAGATGGACCAAAATAAAACTGAAAATGGGTTATTTACAGTGCTTGTATGAAGGCCATGACTGTATGCAAAATCGCTTCCAACATTGGATGAATAAATAGAACAAGGACGACAAGCGAAACATAACAAATTAAATCTGTGAACAGCTTTTAATAAGCAAGTTTGGCGGATTAAGAGAATGGAAAACAGTGTTTCAGACTGTTTGCCACACTGCTGCATTCATTGTGCAATAGTAAACTATCTTAAGTACGTACAGTACGTGTTCAAGACCCACCCAATGTGCTTTGAGTCATTTTGAAGGCTCCAGTGTTAAATACAATGACACTTAAATATTTGTTTCATTCTAGTTTTTTAGTGGGATATACCAAGTAGTTTTTGACCTCTACTTCCTCCTCCTCCTCCTTCTTCTTCTTCTTTAACGCTTTAATTGAAAACAATCCAGTAGGGAAACATCGTTCTTTGCTTGGCATGATCCTCTACGCATTGCTTCATTTGTAGGGCATTACCCAAAACAACTTAGATTCACTCCCTGAAAGTGTCTCGTCTCATGTAGTGAGTACAGAAGAGGAAACACTGAATGCCAGCCATACTATGAATACATTTACTGTCAAAAATTATTATTAGATTACTTGGTAATTCAAATGGAAGATTAAAAAAAGTGCACCAGACATGTGATTTTGATATTTGTAGGACTATCTTGATAACTACAGGGAAAGATTTCCATTTATCTACATCTTGACTCCCTGTCACTACCTTCCTGCATGTCTGTTTGATTTTCCTAATTGCCCACAAGTCACGTCAGTCTATATGGCCTCCCTCCACCCGTCTGACAAACCAGTGACTGCCACCTGTCAGCGTGTGTGTACCTTGAGCAACCTTCCTGTCCTTTATGACTATCACCCTGCCAGCTTCCCCACCTACAACTGCCTCTTTCATATCCATCAGCCTGTCTGTTCCCAACAACCTCGTGCCCCCCCCTCCCCTCCCTCCTTCCTTCCCTTCCTCCCTCCCTCCCTCCCTTGTCTGTGTCTCTACCTCTTTCACTGTAGTCATCCACCAGCACCACCTCTTTCAGCAGGATGTCTGGGGAAGTCTCCAGCACACTGTGGACTGTCCTCAGCAGGGTGGACCACGCCTCGTTGTAGAAGGCGATCACCACGGAGGTCGTCGGCAGGGACCTGTAGTCATACTGCAGCTCTTTGCAGCTGTGGCGTAAGGAGAGTTTGATTGTTAGGACACAGGTCAGTACAGTGGAGGAGGTGAGGCTGGGCGAATGGGAGAAGACAAGAGCTGGCTGTGTGAAGCTTGGTTGCCTTGGCAATTCGTCTTTGAAACTAGTAGGAATGAATACAGCAGAACATTTTCAGACATGATAAAATCAAGTAGTTATTACCCCACCCCAACAGTAAATGACTCACTCGCACTCCTTTAAAAGCTTCACCGAGTTGAGTTGAGCTTTGCTGGCATATCCCAACTGTATAAATTACCCCTGAACTTTGCTACTGGCTGATAATAAGGCTTTTTTGTTTTGTAATGGTTGACATCACTCCATTAGTTACTTACAGTGGGCTCCATCTCTCCGGCAGCCTGCGGTGTAGAGACACTTTGTCACTGACATAAATGTTAATCTGGTGCTTTTTGAGACTTTCCTCTTCTTTTCTTTTCTCCTCCTCATTCAGATTCAGTTTCACAGCTCTCCCCAGTTCTCCCAGGGCATTTAAATCCAAGGGGGGCTTCTCGTAGACGGGCTTCTTAAGGTCTTCCTCCTCTTGCTCTCCGGGGGCTTCCCGTCGATTTGTCGCGCTCACTTCCCCGGAGTTGTGTCGAAAAAAGATCAGATACCCAACTAAAGTGGCACCAAAGAGGAAAAAGAGTAACTTGGGTCGGCTCCTTCTTCCGCATGCTGCCATCGTGTCGCTTCCTGGCGCGGAGCAGAGGTGGGTCTCATGCCCCGAGGGGTCTGCGGCACTCCGCTGGAACTCCGCTGGAACTATGCAGCCCAAGTAAACTTTCACCAGCCTCGTCACGTTACCGCTTGACTATTTCGAGTTTGTCCTGCATACTATGAGGTGAAGTTCATGTCGTGAATCTATAGAGTTTGCGTCAAGTGGGCTTTCATTGTGAATTTCCCCAACTACTAACGGTGCGAGCGGATGCTCTCAAAAGAGTTGTTTCTCCTCACGGGCACTCCTCCTCGACTCTCTACAATGGTGTGCGGGACAAATGGGAAAGGATTAACAAACTCAGATTAGATTAGGAAACCATTATCTTGTTGGATTAGTTGGCTACTTTACCTGTACAGTGGGCGACTAAACAAATCTAGGTCAGATCAAAAGCCCTGTCCACTTTTCCGTTTCGTTGTCAGCAACCAAATTAAAATGGTACAATTAAATACACGCCTCGCCCTCAAGATTATAGTGCGTGATCAACTATGACCTCGCTCAACAACGCACCTTACCCACTGATGTCGACAGACAGCGCTAAACTTTTCCCTCATGCTACTTCGATTTCGATTTCAATTTCAATTTATGTCAAATGTTAAACTGGCCGAGCTGGCGACTTCGTTTCCGGTGAGCGAACGCCAAATTAAAACTCAGTGGCGTGCCCTTTAAACCATACTCGAATACAATTAAGTCAATAACAACAATTAAGATAGGATTTGTTTTTCTGGGAATAAATCCTAAACATATACAATGGTTGTCAGAGGTAGATTTAGTAATTTCTCTAAAAAGAAAATGCTTGGTGCTTTTAACTTGAAGGAGGATCCGGTTTAAAACGACTATAGCTGCAATTTAAAAAAAATTAACGGAAAGTTTGTCGCAAGTCTATCAGCAGGTAAATCTGCAGATAAAATGGCCTAAAATATTTGGCCTCATTTTCAGTTTTTACTTCCAAGTATCAGATACAGATATTTTGAACTCTTGAACGCATGCAGCCTCCAGGTTAGCCACGTGCTTAATTTCCCCTCGTTTGATAAGTATTGCATCCCTAAAGTAAATAAAGAAAAGTAACTAAGTGCCTACATTTCCTCTAGTACTGCAATTAATTAATTAAATACAATTTTGACATTCTTTGGCCTTTATTCGAGTATTTTCATGTGATGCTACATACTTCTACTCAACTACATTTTTGACAGCTTTAGTTAGTTACTTTTCAGATGAAAAGTTGACACCATGGATGCACAGGTTTTTTTTTAAATAGTCTAGAGTACATTGTTCAAGATTAAAGCAGTGGCTTCCAACCTGTTTGTCTTCTGGCGTTGTACAAAAAGCAGTGTGTAGTCAAGATCACGTCAGATGTCTGTGACTTGTTAACAGTTCCACCAAAAAGTGATTTCATAGTAGCGTTATTTAGAAAAATAGGCCTACTTAAATGATTCTTACAAAAAAAAAAAAAATCAAAGATAGAAAAAGCCTAAAAACCGAAAACAGGTTTGTGTATCAAGACTTTGTTTTGTTCTTCTTTACTCTAATCATCTCGCGATCCGTCCGATTTGTCTGCTGTCCCTGTGAATAATACTGGATATAAAGTAGTTCAAACTAGCTCCACCTGCAGCAGCTACAACAGTAACACACTAATGGTTCACGATTAATAATCCAACGATGTCATGTATAGGCTAATAATATATCAGTCAGGGAGACCAAACCAGTACTTTGACTTTAACACTCTGATTACATGTTGCTAGTAGCCTAGTTCTGTACTTTAAGCAAAACATTTTTATGTCTGACATTTCTCTTGCTGTACTGGAACTTTTCCCCATTTTCCACCAATGTCAAATTCCACCAGGGTTACCAAAGACAGCGATAATTATTTTGGAAACACCTTTAGTGACCCTGGGAACATGCAGGACTCAAGCTTGGAAGTCCTTCACCTCGGTGGTCTTACTTCATATAAGGCCAGTTGTCACTCATATGAAACTGATATGAAAACTCTTGACACCAAAAATGAAATCTGACACAAAATGTATGTTTAAGCAAATTAAAATGCTAAATAATTAAGATGATCGTTCAAGGCAAGAAGGTAATTTGAGTGGCATACTGATTTGATCGAGTACCCATATTGTAAAAACCACAAAGAGACACGGGAATGCAACAAGTCAGCCGTAGTGTTGTAATATACCATGGTAGACTGGGCTTGTTGTGTTCTGTCAGAGACACATTGTTAACGTGAATGCGTGAGGGCGTTTTCATTTAGGATTGGATGATGGATAACATTTTCCATGCAACAGATATTTGGACCAAATGTATTAACAGGGAAATAAAACAGTGGTAAGTTGCACCTTTGGGCTAAGTTATTGTCCTCTCTGTTGTCACACCACTATGGACCAGTATATGTCTCACACTGAAAAGTGGTATCATTCAAGACACCAGGGTTGAATGTTGAACTTTTTTGAACTGATAAATAAATGTGTATATTATAGAAACAGCCATATAACACTAAACCAGGTAATACAAGAAGCAATTTAAAACATGTATTGTTACAAAGCTTCATTTGAATTAGGCCCCTCATTAGCCTTTCTCTGAAACAGTAAACACCAGTAGATCCTGTTTTTGTTGATGACTCTGCCCGAATGTGTACTTCCTTCAAACTGAAAGATTAATTTTTTTGAAAAGTGGATGGAATACCACAATCACAGCCTCTGTTGGACCAAACAAAAGCACAACTTAAAGGGGAAGTGGGACTTAAATACCCAATGCATCTGGAAACGAAAGAATGAAGGGAGTGAAGCGTCACCACCAAGCATTCTTTAAGCAACCGCCAGTTTCAAGGAAAGTGATTGACCTGATCAACTGCTTTACTCTTGTAATGTAAGTAGAGGGTTCTCTTGTAGGTCCTGTTGAGTTTGAATACTGGCATTAAGAGGAATTTCTAGGGACGTTCTATTTCTCTGAAAGGTCAGATTCAATGTTTGAAAGGGGAAAGAGGAAATTCAGTGCTGCGGGGGGTTCATATAAGGAGATGGAAAAGATTTCCTTTATGTAAGCGTAAATATAGAGTTTATAGGGCAAACTAAACCAAACAATGGATCATCTGATTAAATAATTGTGCATATTCCAGGCGTATGTTAGTCTTCCTTTGTTGTGTTGTGCTTCCTTCCCTGCACATAGTTGAGTGTCACCCAGCTTTATTATGCCGCAAGCCTCACTTTTGTCTACTAAAAAGAGTTCATATTGTCTTCATTTTTTCTTTTGCGCCAACCTCAACCATCAGAGAATGATGATATAGATTTCCTGATGAGATTAAAACATCAATGATTTGAAGTATTACAATTCTAGTCAAATAAAACCCATCTAACCCTTAATTATTGTACTGTTTGTCAAAGTACTACCCAGTTTATGAAAATAACTGTTTTAAAATGACTTTAAATAGCTTGAGTTGCAATCTTAACTTAAATGTGAATTAAGAACATGGTAAACAAACCATATATTGTGACTTACATTAGCCATTCTCTAAGCCCACAGACACAGAAAACAATGTTGAAACATTACACATTGGCTATAACATATATGTAATCTCACATTATTTGGTGTTAATGGTTTGCTCCACTGAGACCAAATTCTTGTTCATCTGCAGCCTGCCATCAGCAGTCATGTTGTCTGCTTTGCTACCAGTAGGTGATGCCAAATGACTATGAATGATGTAATCCATGGCAGAATAGCATGAACAGTGGATCAGGACTAGTGAGTAAAAAAAATTAAAAAAAATACATCATGTTGCTCAAACCCTCACACAATAAAATGACACAAGTATTGGTGTTACAGCAGCTAATAGGTGTCATTTTGTGATACTGGACATTGCATAAAATGAGAAAAAAGAGCAACAAAAAAAAGCTTTTGTTCTTCTATTTCTGATAGCTTAACTGTAAAATATGTCAGCTGTGTGCTGGAGAGAGTAAAAACAACATGAAAATGTGTATTTGTGGTTAGGTTTTTTTTATTATTATTCTTTCAATCATCCCAACAGCTTTATTCTTTTTTTTTTTTTTTTTTTTAAAACATTAATCCCATTTCACTCCACCCTCTTCTTTATATAAAGTAATCAACTGCCCTTTTCCATTATCAGTAGTTTTAGAGGTGTTTTACATTAGCACTGTCCCTCTCTGGTCCCTTAAACCAAACATTTACAAAAGGTAACACAAACACAGAAGTCATCTTACATGTTTACCGGCTGCATCCATTGATTAGTATGAATATCTCATATTCATGATTGCAAAGGACCACAGAGACCAAACATTTGCTCAGTGATAATCAGTCTCCTCCAAATAAAGCTGCTATTCACCAAACATTTCGACAACAGTTACACTGCATATCTTGGTGTTTGAATCCCAGTAGAAACATCAATGGGGTCTTCAGTGGGAAAAAAAAAAAAAAGCCAACAACAACACAGGAGTGTTTTTGATGCAGTTTCAAGTACAGTTTACACAGAGAAGTCTTAAAAAAACAGTGGCACAGAGGTGCTCCCTTTAAGGCTTTTTTTGGACTAAATATAAGAAAGTTCATCAAGTCACCGTTATTTAAGTTTTTAGCATTTAAAATGCTCTAAATACTTTTTGACACCCACAGGCACATTGCATTTCGGCACACACAAGTAATTTTTTTTTAGGATGACAGTTTTTCAAAGGCAAACTGACAAATGAGTTTAGATGGTATTCTGCAATTTACACAACAGGGAAGAAGAGATTACAACATTACTGTCAATTCCCTCAGCCCTCAAGGGCAAAATGCCCTTAGTTCTAATGCTTAATGAATACTTCAAGTCTTGCTCAGGCATTTTTCCGCTATGGAACTGGCTCCAGAGAGAAGAGATTAAGAAGTAGTCCAACGTGACCAGGACACGCTCTCCCTATTTTCCCTCACTCGATGGAGCATGTTAGGAAGTAACTGGTTTGGGTCAAAATGCTGCTGACCTTACCAGTCCCGACACATCGTCTTTCAGCAGCTTGCTTTCAACAAATTTTGACAAGCAAACAATCAGGCATTTAACAATAATAAATCAATATTAATTGCACATTAAGGTAACATTCTATAGTGCGACTGGTTTTCAAAGAAACTGTCTTTCATCTCCTTGAAGGCACTTCATCATGTGCTGGACAGTCAAATAAGTTTCACTGCTTTAAGGTTGTTGCAAGAACGGATGACAGTGATGACACTTCAGGTGTGCAATATACTCCATTTTGGTTGCAGAGGCACTTTGATGAAAGCAACACAAAAGCATAAGTCTTCAGTTCAGCTGGTCTCCTCAAAAAGACCAAATAAACCTCATCTAGCAGTTCTCATTCAGTCCCCTGCACTCTGCACCTATTCAGTTTTCATATGGGTATTAAAGCACTGAATTGGATCAATCATTGGCTTAAAGTGACTTTTTCCAACACCTTTTTTTTTTTGCTCACCATTCCCATTCAAATGGAGTGCAGGCTGGGAGAGCGAGAGGACTGGGAGCAGCGGTAGTAATTGCACTACGGTCATCGAAGGTCACTTGAGGTTTCCTGCTACCTTCTTTCCTCCTCATTCTACCACTCAAACTTCCATTGCTGGGCTTTGTCTCCTGGGCTGCACCGCCTCATCTGAGCGTCTGTGCGGCCCTCCGTCGTGCGGTAGGCTGTCACACACATGTCTGAGTGCGGATGGTAGATGGTCCCATCCTGAGAAGATTGAGGGGGAAAATGTAGATGAGATTTTGTGGAGGATTTTGAATAATGTGGGTGCAAATGCATTCAGCTGCGTGAAGCCCTTACGTTTCTGAACTCCCACGTGATGCTGGGAGGCTTGAGCTCCCCGTCCCGAGGGCAGTGCCTCATCCCGATGGAGGTCTGTCCTTCAAGTACTTCAGCACATAGCTCTGTCACGGAGTTGAAACGGATCTCCTTCTGAGATGTGTATTCAAAGTACTGGAACACAAGAGGGACCGGGTTTTGTGGCTATACAATTCAAATGTGTTTCTGTCTCATGAGTTTGTGTTCGGAAATTTCTTTGAAAAGAATCCCAAAAGGAAAGAGGTTAAAACGCTGTTCCTTCCCTTTCAAATTGTTTTGCCACATCTCTCTTTATGTAGAAAGACTTTCAACAAGCCAAATACTGTAGGTTTTTTCCACAAGGATTACAGGATGTTTTTCTCTTCCTCTCCTCTGAGCTCATGTCCTGAGAGAGCCAGCACCGTATGGTGTGTCTGTATGTGTGTAGACGGATCTCATCAGAAGAGACAGGGCCTTGGCCCTCTCAATCCAGTAGACGTGAACACAAACCCAACTCTTCCCCCTCTGGTGTCATTTCAACAACGCGGCCCAGTGGGACAAAGGATGCCACTCTCCCTGGGCAGACCGTTAAATGGAGGGTCAGGTAATCAATCTTCATACTTCCCCATCCTTCTCTTCACATCTCATACATCTTTTAGGTGCATCGGGACCCATGATGGTTGTTTCTAATAAAAGACTCACTCAGGGCCACTGTCTCTGGCTTCAGACTTATTTACCCAGGCTGCGGCATTCATTGTGCCTGTGAGGCTCATGTATCTTTTAAATGGAACGCGGTTCTTATATGGGCCAGTGAGGAGGAGGGGGGTGGTGATAGGCTCTCAGGTTTTTGTTTCACCGGGAAGCCATTCAAACATTGATTTTCAGTCACACCTGGTGCTTTTTGTGGCCGAGGACACCTGATGCGGTGCATCAGTGGGGTTATCAGAGATATCAAAGCAGGTTGAAGATCTACAGAAAGGAGTTCTGACTATTGTCTGACTCCAACATTAAATATACATCTTCAATGACAAAGAATCTGCTGTTTGCTAAACCATCCATCACTCGAATTGGCAGCCAATCCGGTTAAAAGTACCTGTGACTTGACAGTCTTTTTGCCGCGCGCGCGCGCGCGCGCGGGGGGGGGGGGGGGGGGGCGCGCGCGCGCGCGCGCGCGCGCGCGCGCGCGCGGGGGGGGGGGGGGGGGGGGGGGGGGGGGGGGGGGGGGGGGGGGGGGGGGGGGGGGGGGGGGGGGGGGGGGGGGGGTATGTCTGCAACACTTCATTTAGTTTTCCCTTCATTGCATTCAAGTCATGCTGGACGCACCGGCAGTGAGCAATTTTCTGGTGTGAATCGAGTGTGGCAGCTCATTTTAGGGGTTCTCCCTCCGGGCCAAGAGAAGTTGTGGGATTGTGTAGAGAGAGAGTGTGTGCATGAGAGAGATGGAGATCGACAGAATAAACACGATGAAGTGCTTAACGTACCTGGTTGCCTCCCTGACCATGGCAGCCGAACAGAGAGATGTGGGCACCTGTGGGATTGTGCTCTGGAGCATTGTAGTCAAGACACTCTGAATGTATCCCCGAGCTACGCACCTGGCAGGAGGAGAAAAACAAATATGGGTCCCAATTAAAATGCAGAACTGCACATTGATTCCTGCGAGGAGTCTATCTTCTTGGTTTTATTCTCTACAAGCAGGTCAGACTGTAAGACCACCCACTCAACAGTGAAGCTGGTAGATTCAGTCAGCTAATTCAATTACAGGATTCAGTATACAGTATCAGTAAAGCAGACTTCTGCCTGCTGTTTGCTTATTTTCCACATCAACACACACCTATTCAGCATGAAATCAATATGAAATACTTTCTTGTGCTTTTGTGAAAATGCCAATATTTCTCCGTCTGAAATGGTCATTTCAGGTCATGTCACTGTGTACCTGTAATGTAGGCGTGTAAACTCATTTTAGTTTCGACATCATTTCAATTTTGGACATTCCCCCTGTTACATGTCAATGTGAACTATGAGACAAGTGCCAGCACGACCAGGTGGTGGATTTTGGGATATTAGGAGGAAAGAAATCTTTCAGGGAGTTTTCTTTCTCTCTTCAGACACAAAGCTTACATTGTTGTGGCTGAAATGTTATTTATTTTAAAATACAACATTGAGCCAAGTAAGGATTTTGTGCAAATCATTTTACAATGGAATACTTCACCGGGTACCTGGAGTATAATAGTTTGGAGCCGAGTCCAAAAGGGTTTCAAAGCCTTTGTTTGTCTTAGTGCAGCATTCTCACTTTCAACAGAATTTTCCCACGTCATGGCCCACCCTTGATACCCAGTTTCAGATTTAGGATAGATGGAATTAAGAAAGAACACACTGCTGTGTTCTGTAGCTACATCTTACGCAAATCAGCGCAAGATCTGAGGTGAAAATAAAAAACAAATGCTGCACGAAAAGGATAAATAATGGTATTCAGATAGAGTGTATGATTAGCAGACACGTACATCCCCGTGCCAGCCTTCCCTGTCCTCAGGTACGTGCAGTTCAGGATAAATGTTCTTCAGATACCAGTCAAAGCTGTTGCATTTCAGCCTCTCCCTCAGCAGCAGCCGCTCTGAGATATCCCCGTAGGTCTCCTGTGAAGTGAGCACACACTGTATGAGTCATTGTTGCGGGTGACAAATCTGGTTATATTTGGTTGTTGATTAAAAATAGGCCTCCGTGACAATATGGGATCATCTCTACGTTTTGACTTCATTCATAACAGCACACACGCTGTCATTTAAACACACACATGACACTTTGTAATGTATTTGTGCGGCATCTAAAATAAAACAGTTACACCAACAAAAAAAAGCAAATATTTAAATCCTGGTTATGATTGCTGAATCCTGTAACTCAATAACAATGAAGTCCTCAGGAACCCGACTAGCAGTTGACTGCAACGTGTATACTTTAGATAACTGTGTTTGCTAATGTGTGTAACTCCACCTTAAACAACTCAAAGTCCAGAGCATTCACACCTTACTCCTTTGCATGTGAGGATGGACGGATAAAACATGGCGCCAGATGTGCTAAACTATTTCAGTCGCAAATCTAGTGCTCTTATCGGCATTTCAAGATCAGAGGACACAGAAAAGGTCGCTGGGACAACCAAGAGAGGAATGTGGTTTCTCAAATAAACAAACAAGTGTAAAAGATTGTACTCCTTTGTGAAAACACTAGCTGCAGTTAAGCCATACTACTCTAATTCTCCAAATCCAGGATACAAAAATCCCCTCCTCCCCCCTAAAAAAAATTGCAAAAATAAGCAAACATCAAGAAGATACTGTTAAGTGGTTGTCGATCTGATTAAAAATTGCAAAAAAAACCCCACCTTAATATGAAATCAAAATAAGTAATTCGATATTTTGCACAGCTCAGAACCAATACTATGTCTACAGCTCTATAGCCGGGGTTGGTTGACATACTATGACATCAGCAAAATGGATTTGGATCTGCCGATGTGGTCTGGCAGCACTGTTCAATCTCCCCCTTGCCAGGTAATTTATTGTTTGATCAAAGATCCCCAACATTAATAATGTACTTTTTTTCAGATAGGTGAAACTGAGATACATCAATTTTTGATGGTGCTCAATACTCAGAACCTGAGAGGCACGGCACACAAACACACACATGTGTGAGTCCTCACACAAACACATACATCTGACCCAGTCAGGCAGACAGTGTGTGATAATATGTTGGCACCTCGACAGGTGAATCTAAATCTGACGTCACAGGTAAGTCAAGCTCTGTACCATATTAACACAGTGCTCCAGGGTGTAACATGGCATCACTGCAGGGTTTCAATTTAGCACGAGTTGAATGAATAACAAGCCTGTAACAGGCTAAAAAAAGATGAAGTCAGTACCTAGAGAACAACTTTGTTTAAATAGGATACAGGAAATATTCAGAATCACAGCAACATGTTTAGTTAGACACACTATTTAAAAAAAAGCTTTATTTGTGAATGTCCTACCTTTCTGGCTGGGGGGTTCCTGTTGTAGAAGTGTTGTTTATAAGAGTCCATCCAAACCTCTGCAGCTCGCACAGTATTCTGGAGGAAGTTGGGCCGTGCGTATGGGGCCTTTTTAGGGAATACATGGCCCACATGAGAGCAAGGGTGAATCTCCAGACTTCCCCCACACTGCCACACCTGAGGGTGTCAGACACACAACATGACATAGGAAAGATCTTATTGGTTTTCTTTAAAGTCAAAAACATTACTAGCACTATTCATCCAATATTTATTTATCGTTTTTCCCATTTTCTCCTTTTTTTTTTTTTTGTTACATAAAGCTCGAAAACAAGTGCAACTAATCTTTTTTTTACAGTACGTTTAAAATGTATGAGCCCACAGCAGAATTAAACTAGAAGGGTCCCCAGAGAGCACAGAACTCAGCTGAGGCCAATAGTCCACTAATCTGAGATGTGCAACTCTACAACCGCAACCACAATTAACTGTCTGGATACATCTCCGAAGCTATTAGAGTGATGTCAAAATACGCTTGAGCCTTGTTGAAGCCTCACATCTCAGCAGTGCATTTATTATGTACCTATAAATTAAGAATATTTCACATACCTAATATTTGTGAAAAACAGAAACATTTTACTATTTACCACTGTCCCACAGCGCTGCATAACAACCACATTTGAGCAGTTACAGTTTGACAGTTAGTGTCTGTGAATTTCGACTATGCAGTCATAGTAATTCAAGAAGTGCCGAACAAGGGCTACCTCTTCTATATAGTTATTTGCTATATTGATATAAACTTACTCAAATTAAAGCAAAAGCTTGTCACTTTCATGCAGCATGTCCAAATATTAAAAGGCTGAACTGGACAGCACATCATTTTAAATGTTGCAAATAGTTGATATTTCCAACTGACAAATGCACTATTAGCCAAGATTTATTTTTACATCTTCTAAAACTTTTGTACTATTAATGTCCCTACACAGGGAAGCCTAAACATCTATTTGAAAAATAATGTAAAAACTGTGTCCTCTCGTCAGTATCACCATAAAGATTCACCGCCTGCCTCTGGTGAGTCATGCAACTACGTCTGAACACATCTCTGATTTATGGATCAATTTACATGGCAGAATTGTTTGATCTTTCACTGTTTAAAAAAACAACAACAAAAAAAACAACAACGACAACAACACCCTTAAAGAATGAAAGGTTGTTAACAAGGTATTTCTTAATACATGGCTGAGCTATGTTCCAATTACACAAGGCTAAATCATTACCATATGTCTATGGCCAAACAGCCTTTACAAGACAGTCCTTTCCATCTGAATTCACCAGGCCTTTTACTCCACACCATTATTTCTCAGCGCTACAAAAACAGACCTGAATCCACTAAACATAAATTATGTATGGAAAAAGTCTGGAGTTTTGGTTCCACATGCATAACACATCACTCACAGGAACAGTCCTTTCGTCTTCACACTGCAACACAATACACACTCTAAATCATACACACGTAATTTACCTTGCCCATCCTTGCATGCACCCTGCTACACACTTGCACGTAGCAGTGCCAATTTGATTGACGCAAACAAGTGAAAAGCAACACCAACGTCACAACGAGGTATCAGCCAATATCAGGGTGCCATTTCAGATGCCGTGGCTGACTGCGATCTGACACTGACGTGTCTCTCTCACACCAACCACCCACTGACTGTTAGCTGTTAAGATTGATGAATCAGGGACTTATACTTTGAAAACATATTCCTCTCGGGTAATGACAAGCTGATAAACCACAATTCCCTGATCCCTCTGTCTGCTTTCCATCATGGTGGCGAACAAACTGAGCCAGTGGATGCTCGGTCTGGGAACAGGAAATTTGGTAACAAGGAAGTCAGATTCGTCACTCTTTCCCGATAGTTTTAAAACCTGCTCTCTGGTCTCATATTGCTAAGTGGCACTGCGGCGGTAAAGAAGAGACTTTACTATGTGATCCTCAGTGGGGGAAAACTGAACTCACCCTGAAGGACAGCTCCAGATTTTCTCCACCCCACACCTCCATGCCCATGTCATATGTGCCAAGGTACTCAAAGAAGGCCTTGCTCACAGCAAATAAACCACCTGCCATGGTAGGAGACCTGAGGGGGATACAGGGACAGGAACATCATTTTATTATGACTGTGTTAAGGTGACAGGAAGTATAATGGCTCTCCCAATGTTTTAAAGATCAGCCACATGTGTTAGGGTGTAATATAAGTAGAACATAATACATAAAAGAACAGGTAGAGTGACAAATTAGAAGTGAAAGATGTATTACAGTTTTGACAGCAGATCTCTACACTGGTATGTGCCAATCTGATAAAGTGATCTCTCATGTGAGTCGCTGTTGCGAAGTATTATACGGTTACCTGATGGGGTCAATGCGAGACTTGCGCCTCTTACGTTCCACTTCGGGGACAGAGTGCCACTGAAAGGTGAGTCTCCAGTCAAATCCGCCGATCATCGGCTCGTCTGTTTGCATGTAAAACTCGAAGGTGTTCCAGTCAATGGTGTCGATCACGGGGCACACAATGGTACTGGCGTTCTCACCGATCCTAAACGCGAAGCCAGTATCACGCAGAAAGAAAGTAAGATGGAGGGGGAAGGGTGTGTGTGTGTGGGGGGGGGGGCAAAGATTATTTTTGATTCATGTACAGTGTGTGCCACTTTATTTTGGTTTAGATTGATCAGAAAACTATAAATAATCTACTTTGATCACCTTTCCAGCAGAGGCTCGATCCAGCCAGGGACACACTCGCAGTGGCAATCAAGAAATGTCAGTACATCCCCCGTGGCATAGGTGGCGCCGATGAGACGGGCCCGGACCAGCCCCTCTCTTTTGTTGGTGCGGATGAGCCGCACACGTTGTAGATTACTGATGTAGTCTGCTAGCTGGGACTTCAGGTAGCCTAATTTTCATAATACAGACACAAATACAGATAATCATCTCTCTCATTGCAGCTATGTTATTTACTCTTCATACAAAGCTGCTCTGTCTTTAAAGGTGGACTTTAGGCTACTAAAGGGATGGGAAATATAATAACAAGCTGACAGACACAGCTACAATCAAAACCTTAATGAATTTGTTATGGTTAGCATGTTAGTAAAAAAACATGCGTCTGCTTTAAAATCAATCATTAAGCAGCATCCATTTGTACCTGTGTCACATGTCGAGTTTTACTTCTCCCCGTTTTGGTCTTGATTAGTTTGGCTCAGGCCGAGTGCTTGTTTATTTTGAAAATACTAGTGACCCCTTATTATTACAAAGTTATTATGAGTTGAGTTTTGACATCAAAACTCTAAATTTATGCAGGTCTAGTTGTAGAATCACATTCAAATCTGAGATGCAGAATGAGTGCTTATGTATAAACTCTTTTCACTGTTACCTAATTTCCAAGATGGCATGTTTGTGGGCAAAGGACAGCTGAGATCAAAAGAAGGATTGGTATATTAGATCCTGTTGAACTAGCATGAAAAGTTAAGTGGAAGCTGTCAGCCCTCCAGTCGCTGTCTGTCTGCAGTAACCCTCCTGGCTCAGGAGGGGCATGTCTAGCATTCCACTTGGTCAGGGTGGTTAGAGGAGAGGAAATGATGTCAGAGCAGCTCAGTCTCACTGAAGTCATCATTATGGTGTAATGTCTCCGATACATGGACCAGACTAGCTGGGACCGAATACTAATTCCATTAAGACGGGCAGACATCAAGCTCCTCCTATATCCAGTTTCTGAGACGAAGTGGTATCGCTCTCAGAGTTAGCCTGCAGAAAGCAGACATTCCACTCACTGATGAAAACTGTGAGGTGTGGTTGAAAGCTCTCTGAGAGCCAGTGAGCAGACTTTGACTTGAAACTATTTGGTTACACATGTTGTCCCCAAGGTCAAGAAAGTTCATGGCGAAGTCCCTCACTGTCTTACACAAAAGATGACTGGCAAACAAATGAATGACAGGCCTTCTTTTGTCTTCTTACCCTTCAATCAAACATGTTAAGAATAAGAGGTGATTCAAAACCCCTTGCTTTGCACATCATTCTCGACAAAGAAATGTGTCCCGACTTGTTCCAGAGGGATGTTTTTCTAATTGCTTTTGGAATTTATCCAGAGGCATTCACTAGTCTTTTTTCTATATATAGCCGAATCCTTCTTGACATGTTCCTTTGAGTACTGTCATTGTGATAAAAGCACACAACTGAGGTTTGGTTCGTCAGCTTTACCAAACTAGGCCAAGACTGTCAGTCCTCTTTGTTTCCCAGCTGGCAGGACATAATTGTGGCAGTTTTACTTTTACAGAGATGAAATAAAACAGGTTAGTGCAGAGTGTCAGACCTCGGTCGCTGTAGTCATCAATGAGGATGATCTCTTTCAACAGGATGGCAGGCGTAGTCTCCAGCACGCTGTGAATAGTTCTCAGCAGCGTGGACCAGGCCTCGTTGTAGAAGGCTATGATCACAGAGGTGGTGGGTAAATGTCGGTAGTCGAACTTCTTACTTCGGCATCTGAGGTATGCGTTTGTGTGTGTTTGCGTGGGTGGAAGGGGAGACACAGTTGACATAAGCATCAGTATTCATGTGCAGTACATATTTATAAAGAACAGCCCTCTAAGTTAACTCGCACGAGTAGGAAATGATTTTTCATACGGCCAGAGCGGCATCAGCAAACTAGTGCGGCAGGAGGAGGTGTCTGGTCTTAATCCAGATGGCAGTCATTAAAACAATAAAGAGCTGCAGAAATATGAATTGGGGGCGGGGAGGGTATCACACCAATGAGCAACATACCGCAGCAGCGCTCCGGGAGAGACCACAGAACGTGAGCAAACAGAAACGAAAAGAGCAAATCAGAGAGACCAGGGACAGAGGCAAGACTGGCTGAAACACGAAAAGTGACCAAATATAAACACTGGAAATTAAAAACTTGAGAAAATGAGAACATTGAGAGAGGAAAAATAGGGAGGACAAATGTTTTCTGCAAAATTTGTTTTACAAGTGCAAAAGGAAATGCGAGCTTAGCCACTGGCACAGACTTCTGGTAATTTTGTAGCCAGACTCGATTAACAACTGTGACGATGCTGGAAGTGAGTTGGAGCTAGACCAAATACATTATGCCCAAGCAATAATCACTACCAGTCAAATTAGATGTCTCTTTCCTTCAAAAGCACTGTGTTTATAGCGCTGCCGCTTCATCATGGAGGGAGCAGGCTGAAGCCAATCTGCCAAAAAACCTGCCCCCAGGAAGTATGATCTAAATATGAAATAGGTTCAGAACTACAACAAGTATAAACACACAACCTTAATATAAAATAACCTGGAAGGACATAACTCATTTGCTTACTGTGCTGTGAGGCCTGAAGCCAAACACTAACAGGGACAGTCTGAAAACAGGAAGAGAAAATCCCCATCCACTCAATAATGTCTGTGAAGAATGCACATAACAACCGACCACGATGACTGACAATCATTCACGCTTTCAAAACATGTTACTTCGTTAACTATCAAAGTAAAATCAGCTGACATGTAACAAGAGAAAAGACAAGTCTGCGTATGTACATGTATGAATAAGTTCTGTTCAGGCCCCTATAGCACACAGCACTGCTGGGTCTCGTGTCAGAGTCACTCTGCAATAAAGCAGGCAGGCAGCCAAGTTCCCTGACACCAAAGCTGTGCACCACTTCATCCCTGCCAATCCACTCCTAACGGTGTTCTCTGCTTTCACTTATGTCATGTTCATAACCGCTCTCCAAAACACCAAAAGGAAGTGTACCTGTCAAAATGTCACTGCAAGTGCCAAAAGGCTTTGGTAAAGTGAACTGCAGCGAAGGAGCGCAATTATAGTGAGGTCTGATAATGATGGCTCTTGTTTCAGCATTATCTTTGAATAAGCACAGGGTGTGACTTTCAACCTCCACTGCAGTTTTCTGCAGCCCAGCATTAAGATTAAAGTATCTTATCAGTCTGTCTTTGGTCATGCAGGCATCTCGGCGGTGAAATGATTTACCGCAGTTTCACCTCTGTGACCAATGAGATATATTTGTCTGCGTCTCCAGTAAAGTCCACTTCAGAGGGTTTTCGCATACCTTTAATGACAGTAATTTAGAAAGCGTATGCTTAGATGTCATCATTAAAATGATTTATGATTCACCGGCCTTGACACGATCAAATGACGGTCCTTACTCCACTGATACCGATACTAGATTTGGGTTTCATCGGAATGAGCGCCAGACAGAGACAAGGCAAGGTTGGAGGGAGAAGCTACAAATAAGCTGAGAATGGCGGTCGACAACAACTCTGCCTTAAGTTCATTCAGCCAGAAGGCTGCTCAGACCGGCTTCAATAAGCCCTGCGATGCATCACGAGAGCCTTCATGCTTCTTTGTAACGGTCGGTGGAAAACTGATTCAAGTAACGAGTTCAGATTAATCTCCACTGAGTCACTAGTTCCTGTCACAATTGCAGCAGAGCAGCAGCTCCAGGTAACATTCAAAGCCATATATGTTTTAGTTAGCATTTCAAAGAAAATAGAAAGCAATAAAAAAAAGAACTAGTGATTTGTGGAAAAAACATTTCAGTCAAGCGATTGTCTCAGCTCATTACTCAGTAAGTGACTGATGGGGTCATTGCTGTTTTTTGCTTGACTCACTCATTCATTCTGTGGTCCTGGATGTGCCGATGGAGGGAGATCTTGTCACTAACGTAAATATTGATAGCGTAGCGCTCCACAGTGTCCTGCTCCTGTTTCTTCTCCTCAGAACCGAGGCTCAGGTGTGTGGCCCGACCCCATTCTCCTGGCGCATTGTTGTCAGGTGATGGTTTAACGTAGAAGGGTCGAGCCAGCTGCCCGTCAGCCCCACTCTCCCCCTCAGAGAGCTGTCTCGCCGGAAGATTGCGGCCCTCGTCTCCTTCCTCCGCGGAGGAGGAAAAAGGGAACGAGGAACGCTCTAACAGTATGTAACCCAGCCATAGCAGCCACAGCAAGAAGCCAGCCTTGGACAGCACGCCCAGTTTTCGAGAGCAGCGGCCCCTCATGATGGAAAGCCCCAAGGAGGCACCGGGACTGGCTGAGCCTCAGGGTGCCCTGCAGGACACAACCCTCTGGAGGAAGGAAACAAAAAGATAAAATGGTTAAACAAAAATATGACCATAGACATTTTTATTTCATGTCAGAAACATACCACGGAGAAGTGAACACATGGGTAGTCACTAAAAATCTAACCACAGCAACAATTAGCTACCACTGAAAGGTGAAGACTCGCAAGATTGAAGCCTTTAGACAAAGCTCTCCCTATTAAGAGGAGGTTTAATCAAGTAGGAACCCATCCACAATTAAGTGAAGTGATTCATCTAAACACTTTACACCTAAGTAAGATTATGTCTGCCTCGAAATTCTCAAATAGCCTGAGGACACAGCTTCAATAGACCAGACCGCTTGTAATGAAAAAAAACAGCACCATAAATATAATTGCATGCTCACGGCTGCATTAAGATGCTCATTAGATACTAGATGGAAGAGGCTAAATTATGACTTGGAGTACAACAATGTGTTGAATAAATTGAATCTGTGGTGCACTCCAAGGAGAGATATGTTAGCCTGATGAACTAAATTACAATGGTGCAGTTGTTAGCCACAATGCATAACAGGAAGTCTAAAATAAGGAGGAGTTTCACTCGATTTGCGCTGCCAAACTTTCATTTTTGCAGCTTTTATGTCTAAGGTGAAGTTTCTAAATCAGCCAATTTACACTTGTTCATGTCAGCACCATTTCTAAGGAAACCCTGGAGGCCTTCAGAAATTTGACCTGATGAACAACATTTTCAGCTTTGGCAAATTTCCTGACTCGCAATCAACTTTTTTTCTCTTCTGTTGAAGCCAAATACACATGCTTGCACAATATCTTACCATCAAAGCAAACGCATTTAAAAAAAAAAAACAAGTGACAACATTCAAACAGTGAGGTCAAAGCAGGCCTTTTGTTCAAATTTAGATTTACTTAAGAATCAGGTCTTTTGAAGCGTTTCTCATTTTAGGATTTCTATTCTCTTCCACTGAGGCAAAAATAGAAGTCCCCCTCCACCCAAAAAAAAAGCCTGGGTGAAATATTAGCACGAGGACAAATCCCTGTTTTGCTAATTTAAAAAGAGGATTAGCCTGGGGTTTGTAGATACGGGAAGACAGACATTTAGACAATTGTGTCAGACAGATCAGCTTAACATGCCAAAATCAAAAAGAAGGTTGTGGTAAAAACAAACCACTTAGCTATGTTGACACTTAACTCAATGTAATCACATAATTGTGTGGCATTAATATTACAGGAGGGTGCCTTTTACAGTAGTGCCAGCCAATGCCGGATAGGCTTTGTGACAACGCTGATGTGCACACAAACACACACTTCATCAGTGCTTCCACACACCGGAGCCCAGTGATGGTTATTTCCTACTTCTATATAAAAATGTTAATTCTGGGAACAGTTCATGTAGTTAAATCAAACTGAAATTGCTCCCCAGATGCTGCATGAGAATCTGTCTATCTATGTTGCAGAATCAAAGGAAACTCAATTTGAGCGAGTCCTTCAAGGCAGCAGCGCAGCCCTTTCACTCCGGTCTGGGCTCGGGCCAGAGGACTCGGGGCGTCCTCCTGGGGTTTCAAAATGGAGACGGCTGCAGACAAAAAACCCTTTTATTGGCTGTCCATCACACCTTGCACTCTCTCTGAATCTGATAGCCTTACTGGGGAGCAGTCTGGCGTGAGCAGGAGGGGGCAGAAGGCTAAGATGCAGTTTAATCCTACCCCACTTTTCGGTGACCAAAAAAAAAAGGGGAGGAAGGAGAAACATTTGGATTTGCCTCTTGAGCTGCAATCTGCAGTGCATGTTTCACGCTGAGGGTCAATATTTGATGTTTTGTTTGATGTTGGGTTCACTTAAAACTCTGATGTCAGCTCTGAGGTACATGATGAAGCCCCTATTGCTCTCCATGATTAGCCTGGAATGAACACCGGGTGCTGAATACAGTACATGACTCATTTCTTTGTTAGACAAAGACAAATTGCTGTAATGGGTGTGACATCAAATAATAACCAGTCAAACAGGTTGACCCCAACTTTTTCAGAATCTAGAAGTAGGGCTGATACAGATTTACCTCATCAGGCCACAGGATCTTTGACAAAATGTATTGATATGGATACTGAGCTTTTTGATAAATAATCATCAGAGATGTGGATATAAGAACTAAATAGGTAAACACAAATAATAGTAAATTTCGAATAAACTCGTGAGTTCAGAAATTTACATCACTTCACCATAACCCAGCATTTAAAACCAGGAAAAGACATCACAATAACTCAAATCTATGAGAAAAAAAAAAAATCTATGCTCATGTCATGAAATTGATATAATATAAATATATTTCCCAGCCCTATTTAGAATACCCACATAAAACAGTACTCCTCTCAAGAGCTCAAAGCTCTCAACTCTGTGACTACAATGCTGACAGCAAGTATTTTAACGGGGCCAAACTGGGATGAGTGATGATGGGCTTAATTCAAAGTTGGACAGAGGAGCCTCCGACATACATACAAATAAACCTAAACAGACTTGAACTGTGCTTTTAGGCAGAGCTTTGACTAAACGCTCTCCTCTCGCTTCACGTCACGTGCTTTACTTTCACGCAAAAGTGAAACTCCTCCACCTTTGCTCACCTCTCCACGGCCTTTCTACTGAGCCAACTTTGAACTCAGTCATATTTTCGGTCGTTTTTATCAGGTTTATGAGCAAAGAGAAAAGAGAGAGAGAGAGAGAGGCAGACAGAGAGAGAGAGAGAGAGAGCCTGTCACGAGTATGGCTGCTAACACACAGTTCAGCAACAGGTCTCTAGTTCTGTCAAACTGAATCAATGTCAGGATCATGATTTGTGAGGGTAAAGGCTTTTTTTTTAGCTGATCTCTCGGTGAAGGTTGCATTAAATTATGCAGATCAGCGCAGCAGGGACTCGGACTAATATGACAAATCTCAACTTTCCAAAGGCACCCGCGATTGTTGGCGACTAAATAATAACCTGTCGCCAATGTCTTTGTAAATCCAACACCGGCTCGTCAAACTGCGTTGACTAAAAGTTACTGGTAAATAAGCATCAGTAAGTCAGAAACACCAAATGAAGTTATCGCCAGCGTTTACAGGCAACTTTGAACATACCATGCGTGACAGTTGGAAAAGCAAAACAGAAAGAGAGGAAGTTAAGCTGGAGTGAGTTTACCTCATCAACAAGTTACATGTCTCGGAGTTTCTTCAAAGTTGCCAAGGCCGTTGTCTGTCCGCCTGACTGCGGTCGTCTTCCAGTTAAACCTCTGGCTTGCAGATGTCAGCATACCCACATCCTCGCCTCCACACTGGGCTTTTGACCTGAGCCAAGGTCGCCACAAACACGACAGAGGTTCCGGTACAACCTTTCATAATAAAAGCATGAAGCGTGCGCAATTCACTTTTATTCACGACATAAAGCCCAGCAACGAAAACAAATACAAATGGCAAACGTTATATAGGACAAATAATTGTTTACATATAACATTGAAATAGAAAACGCTCTTTAAACTAACGTATTCACGGGAAGATACAAATAAATAAATGAATAAATTCAGCCAGATGAAATAGCCTTTGCCTGACATTGTGTACGTTTAGCTAATTATCTTGTTACTTTCTCATGCAGTTTCCTTAAAAATACATTTCCCATACGTCAAGGAAAGAAAAAAGAACAGAGTGAACAATTCCTGTGCAGCTTACTTCCGGTGACGCGAGCATCCTTTGCAGTTCGCTTGATGCAGCGCCCCATGCTAACCTGTTAGCTGTTAGTTGCCTCTAGATGTAATTGCTACTCCAAAGATTTTCAATGACCTATTTAAAGACTGAGTACTCTGTACCCACCGGCGATAGAAAATTTGTACCTCCACAGTCGAGCCGTAGAACCGGAAAACGTCCAGATGTGAGTTTCTGCCAACTTTAAATTGAACAGAAAATGTCCACCTTTAGAGATATAGTCATGACTTTGCACTTTAAAATGATTTTTCCTGATGTGCATCAGTCACTTATTACTGTTGTGAAGGTCAAATGCCAGATGTTTTTCCTGGTGTGGCTTCAAAACATCTGCACTTTGGTGTCACCGTTTAGCGATGTTCACATTTACTCAGGTCTCTTAAAAACCCGAAGAAGAACAGTCAGTTTACAAAAGTATAGAGCCACCAACAAACTACCACATCTAGATTGATGAGCAGGTAACACGTGCTGAGTGATCTTTAGTCTGTGTGTAAAGCGTGTCAGTGTTTGTATAGAAACCTGCAGATTGTAACTATAGCTAACATAAGACAAGTGTATAATAAACAGCCAAGTTACATGGAGAGTTTCAATTTTTTTTTAAATTATATTTGTCTTGTATGTGGATGCTGCTGAACATCTAAAACTACTCCTTTTAATTTAGCAAGCCCACCCTAAAGAGTTACATTTTAAATAGCATGTTTGTGGGTGATTCATTTTTACAGAGCGTGAATCTCTTTCATCAAGATCAAAGTCCTCAAGTGAAGTTTATTCAGTGGATTGAAGAGTAGATTATGTGATTACGTGCAGGCGAATTAAGCTTTTTTTTTTTTTTTTTTTTAGGACTACAGACTTGTTTTTGCATGGTACACTTTGACTGAGTGATTTATGGAGTTCAGTGAGATCCTGCAGCTTTACTTGATCATGGGATTGATTTGATGAAATTCAACGTCAGAAACCGTCTTGATCATCACATGAATGCTGACAGGATCCATTCGTCCACTGAATGAATAAACAGTGCGCCACGCATGCACAAACAGCCGTTCCCTCTGTGTGTTTGCCATGCTTAAGCTTGGTTTGTTTTCCCATAGTCTCCGGGTCCTGCTCAGGCCGGACCACACTTGCCTAGAGTGTGCAATGCGCTAGTGCAGCCTGTTGGTAGACAGACACCTGCACCACTTGGGAACTTGCCAATATCTTTTATTCCTCCCTCTCTTTCCTTTTCCTTTCCTCCCCCCTTTTTCTTCTCGCCATTTGAAACCAGTTGACACCTCTCTCTGTGAGGGTTACGTGCCCCCATCCGGAACTGAAAAGGGTCCCGTTTCTACGATAGGGATCTGGGGCTTTCAAAGCTACAAGGAGGGCTCTTGTACGGGTGTTGCGTTTTAACCTTTCCTCTATTCAAACTATTATTTAGTTCAGAGATGCAAGCATGCTCCATTTGCTCTTCATTCCTCTAAGTCACTAAATGTAATTTTACTTTTTCCATGTGGGAGAACTGCAGATTTGATTGTGCTTTAACCTACATGTGGATTTTCATTAAGGTTGCATCTTAACCCAATTGCATCATTTGTCAAAAATCTTTGTCCTACTAAATTGCACTAAAATTAAACGGAAAGAATCCTATTTCTAAAGAGATTTAATTTACATCCAGAGCAAACTTAGTTTTGCTCCCTTTAAAACCGGTCTGTAGAGGCTTTTGGTTTCTTGGTTTTAGGCTGACTAGACCTATCACTGTCCTCATAATCTGCATTTGGACTCTGCTCAGTAGCTGCAGAGTTTGCAACTGAGATTGTTCTCATTTAGCTGATTTGAAGAACATGAGTCAAGTGGATTTGAAGAATGGCAACAGGCAGTGTTTGACCTGGTGCCATAAGATCAGACGAAACAGTTCAAGTAAAGAGCGCCATCTAGTGTCTAGATAGAATACATCCAATGTAATTGCATTAACTATGGTAATGCCTCTTGAATGGGAAAAAAAACATCTGATCCAAGCTGTTTGGAGAACTTAACAAATCCAAAGGGATGGAGGCATCAAATAGCCTGAGTGAATCCTTCTGGAGCCAATTTGGGCCCAAACTGATTCTCTGTCCTAACTCACCCCTATTTCATCTACTTTCTCTTACAATAAAATACTACAGAGAAACACTCTCTCCTATTTTCCAGTAAATAACTTTTGGATGCTCTAATCTATTTTGATGAAGAGTTCTTATCTTCAGCTGAAAAAGGCCTGTGACACTGATGCATCACTTTGTGATATTTTGGCTGAATGAATGCCACTTTGTTTGAGCAAGTCATTTAAAATGAGAAGGCCAGATCTATGTATGTATTGACAATGGACTTAAGAACTGCCTGAACTACACAACGGCAATTCCAGGAATGTGTGTCCAGGCCTTTTACTTCTCTACAATTCTATTCAATTACAGCTCGATTCACATCTTAACTGACTTAACTGTTGGGCCAATGATTTCATTAACTGGATGTCCTTTGTGCATGATGTTCATTTACTCTGTTCATGCAATAAATCATAGTGAAGAGAGGTCACATTGTGGGACCAGGCTCCTTTAATTTAATGGAGATGGATTCTGGCCCACACTCTCCCTTAGCTTATTAGTTCCCCACAGAGACAAAGACACAATGACCTTCAGCCATAAGAGCAGAATACGGTTATCAATAAATGATTTTGATGGTGAGGGTCGGTCTGTCTTGTCTGTCTGTCTGTCTGTCTGTCTGTCTGTCTGTCTGTGTGTGTGTGTGTGTGTGTGTGTGTGTGTGTGTGTGTGTGTGTGTGTGTGTGTGTGTGTGTGTGTGTGTGTGTGTGTGTGTGTGTGTGTGTGTGTGTGTGTGTGTGTATTTTTGTTGTAGTCTGCATGTTGGATGACCATACCAAGGTTGCAGGACAGAGCACCATCCACTTGTTTATGCAGCTGAAGTAGACCTGGAGCAGAATGTATCATCAGCATTACAGAGTGAGAGGAGGAAGAATAGAAGAGAGATGAGCAGGAAAAGGTTGGGGTAGCGGGGGTGGGGGGTGGTGGGGGGTGGGGTCTCCATGTGCCAATCAGCCCACTCAGCAGTCAGTCCTTGCCAGCCAGGGGGCCCAGTGGGAGTGTATAAGACACACACACACACACACACACACACACACACACACACACACACACACACACACACACACACACACACACACACACAACCACCTCCTCACTTTTCTCCAATCTCTCATCCAGCCCCAGACTTCTCAGACCTGTCCCTTCGTCACCAAGGCAACGCATCACTCCAGTGAGCATCTAACTTGTTTGTTTCACGTCTGATTCACAATTGGAGGGGATAGGGTGGTATAAGAAGGAGACGGAGAGGGGCAGAAAGGGGTGAGAGAGAAAACAGAGGAGAGGAGGGGAGAGTGGCATGCAAATGAATCTGCTTGGCCAGAAACAGCCACAAAGTTCTAAAGAGTGCCAGGCAACATGCCATGTCTGCTCCTTTGAAAGGGGACCTGCTCAGAAATGAGTATAACTGTCAATTTGCTTTAATTGGCTTCTTCTTAAGTAAGTATGACAGTTGTTGATGGTTTCTCCTGACAAGTTTGTCCGTGTAGGGGGTGGGGGAGGGGGGGGGGTCTTCTTCTTTTGGGACGTCATACGGGTTTCAAACACCCAGACAGGTAGACTGAAAGAGTAAGCCGTTCATGCACCAGCCTCATTTGTAGGGAAACAGTGTAATATTTGTAATTGGAAGCAAGGCAGATAATCATCATTGGGAATTATCGCATAGCTGCCAAAGATAAAAGTGCATGTCTAGACTTTGAATAACCATAGTATTTGCTGTGACATAGTCTTCAAAGGAACTCCCACACCAGGCAAATAAGTATCTGTCCATATCTGAGCCTTGATTTCAACTCAAAAATATTTACAATAATTCACAGTTTAGCTGTGAAATGCAGCATGATGGAATTTATTTTTCAGCCCAAGTTGGTTAAACAAATGGATTCCGCTGGCAAGGTCAAACCAATCAGTAGTTATGTTCAGTGGAAGAGAGATTTTCAATCATGGAGTAAACGCAGAAACACAATTCCCTGCATCCCAGCTGCGAGTATAGGCACACGAGGACACGTAGGTAAACAGAAACATCAGACACTATCAGTCCAGTTGTAGGAATCGCAACCAAAGCAGTATAGGGGCCCACTGATGGGGCCCCCGCTGAGCCCGAGGGCCCTCCGTCTCTTCTCTGTTTGCTTCTGATAACACTGCTGGAATTGTTCCTCAGCCACCCTTCACATTAGTCAAAAGCCCTGGGACAATAGAATTGTTCAGAGCTGGTCCGCACAGCGGCGCTTTCATGGCCGTGGGCCTCGTAAAAATATCCTCACCCCACCACCGACACACAGTGTATATCATCAGCGGCTGTGGCACCAAAGTCCTCCTCCCGGATGATCATTTGGCAACTGCTGGCGCATGACTGAGGATTTTTAATATCTTTATATTTTCCGCTCCGGTTGTAGGAGCCATCGCACCATTGCTTCTTATCAGGTTTCGATTTTCCTGAAAATATCTTGCACTATTGTCTGCCGCACGTTTCAGTGACACATGCTTTGTTTCCACCAGGATGAATTCCAATCTTTTCTTTTTTGTGAGGTGGGTGCACTGCCAGGTGATTCTTTTCATGTGGCAGGTGATAATTTACAATGTGTTGATAATGGAATAGAACCTTTTATTTTTGGTAGGAAATGAAAAGAAAAACCTAACTTTAGCCTCAAAATCCTTTGGAACCTGCAGTACATTAAATTCACATTTTACTGATATATTACAATCGTTATGACTTTCAATGGAAAAGCAGACACTGTTGAAAACACATTATCCCAGACAGTCAGGAAAGGCAGCAATCCATCACTTTAGTCTTTGTTTTAATCCATTTTAAAGCTCTGCCCCTTCAAGGAACACTCTCATAATTGCCCCCCCCCCCCATCATTTCTGAGTGAATCTGACAGGGTGTCAACATTTACACGCTCCCCGTTGCAACTGGTGTGATTTCCCCTCATTGATTGAACACTGCAGCACTTTTTTTTACAACCCAGCAAGTATTACTGCATGTGCAAGAATGCTTGATTTATATCTGCCCTGCAGGGAACCTCTTTACCCTTTTAAAGTTTTGTGTGAATCCAGAATGAATGAATAAACCATAATGACAGTGTGCCAGCGGGAGCTCGGAGCTGAAAGTGAACACCTGTCACTGTCAGCGGTCTGCAGCTCCCTGCCACCAACTGGCTGATCAGAGAAGGTCACCTTGTGTCTGCAGGACCTGAGCAGGGCCCTGGCAGCTGATAACTCAGCACTGGACTATACTCCCACTGAGGATAGAGAGGGGAACACTTATCATGACTGACCCTTATCTGCTGTCAACAGGAGATTAATTTCTCATCTTTGGAAGCTTGAATCGCTCTGTCCTCTGTCTCTCCTCCTGTCCTGTCTCCCTGTCTCTTTCATATTTGCCACCTCAGGAGCTTTTGATCTTGTGTAACTCTTCATTTCTATCAGTGTGACTCTT
Organism: Brachyistius frenatus; assembly: GCF_029030835.1. Lineage (NCBI taxonomy): Eukaryota > Metazoa > Chordata > Actinopteri > Embiotocidae > Brachyistius > Brachyistius frenatus. The sequence continues at coordinate 5,196,485 of NW_027210601.1, forward strand.
CAGCGGTCTGATTGTTCCTCTACTTTCCTGTCATACTCACTTGTTCTCAGTCTTCTTTTATGTTCCTCAGGGTTTTTTAATTTCTCAAACACTCATATTACTCACACTCTACCATTTCTTCTTCTCTCCTCCCTCACTCTGCTTTCCTGTCTGTAAACTTCCAAGTGTGAGTTTTTTTTCTTCATCTCACCTAACCGACAGCCTTTCCTTTCCTGCCTGTCTCTATCTTTATACACACACCCCACACACAGACACGCATTCACATTCCTTCGCCCTATGCACACTATGAGCCCTTGAGCTGGAACAGTGGTACTCATGGGAGGTGACGTGGAGAGACAGACATGGGGAACAGTGGTCACCTAATCCACCACGGCAGATGAGAAAGAGCATTTTTCTCTGATCCAGTTTCTTCCCATCGGTGAGTGCCTCTCTGCTATACAGCATCCAAATGACAAACTTTTTTATTTATTTTTTTTATTTACGCTGAGAAATAAAGACCACGTCCATTTATTTTCTGTGGTGAAGACACATCCCCTGAAATGTGTCTTGGTTTTTAATCCGCTCCCCTGTAACTGAAGGGAGCATGGAATCGAGTGATGAAATGCTGGATTCCATTAAAATCACAAGCAAATTTTCCCCCCCAAACTACAGACCATCAACCCAGTGAGGCCTAGCATTGGTTGATGTTTGCATTATCAAAGTCACACTCCAGCAGCTTGAAAGTGCTTCCAGGGGCATCGCAAAATGTCTGACTGCCTGTTCCTGCAACACCGCCCAGTAAGTTTACAGGAAACCTGTGATCTGAATCTCCCCATCAACTCAATGAACCTTTCAAGGGCATCCCATAGTGTGAGCACCCACACACAAACAGGCATTTATGCACAACCGCACAATATGTACCCAAGGCAGACAATACTCTTAAATAGTTAATGAGAACTTTAAATGGGAAGAAATGATCGCACTGATGGACAAAGGTGGATCAGATAAGGCTGCATATCTGTTACCTGAAACTATGTGATCATTTGCCGCCTTTTGAAATCATTGCTTTGAAAACTGACATCAACGTGCACTATGTGCTCTATAGCCGATAAATATGAACATTCAACCTCACATGACCTACCTGAGTAGTAGTGTTTAGAATTCTGAATAGGCTACCATAGTACCTGTATCCTTTGTGACTTTGCTGGGAAAATGTATACCACACAGCTGCAGAGGACTCCCATTGTAATGCTGTAATGGTTGTTTGGTTTGCTGCTGACGCTGCAGTGGGTGAAAATGTTTCGTATTCATTCCTCGAACTGCTTATTCCACTTCAGAAGGACTGGGAGAGTATCATTGCTTTAAATTAGATTTTTGTCTGTGTTTGCTCTGCAATGGGTAAACAGACTCGGATGGAAAATCTACTTATACACAGGGCGAGCAAAAAAACTGAAACTGTGGTGGTGGTGTGTGTGTGTGTGTGTGTGGTGGGGGGGGATAGGGAGGGGTTGGCGATCGATACCTCGCTCTTCTTTATGTACTATATGCTAGAATGCCACACCACTCAGATATTTAAAGAATAATCGAAAGACTTTGTGTGCTCTGGCTATGTTGGACCTCAGAGACCTCCGCAGACCAATTATCACACATTGTTCCTAACTTTTGTGCCGAGCACTTGTGGGCAAAGTTTTTGTTTCTATTGACTGATGCGTCACTGTCGTTCACCCTGTCTGAAACTCAGTGAAAAGTGGCAGCTGTCTCTGAAGTGGCGCCTCGCTCAATTTTAATAAATCATCCCCAGGCACTCTATTCTCCACTCTCTCCCTGAGAATGGAGAGTCTGCCTCTCTAGCTCTGTCCCTTTCACTACTTATCTAAGCCTGCTGCCTTTCCTTCCTCGCCGCTCTCTATCTCTGTTTTGCCGGTCTCTTTCCCTCCCTCTGCTTGTCTGTCTTTATCTTCCAGCTGCCAATCTCTTCGTCCCCCTCCTGCCATCTCTAACTCCTCCGCCTTAATAGTTAGCTTCCTCTTCCCCCTCTTTCACTCCCTCCTTTCCAGCCTCTTTTTAGAAGCTCTTATCATCGCTAAGTTTTCTCAAAAAAAGAGCCCCTCCCCCTGCGTCTGGGAGTGCCGGCACATTCAGCCTGTTATAAAAGCTCAGGGTCCTTGGAGAGAGTCCAGGTACTGTGGGTGCCTCACTTTTGACAGATTAATGGTAGATGTATGGTTTAATTAAATGGAGCACGAGTGTGGCAGAGAGTTTGGTCTGTGCCGCTCGCTGCCCTTTAACCAGAATGTTGTCTCTCCTCTTATTCCCAATCCTCCTTTGGCTTTCTTGACCTTTGTATTGGGCTCCAAAACACAAAACACATCATGACCTTGTGTGTGTGTGCGTTTGGATGGATCTGCAGCGCCTGGAATAGACTGAGGAATTGATTACATTGCCTCGTACTTCATCTTGTAAATGAGCCTGATCTGTATTGGCAATCCTTCATCACAGTGAGAAAGCCTGACTTTAAGAGGCCTTGTTGTCCACTCTTTTGACTTTGACTACATTTAAACATGCCGTAATTGATTATGAACAGCCAACCAAGCCATCATTTATTCCTTTATCCTTACTGACACTTCAGTATGAGCGACTGCACATAAATAACAGTTACTTAGCCCAGAAACATGCAGTTGCACCGGTAACTGAGATGTGACAGAACTCTTTTTCTTCTTTTATCACCCCCACTATAATTTTATTTTTATTTTTTTCAGAGCACATTGCTGCCTATGTTTCACCTCATGTCATCATCAAACAAATGTCAGTCTCTTAACCTAGTGCCATGACATTCAGCCCGGGGTGCCTGCCATGCCATAAGCTGAACAAATATCTAATATAACACAAAGTGACAAGACACCTGTGACAAGACCCTCCCACTCCCAATCCTGCCTTCAATCTCTGTCCTCATCTCCCCCCACTGTGAACTGAATAAATTCCTTGCCTTGATATTGTTGCTGTAGCATTACCATACCAACGAGGAGTTTAGACCACAGCAGGAAGGGGAATAGTTCTCTGCCTCAATCTGTAACTGCTGATTGCAGACACAAAGTGCACTGGTGTAGAAAAATATGCAGCACAGCAAATCCTTGTTAAGACCCAGCAATCTGTTAGATGTCAGACTGATATGTCCTGCTCACTTCTCTGGGTGTAAGATGCAATCTATTTCATTTAGTTATTTAGGTGCTTTCAAGGTTAGCCTTTTGTTAGCATAGGGTTTTAGGTAGAGCTTCTCTCTTTATTAATGGACAGCATGATTAGAAGCTGGTTCTCTTTGTTTGGCATGAAGATGGAAAATGTGGGGGAAGCAGCTAGTCTGCCATGTCAAAAAGTAACAATCCACATACCAGCACCATTTCAAGCTCATGAATGAACACGTTATGTCCTGTTTATACAATCTTGTATAGATTGCAACTCTGTTCTTGTTTTATATAAACTAGACAAGTAAAAATGACAAGTTGTCATCTTAGGGGTTTATGTGCCAGACTATTTGTGACTAGAGGCAACCAGTGGAGTCTGCAGGAAATTTGCTGAACAGTCCAGTATATAACGCCTTGGCAATGTAACAAAAATCTTTGTTTCTACAGAGATAAAACACTTTAATTAGGAAGCTTTAGTGATGCTGATCGGTGAATTTTCTAACCTCAAAGCCAGGCTTGCTGTTTGCCGCTGTTTACAGTCTTTTTGAGCCAACATGCTGCTATAGCAGCAGTTTTATATATACCTTAATGAGATGAGAGTGGTATCAATGAAAGAGAGCGACTACGCATATTTTCTAGGAAAACTAATATTAAAATGTTGTCTTCAGACCAAAAAGAGGCCATTGAGTTCATTTGCTTTCAGTTTCTCAAAACATTTAAACCAAGTAGAAGAGAAAACTTTCTGCTGCAGAAAGTCCCCCTGAAGTAATTGTAGCAAATCTTGCCTGGGCCATGAAACGATGTCCACCAATCATTACATGCCATTTCAGAGTTAATTTGCCAATCAGGTTATGGAACACTCCCAGAGGTATATCAGCAAAGTATTTGTTGGCGCTTGGGGTGATATACTGGTAAATAAATAATATTGCTTCTGAGACACCTGCACCAACACGGGGTAAACAGAGTCAGCCAATATCAGCTCGCACAGCATTCAGCACACAGCCTCCATTCAATCCCTCTGGTAAACAATTCGGGTAGGGGGAGATTGAAAACAGCAAGCTTTCACACCCAGCTTTACATTCCAATCAAGTGACACCCCGATCAGAAAATGGTTTCATTTTCCCAACTCTGAAACACATGCACACTCACGCGCTCCATTGCTCCATTATACATACATAGAAAACAAGAATACCTGATGTGAAAAACACTTGTATTCTGCCCACTATTTTTTTTTTTTTTCTCACACACAGTGTTTTCCAGAGAAGTCTGAGTGACAACAAGGTGAACGGTCACATCTGGTAGCAGGAGGCATTGTACAGCATTTCTTCCCACTCACTCTTCTTCCCTCATCTCCCCTCTAGTTATTGAGAAGACAACAAAGACACAATCTATTTCATGTCACTCTGTAGCGCCTTCGCTGTTTGTTTGGTGCAGGGCAGATGAGGAAGCATTTGAAGGGGCTCAGACAGCCTGTGCGTGCCTCCACAGCACCTGCCTGCCTCGGCAGAGGTGCATCACTGTTTACCTTGTCAGGAGTTATCACTTCATGATGGTGTTTGCTTCCTGGAAAAGTCAGAAGTGTGTCTTTATTTTTATGCAAGACAAAGCTCATTAAAAACCTATTTGGCTTGCCTTGTGTTTATAGTGTTAAAAGAATAACAATCCCCGATGGTGCTAACTTTGTCAGTGCAAATGTTACCAGGGAGCTGTTCTCTGAGGGCTGCAGCTATGCACTTGATGAGACATAAACTGGGATCACTGAGCACATCCCATTATAACCCAAAGCAAATAATCCTTGAATCCCTGCGTTGTCATTACAAATAGAACAGGAATAACATTTTCTCCAAAGTGCTTTATTGCCTTTAAAACTGTGAGAGGACAATATATTGATTTTTAAAACCACACAGAATGACAGCGATGAGGCATAAGCCAGCTGTAAAGTGAGGAGCTGGGTCGGCAGGTCCATGGTTGATAGGGGTCCGTCTATTCCTGGAGCTCAGTCCATCAGCAGTGGGCAGACAGACGGGCAGAGAGGCAGACAGGCAGCACCACTGGCTGCAACACAAGACACGAGCGGTGGAGGAGAGTCAGAACCCATGTCCTGTGTTGCAGCCGTTGGCCCAGCCAACAAATCACCTTCAGCCCCGGCCAGCAACAGCCGATGCACTGTGAATAGGGAGACAGGGAGACACAGAGGAAGGACATTTGACAGATAAAGTCAGTTACAATAGATTCCGTGTGAGCAGATGGGAGAAAATGAGAGGGACAGAGCGACAGAGAGTGGCGGGACCGGAGAATGAAAGGGTGAGCCGAGGAGGAAAAATGAATGAGGGGAACAGAATGAAGGAAAATACTAATGGAGAGCGAATGAGAGCCCGGAAGAGAGCGGCAAAAGGGCGATGCACCTTCACAGATACCACATTCATCACATGGCCAATGAAAATAGCCTTTTTCACCTTGCGAACAGGGTGTTGGCCTTCTTGGCGAGCTCTCATATCCAGCCTGCTCGACATACAGAGAAAAACACTCCTCTGGCCCAAATTGCCTGACTAGAAGGTTAATGACTACTCGTGGCACGGGTGCACAGAAAAAGATCTGTATGCAATGTCCTTACATAGAAGCCCTGTGGTGGAATTGGAGCATGTCATTGGGAATAAATGTAATCATTATTATAGTTGTGAATTGCACATTGAAAAGAAATAAGATCTGTTAGGGTGATTTGACCGTAAAAATTAGAAATGTGTGCAGAGCAAACCAATGTTTATGCTGTCTATTGGTAAGCAGTTTGTCATCACACAAGTAAAAGGCATGCAATCAATTCCCAAACCACCCCCGAGCTTCTGTTGTTTGCTCTTATTTTCTACTCGTCTCTCGGAGTCGGCCATGTAACAGGCATTAAAAGGTCAACGCTGAGTGAACTCTAAGCTGCGGGTATCACAAACAAAGGTCTGAATATGTCATGGTTTCACAGACATGTCCTCATATCTGTAGAAGAAACATCAAAAGGCCAAATAACAGAAATAATCAACGACCCTTATTTCTGTGACGTTTATTCTAAATTTCTGATGCGCTGTATTCCTGTCAGGTTTTTTCTCCTAACCCCCGGTCTTTTCAAAGATGCTTACATCAGCCTCGCTGGTTAAACCAGACTTCTGCTTTTGCGATGCGATGCGGTTAGGCAATTACATGACTATCTTTTCCTCGCCTAGTTCCGTGTTTGAAAATGGGTCCAACCTAGATTTGAGACAACAGGGATATGAACTCAGAGGACAGATGAAAGGAGCTGAAGGACGAAGCAAAAAAGAAAGTAGTTGAAAGCCAGGGGCAAAATTCAATTAATTTAACCCCTTTTCTGTTCTGAATAATAAAGCTGGCAAAAGAGAACACAATTTGAAAAAAAGGAGAAGACAACTGGGATTGTGAATAGGTTTCGGGTCAGAGTGAAGTTTTTGAAGTTATGAAGTTTTAAAGATAACAATGTCGGTTATAATTGCACAGATATTTTCTGGATGATGACAGAAAAAGCTTCCTTTAACACCTGGGAATGATTCTTTTGAAGTATGCTGTCAGACATAGCTGATCTCCTGCATCAAGTGCATGAGGCATTACCAGACGCAAGCTCCTTTTGACGTCACACTCACAGTACCTTCAGGACATGTGACAAAAACAGGGACTAATAATGGATGGCATACGACTAGAAACTGTTCAAGGCAATTTAGGTGTGGTGAGAAAGGGGCCACCCAGATTCTACATTAAATCGTTTACGTGAGGTGCCACAGCAACAATGGGTTTTGATGGGACTGAAATGACTTTGCCAGAAACAAACAGCTGCAGACACAGTGCGCAGTTAATGTAAGTTATAATTGAAGTATTGATTTTGAACAATAAGTCCCATTAATTCTCCATAATCAGGACAAGGATCACACACAGTGTAATGAATATGTGCCATGCATCCTTTTACTACAACCTTGCCATTTGAAAAGACCTTACCTTATTCAAAGCTTCACACAAAAGAAAGTGAAACAATGGTGCATTGTGCCAGCTGTAACAATGGTCTGGCTTCTCTGATCACTGTGTGATATGGAGGCAGAATTATTGTTGGCAGATTAAGAGGACCGCATGATCCCTACATTTATGAAGAAATAGTTTAAGGAAAATCTGCATACTCAATTCTTAAATTTACATAATGCCTGTGCCCTCATCTTGCCCCTGCTTAGATTGCTTTATAAATGTACTTATAATAAGATACAAGCTGGGCCTAACTGGGAAAATAAATGGCAATTACTGGGGCTGTTCATTATCCCATCAAGCAAAAGTCATCATGGGTCCATCCATGTACAAAATCGAGTACAAAATATTATGTGAACAGATCATTTGCATGTGTATTGACTGTATGTATATATGCACATTAAATATATCTGTATGCTAGAGCCTGTGGACTGGCTCTGCACCAAGCAGTTAGCTGTTTCTGCTTTGATTTAAGGGGGAAAAGAAAAGTCTTGTTTAGCAGCCTCTTTGGGTGTGAGGCTTTGTGCCCATTCTTATATTGTTTTAAGCAAAACCCCAGAGGCACCATCATTTCCACAGAAGATTTCACACCACAGACCTAACTTTGAACTGTTAAGCCTTTTATCCACCTGACAACTTTTAATGATGAATTAAATGATAGACATGGCACCCGTGATGTTTGCTCCCCTGGATAACCACTGAATTAGTTCAAAGGCCATACATTTATGTAAATCTACCTGTTTGTAATCTGCCAAAAACTAAATGTTCCCATTACATATTGTGCAACGTGCAATGAGTTTTACGAATAGTCTCTTTGCCACAGAGGGTGTGTTCACTTACATAAAGGATCTCTTACTTTTCAGGTCATGTTTTGAACACTAACCCCCAACCAATCCGTCCATTTTAAAATGAAAAGCACATAAGGGAAGAATACTTTACTATTCCTCACTACTCCTCTCCTTGTTGTTCTCCTGGGATACACGACTTTTAAAAAGAGACCTTAGTGGGTCCCTCCACTTGGTCCACTTGTCTTGTGAATGACCCACTGTTCTGGATCTGGATGGCGGGATCATCCTGATCCAAACAAACACTGTTTGTAGAACATCTTTGTTCTCCTCAACCAGATTATGCATGGTGTATAGTCTGTACCAGCAGCTCTGGCTCCCAAGTGCACACACATACACACACACACACACACACACACACACACACACACACACACACACACACACACACACACACACACACACACACACACTAGCCAGTGCACATACACAAAAACACACATGCTTTTATTGCCTAAAATGGATTTCAATGAATGATTTTTGCTGTAAGGCATTGGTTTAAAAAAAAACATTGATAAAGGAGGAATATGTAACAAGGTCAAATAACCCTATAATCCTTTTGAGTGCTCACATATCAAGAAGCAAAGAGGAGGAGGGGGGGGGGCTATACTATATATATATATATATTTTTTGGCCTATACATGTGCAGCTTCTAGTAAAAAAAATTGTGACTCAGCCAGCTCTTCATTAATAATCTCAATGTAAGATTATTGAAGTAATCACTTCAAATATTAAATGATATTTCTCTCAGAGTAGCTTTGAGAAAAAGCATTTCAAAGCCGTCCTACGGCTGGTTGTAAATGAAGCAGAATGCAAGGGCTGCTGTCCTTGAAGTAATGCGTGTGTGTATGTGTGTGATAGTTCCCAGAGAAGCAAAGACAGTTTCCAACCTGCACACAAATCGAGAAGCTGTGACCTTGGTCTTCTCTTAATCTGTGTTCCTGCATCCACAGTGTGAATTGTGATAAATTCATCACTAGCTGGGTGTGTTTGAAGACCTTACTCGCTGGATAATGCATTCAAATGAGAAATGCTTCCATAACTGAGAAGTGAGAAGAGGTCTGAGAATTCTGCACATGCAAAGGCACACATGTTTGCACTGAGACACAGCAAGAGAGACAACCACATGCTGGTTACATGCAAAAAAATGAATAAATGCAGCAAGATATCAAGACTCAACATAATAACTGACTCTCTAAGTGACTATTAATTATTTATTCAAGTGGATAATTACACTAATTACAGACTATAAACTGCCAAACTCTGCAATGTTTCAGCTGGAGTTATGTAAAGTCGGGGTTCTGCAGGGGAATGACCTTAGTTAATAGCCGCAGACAAATTAATATCTCCGAATCACATCAGTATGCAGGAGAAAACTAAAGTGGACCCTTGAGTTGTTATAGTTGAGAAGTCACCACAAAAATGTATAACACACAATCACACGTGTGCGTGCATTTAAGCACACACGCACATACGCCCTCACAGAGAAACACAGTGCATTGTGCCTTTTCTCTTGAGCTTTCTCAGCACTATTAGAGTTGGTGTTGCGTTTCAGAACTGTTAGATGGCTCGATGACTTGCTGCTGCTGGGACTGGCTTTTCCCTGCAGATGCTGACGGGACACTTTGGGGATGTCTCTGCTCCCCCATGAGGTCCCCCGTAGGTGAAAGAAGAGTCCTGCTGGCACCAAACCTGCCTTGCCACAGCACAATGGAGACAGGTGTAGCCCCACCGGCTCAATGAGTCGGGCATTTATACTGTCATAGCTGCAGGTTCCATCCTCTGTGAGTCAGCAGAGCACCTGAGGTTACTTTCAGTGTTTCAATAGCCCCTGGCAAACCTGATTCTAAACATGTGGATTTAAAAGCTGCAAAAGCATCCATTTGTTTTTGAAATGTTATTGTGTAAAAATTAATTTCCAAACAGCCTTGAGAGACTTACTAAAACACTATAGCAGCTATACATGATCGAACCCTGCAGGCTGCAGGTTTCCAGCAAAGAAGTGTCTCAGATCATTCAGGCTGCATTTTTGGCTCATCACAGCAACACCATGCCAGTTAACGATAGCTCAGTGTCAGTGAAGAGGAACGCAAAATGCCAGCCTACCTTTGCATCACTGTGCTGGTCTGATTTCATGTCATGGATATGAGGATGTGGTCGCACTTTGAGCACCAAATCAACCTCTGTGTCCGTCTGCCTGCGCGTCTTCCTGTCTGACTCCCCCTCGGACTGGCGAGTCAATTTAGTCCTGCAGTGAGGGTGAAGCCGTTTTTCCGCGGACTACACTTTTACGCGGAGCTGCACGGCTGGGCTACTTCAATCTTGTGTTGAAGCGCTTGCCTGACAGAGGCTGATAAAGTGAAGATTTACTCGCGGACAAAGTGAGGAGCAATCCGTCACACTTTAGCTTACTCCATCAGCACCGTGGCCCGGTGATTTAATATGTCTTTCGTGTTTGGTGGCAGCCCCTCTCCTGCCCTCCATAAATGAACGCGCGCGCGCACACAAACACACACGCATTGCAAAGAAAGAAGTAGCCTATAACCTGTAGGTTCAAACAAAAAAATTACTTCAGAGTTTACAGATTTCAGCATTCACAACAGGAAAATGAAATAAAATAAAACATTACCAATTACAACTGTAGGCGTAAAGGCTGGTAAATTATAATAAATAAACATGAACTCACTCTCAAAATGGTAATAGGGCTCCTGTAATTGCAGTGCTCTCAAAGCACTATTTCTACTTTGGAATGACAAAGTTCAAACAGGAAAATTAGGTTGAACATGAAAGGAACACATCAATGAAAGGGATGGCATCCGAGATTATTTCTAAATCAGGTTCACGTAAATCTTGATAAATTTTTATTTTGTATTTTTTTAAAAGCCTATAATTATACTAAATTGTCTACTTTTGACTAAATTCGTAGTATATGTCAATAATTAGGGTGTGAAAACCTACCGTAAGAAAGGATGGATATTCCGGGAAAAGATTCGCGTAAAGCCCACCGGTCCGACGATCCGTCCCTTGGACAAACTGAGACGAGAAGAGCAGAGCAGGAGCTGTGTCGGCGCTGCTGGTGCTGCTGAATGAAATCCCCTCTTGCGTCGAGCAAAACCTCTTCGTAACTTCACTCTTGTCAGCCTACGTCTCTGTTCAGTCGGGCGTGTGTCTGACCGGGTTGCTTCCTTTGATATCGTTGGGGGGGGGGGGGGGGTTAGGTGCGCACTCAGTAGGCTCTCTCTCCCTGCCGCCGCTGTAAAATATCCAATTTCACACTGTAGCTTTCTTTCTCCCCGCATGAAATCCCTTTTGGATTCGGTGCAATATTTGTCACTGGATCCGGGAGTTTAATAGACTGAATCGATCGAGTGAGTCCTTGTCGAATGGCACCGGTTAATGAACTGGTTAGTTGTTATTGTACTGATGTGAACAGGATACAACAATACCAATGTTAATAATATCACTGCTGTGTAACATTGGTGCCTAATTCCTGCTGTCCAATAAGATTCAAGGAATGCTGATATCAAAGGATATCTGTTCAATAGAGCTCTGCGCTACATGTACAATTGTACTGTTGGATATCTCAGAAACGCAGTCACGGGTTGGTGTGTGAGCATTTAAATTTGGTCGCATAGTCTCAGAAAGTACTGACTCCAAATAAGGTAATTAGTTACCTAATCCCTAATGCCTAAAACTAAATAGGCTCCATATGCCTTAAACTTTCATTTCAATCAGCTTCATTAATGTCAGGTGATTTATTAGCATTAGCCTATTATTCAACTGCTATAATTTACGGACATTTTTTACATATTAAATATGAAGTCGGAGAGAGTGATTTGGTTGCTACGATTAGCCAACTAGATCAGACCGGCATTTCGTCATCCAGGGCGGCTCTCATCACCACGCCCCTTTCTGGGGGAAAACATTGACATTAGGTGCATTCCTCTTTGTGCCACGGTGCGCTGCACGGATTTAAAGTGATGCATGCTGAACCTACAATATTGCATGATGGTTAGAAATTGCACCGGGTCAGAACCTCACCATGGACGAAACCACTCTGTCCTTAAGTTTCACCAACATGCATGACGTGATGTTTGCATTTATTCTAAGGCCTTCAGAGCAGTCATCTCCTATAAATATCTCTCCTATTTTAATGGTCTGCTCCTTCTGCAGCTCAGGTTTTACATCTTGACACAGACACGCTGTAGTTTTACATCCAGCAAGAAAACTCTAAATAAAAATAGGCTGTTTCTATTAAACACAGATTATATTTAATGTTTCCAACACTGATGAAAACTGTGTCTGCTCTGTAAATTTTAGAGAGCAACATATTTGGAGTAAACAGTGCCAGCTCTTCAGTCTTAAAATGCAAGCCACAGAGCAGCTGCAGGTTTTCAACGCAGAGTTATATGAACAAGCTGCTCCTGAGCAACAGCTGGACGGGTTTTTGTGTAGGCATGTTGCTTATTGATGATGAAATGGTTCATGGTATAAACCTGAACACGATAGGCAGGTAAGATGATCTATGTCAATGTAAGTTTCTGTTGTAAGGACCTTGCTGTGTTCAGAGCTCTAATGTGGCTTATGTTGTTTTTTGGAGCTATATATTAATAATGGAAAGAAGCTTAAGTGAAAATGAAAGGGAAGCACTGTGATATCAGCCGTTATTGTCAGTTTAGGCACGCCACCTGAAGTAGAAGAGGTGTAGAATCAGGAAGCAGGATAGAAAACCGATCAGATAGCAGTATAAAATAGACCAATCAGAAACCAGGTTAGAATAGATCAATCAGATAACAGTATAGAGTAGACCAATCAGAAAGCAGGATAGAATGACCAATCAGAAACCAGGTTAGAATAGACCAATCAGAAAGCAGTATACAATTGACCAATCAGATAGCAGGGTAGAATAGACCAATCAGATAACCGGATAAAATAAACCAATCAAACAGCAGGATAGAATAAACCAATGCCTAAAACTAAATAGGCTCCATATGCCTTAAACTTTCATTTCAATCAGCTTCATCAATGTCAGGTGATTTATTAGCATTAGCCTATTATTCAACTGCTATAATTTACGGACATTTTTGACATATTAAATATGAAGTCGGAGAGAGTGATTTGGTTGCTACGATTAGCCAACTAGATCAGACCGGCATTTCGTCATCCAGGGCGGCTCTCATCACCACGCCCCTTTCTGGGGGAAAACATTGACATTAGGTGCATTCCTCTTTGTGCCACGGTGCACTGCACGGATTTAAAGTGATGCATGCTGAACCTACAATATTGCATGATGGTTAGAAATTGCACCGGGGAACCTCACCATGGACGAAACCACTCTGTCCTTAAGTTTCACCAACATGCATGACGTGATGTTTGCATGGTAGGTATTTACTTAGGTAGGTATTTACTTTATTAATCCCCGAGGGGAATTTTTTTTCAATATAGCAGGGTACAATAGACCAATCAGACAGCAGAATAGAATAGACTAATCAGACAGCAGAAAAACCTGCACAGCTGCTCTGTGGTTTGTATTTTAAGCCTATAAGTGTCAATATTTCAGACTGATGAGCTGACACTGTCACATTTACAGACCAGACACAGTTTACATCAGTGTTCAACAAGTACAATTAAATGTAATTATTTTTAATAGAAACAACCTCTTTTTTACAGCTTTCTTGCTGGATGTAAAACTACAGTGTGTCTGTGTCCAGATGTAAAACGATACTGTGTCTGTGACCAGATTTAAAACCTGAGCTGCAGAAGGAGCAGATCAATAAATCAGGAGAGATCACTACAGGTGATAACTGCTGACGTCATGCGTGTATGCATGACCAAGGGGAGGATGTGCCTCGGTCGGTAGAGTGGGTTGCACACTAATCAGAAGGTCGGTGGCTCAATCCCCAGCTCCTCCCGTCCATGTGCCTAAGTGTCCTTGAGCAAGACACTGAACCCTAAAAAAAAATTTTTAAAAAAAAAAAAAATTGCTCCCAATTGTGTACCATCGGTATGTTGTAAGTCGCTTTGGATAAAACGGAAAAGTTGAGACTTTTCTTTAAACTGATGCTTTAAACTGACCGGTTTAAATGATAACGCTATGTGGTTAGTTGCACCAATAATGATGAAGAGATAGAAGAGCTCTATGGCACCACTCTGTAGAAGGGAAGACGTCTTCCCTCGTTAGTCCCGTCTAAGGAGGGATCAAATTAAACGTTTTCATGTATGCAGCCTGTCCCACGGCAGGCAGGGGCTAATATGACCCCTAAGGCATGCCGGTCAGTCGCTTCGCAGTTTGTTTGTGATTTACTCCGTTTCCCACAATGCATTACAAACTACCTACGTCACAATCTCGCGACCCAGCGTGGACCCGTTCAAACACATCGTTGTGTCCTGCGCAGGTTTAAATTAGTACACTTTCCACAGTTGTCCTGCTGTTGCAGCTCCAGCAGTCTCCGTGGACGATATTTCATACTCCATTTCCACCTTCAACGTTTCCGGAAGAAGCTTTAACAACGGACTTATTGCAGAGTTTCAGTTTTTTTTTCCACGCGTGGCATCCGGACGCGGTTTGAAAATGGAGCCTTCTCGTGAAGAAAAATCCGCCAACTTTCTGGTAGACGCCTCTCTGCTGTACAAGGACAAATGCCCGGAGCTCTCACGCTTCTTCCTGTAAGAAACTTCGTTTATAATCAGACATGACTTGCACTGGTCACGGCTGAGTCTTTACTTTCTGTCTTCTATTGTTGTAATGGCAGCATGTGGGCGCTAGGTGGAGGAGCTCGACCATGACGGGGGGTTTTATTGCCGAAATGATGAACAAGTCCCTGGGAAATTGCATTATCCTGTTATTGGTCGAGGGTTGTAGATTTATGCTGAAACCTGTACTTTCCAATATTAGTTTGTCACAGAGTGGCGTCTTAACTCTTACAATGGTTCAATTTCAATGTATAGTAGTTGATGTTACAGGTCCAGTCACAATTTTTTTGACCATATTTCAGATGTCTTTATAAATAAAGTCAAATATAGAAATGGGAAAAAAAAAAATCACTTCCTGTGATGATAACAGAATAGCAGCTTTATATTTGATGTTTAGGTCTATGCAGTTTCCGCATCTTACCACAGATTTAAACTAAATATGGGTTTATTATGTGCTTAGATTTACTTTGAATTTGCTTTGTTACAACCACCATGAGGATCATCAGTGTACATTCACACTGTAGTTTATTATTGTGCTTTCACCTCCAAAAAAAACAATGTCTGTCACTAGGCTTTCTTTTGTGGTCCCGCTGATGTGCCGCTCACCGTGAAACACTAATAATCGTGTTCTTCCAGTTTAATGTGGCATGCTTGCTGATATTCCCATTACACCGGTGACTTATTGAAGCTGGGCACGAGCCGTTCGTGAGTCCCGTGGCTGCCCATGTGCAGGTGTCGTCGGCAGGTCTGTGAGGCATGTGTGACTGATGATTTCAGTTGAACTCGCAGTGTGAAGTAGATGTCTGCGGTGAGGTCGTGGCTTCCTTTCTAACAAGCATAAAAATGAGAGCAACATGAAGTAAACAAAGTGGTGCGGGAACAGACGATCCCTCTAATCATCGGGTAGGAGAGTGGCGGTCTGTGAGCCTCGTCTCCTTTCTTGTGTCCCTTGCATGGTTGTTAAACGGATGCATAGAGTAGCACGTCTTTCTCAAGGTACCACCTGTCTTTATCTAATTAGATTCCTGCAGTTAATTCATCCCATTTTCTACTACAATAACACATAACAGTAATTAATGGGCCTCATCATTTACGTCATTAAATTGTATTGCTTTTTCCAAAATCTTCCATAGAGGTGTTTGTCGTATTATGGAGGAAGCTGAAAGTAATTTCAGGAGAAATCCTCTGTGTGTGTGTGTGTGTGTGTGTGTGTGTGTGTGTGTGTGTGTGTGTGTGTGTGTGTGTGTGTGTGTGTAAAAAGCAAGAGAGAGAGTGTGAGAGAGTATGTGTGTGTGTGGGAAAGGGGGTGGGGGGCGTGCGTGCGAAAGACAGAGAGACTGTGTGTGCATGTAGGCCATGCACACTTACAGGTGTACAGAATGTGTGTTCGAACGGTCTTCATTAAATGGGCATTGACACACTGAAAGTATGTAAAAGCGTGCATGCTTTTGCATGTGGTCCGTGTTTGAGTTGGGTTCCAGCCATGTCCGGCTGGTTTCCACAGTCACCTGAGCCAGGACGTTTGTGGGCAGAACCATAAATGGAAACAGAAACAGGGGTTTTAATAGCAAAACCTCAGGGAGGGTCGTTTTACGGATGTGTGTGAGCCCACTGCTGCTTTAATACATTGATCTGTTCCCCAGATTCCTGGCTATGATGACCTATGGTATCCAAGAACATATCGACCACATTTAACAACGACCAGCTGTCCAGCAACTAAGACACAAATCTAAATGTTGGGACCTCTCGCTCGTGTAATAGGAATATCAGCTAGACCTACTGTAACTGGTTCTGTGCCAAAGTGCTTGGCAGGGAAGATACAATTATCAGCCAGAATTTACACTTAGGGTGATGAGCTAATTAAGCGATCTTCTGCCAGAGTGTTTATATGAAAGTTGGCATGCTTTAAAGAAAACCACTGTTAAGAATGAACATGTCATCCAGGACATGAGGGGAAAATAAAAATGTTTTGACGTTTAGTGTAGGATGGTGTTTTCAGTCCTGAGGAACCGCGGCTGTCTCTGTCCGTCTGGGGGGTTTCCACCATCAGCCCGTTCTCCAGTTAGGGTTTTGGCCCATGTGTCACTGGAGTGTTTGTTTCGTTGGTGCACGTCATTAGTCATACACACTACTCCACATATTCGCTGGAGATGGTGTCACTGCCTTCTGCCACTGTCTTCACCTTCTGTCAGGTGGAGGATGACTGAAGGTGTTAATGTGTGTGTGTGTGTGTGTGTGTGTGTTTACATCAGGGTTACTGTTGTATTATTGTCACATTTCGTTTCAGCACGGATGTGTCAGTATTGACTTTTGGTGAAGGCTTTCATGAAATCATTTTAGTGGAATGTTAGTGGGAAATTATTGGGTATTTGTGTGTGTGTGTGTGTGTGTGTGTGTGTGTGTGTGTGTGTGTGTGTGTGTGTGTGTGTGTGTGTGTGTGTGTGTGTGTGGAGAAAGAGGGGGATTATTTTCGGAATGCAAAGGCCTTCCTCATGAGTGTTTTTGTCCCTGTTTGAGAGCTGATGTCACTTTGTTGTGGCTCACGTTGTCGAACCAGTGAGGCTTCTTCCAGTAAGTTCACAATCATAGTTGTGCGTCTGGTAACTTGAGCCAGGCTGAGTGGTCTCATAACCAAAATATGCACAGTGTCTGCTGGACAAACAATGGCATGATGCCTCGGTTTTTAAATAGCCTCAAGTGCTACGCAAAGTTTTTGTTTTTGTTTTTTTTTACTTCACACATGCAGCGCCAACATGTTTTTAACTGTGCTAATTCAATATTAGCCCACAATAAGAACTGTGATTAATCAGTGGAGGCCTTTTGGGAACAATCTAATTAGAGCAAAGCAGACCTGCAGAGGATGATTGTTAATATTAGCAAATCTTCTGTTTATTTTCTTCGTTTTGGGTCTGAAATATCAACAACAGCGAAACTATTTCTCAGATGCCACGTAGACGTTTTAAAATCATTATTTAAAATCATCCGGTTAATTCGGATAATTCAGATTCAAAAGATGTTCAATTTAATATCAGAGCGAAATCAAATCCTCATATTTGAGAAGCAGGAACCACTGATTCCTGGGCGTGTTTGTTTGAAAAAGTCAACAAAATGATTAATTGAATTTTAAAATAGTTGCAAGTCGATACTTAATGAATCAAGAAGCTTTTTCTGGAGCTACTTGGATCTCATCTCATACCTATAATGTAATTCTTTTCAACTTTGCTTTTGTCAAAACCGCATTTTTACTTTTATCCTACCACCATCTTTTTGAGGCCTCTTTCCTCTCTCGCCGTTCCTCCACTTACTCTCACTTCTTCTGCCTCTTGTCACGTCCAGCTTGATGAATGAGACCCTGCCAGTCTGTGCTGTAGAGGGATACAGAGTGTCCGGTGATTGACACCGACCACATCACTACCTGTGCCGGGCTGCTGTGTCGAAGTATCTAAATAATTAACAAGCATCAGTGAAGGTTTTTCAGGATATGCTTACACTGCTACTGGTTTCCCTGATGGTAGCAATAAAATGTTAATAGTGCTTTTCATTTTGTGCGCTTTGCCTCAGACACCACTTTTATCTATTTACATTATTACATTGTACTCATAACTTCCCCCCCCCCTCCTCCCTCCCTTCCCGCCACCCTCTACACTGCATCCTTCTTCCTGGGCTCTGTTGATAGCATCTACCAGCTGTCAGCAGTTCATACGCAGGGCCAACATCTTCAGTGTTCATCACCACAACTAAGTGTGCACTTAAAAGGAGATGCAATGACAAGAATGTTAATAGGATTCGTGCAGTGAAAGAGATCTTTGCGGTGTACAGTTTCTCAGAGCTGGCTCATCAGCAGAGCAGTGGGGAGGGAGATTGTGGGAAACCAAAATTCTCCAAGAATCCTGCTTCTCCAGTCATTGAGTTGTTTTTTCCGAACAGGAGCCTTGCTGGAGGAAAATTTTGATTGTATGCCAAAGAAAAATAGAACATGTTTTGTGTATGCATGTATAGTGTTTTTCAATAGTGGAGCAGCTACTTTGGGAATTGTATTCAAAACTCTCAAAAGAGTTTTTTTTGTTTTAAAAAAAAAATTTTTTTACGTCATTTGAGAATGATTAAATGGCTTTTAAAAAAACAACAACTAAATTAGTGTTTCTGGGATTGTTCAAGGTCCATGAGGCATTATCAGTCCTCCTCTGAGTCACAGTTCCCCACACCAGCCTCATACAGCTGGTCTTCATTTCCAGTGTTTTCTGACAGGGCCTCCATATAATCTGACAATTTAATGCAGTACTGATTATTAAATTGGGGGACAAGGGGACAGTAGCTCACACTGTGGAATGACTGATGGGAGATATGCTGCAAATCTTTCTCCACCCTGCAATGCATCCAGTTGCAACCATCATCATCCAGCAGTATAATGCACTGTCTCGCATATGGCGCGGTAGAGAATGCAGGTGGAGAGTGTCAGCGAACCGCTGCCGCCAGACGCCGCAACAGCGGCAGCCCCAGATTAAAGTCGACTTCATAGCCTCCTCATCCTCCTCCTCTCCACACACAGCCAGCCCCGTTTCTGTCCGACCCCGCCACACGTGCCACTGGACAGTAAATATGCCGCCATCAATTTAAGCCGAGAGCCAATTTTATCAGGGTTTAGCCGTGGCTTAGTTAAAATGTTTGGACAAGTATCTCATTGTAAGCGTTCCAAAAGTGGAAGCAGCCCCGTGGGGGTGAAGCTGTTGAAATGTTTTGGGGAGTTGTCCTGTATTGTTTGGGAGAGACCTGTCTGCTCTTCCGGTTGCATGTTTTCCATTACACATAATGGGGAGAGGTGTCCGTGTCAATACGTTTGTTTCCATCATGTAATGGGCTTGTTTGCATGAATTAATTTCATGCAAATAAAACAATAATTTTTTTAGATAGGAAAGAAAATTGATCCAAATATTTTTTCCTTATTTCTGTACCTCTTAACTTGGTTATTAAATTGGTCCAATGAGAAAGGAAAAGTTGTTATGCAGATTGAGAACAGCATTTTAAAATACATATAAATGCTTTTCTCCAATACTTACGGGAACCAAAAATGATCTTTTAAAGTGAAGATGTAATTATAAAAGTTTTATTTCATAATCATTTTGTACTGATATACTGATGTGTTTTTTGGTTGTTGTTTTTTTTAACATTAAACCCACTTAATTTGTCTCCTCTCTGTTATAACTGTCTGCTCAAAGTGTCTCATCTTGTCTCCTCTTTCTCTTTCACCAGGCAGTGGCGTCCGAAGGCCAACGGTAAGTCAAGTGACCTGTGCATCCTTGAACGATCTCCATTTTCATTTAAAAGTCCTGTCCTACTTTCATCTTTGCATGTTTTCATCAGAATGAAATAGCCACGCAGAGCAGAATGCAGTAGTTAGTAGGACCTTGTCACAGGCTTGTCAAGGTTGATAAAACTCACTAAATCCTCAGCCAAACACACAGAGTCCACCAGCTGTCTGCAGCAGACTGCCTGGTGGGATCAAACCCATGCGCACGCATGCACACGCTCTGAGTCATGCCAGCAAAAACCACATCAATACGCAGTGGTGCCATTTAGTATGGCTGTTCAGGCTTTTCTCCTCAAATAGCACTAGGATTGGTCCCCAAGAGGGCAACACAGTGTTTGTTCAGGGGTGGATTTGGAGAAGCTTGATCCACGAACTGATGATTTCACTAATGAAGTCAAGATGTTGAAAGCATAAAAAGAATGTTACAGAATGTTTAATGGGAAGGACCAATATACTGAAATGTGGTTTGATTTATTGTGTATAGAAATATGTAATTCTGAGCACAGACACAGCAGTCTTTCTCCAGCTGTTAAATGATGATCCTGACATTCACCCTCCAACGTCTTGTCTTAAACATGTATCTTATTCCTTCTTTTCTTCATATGCTAGTGTAAAATGAAGGCTTATCAACAAACTTGTCAGTCTCACCCTTTCATACAATTTGACCACTGCTGACACATTTTCAATAGTGTGTCTCTCTTCTCTTCTCAGGACCACAGAATCACAAACTCTCCAGTCTGTTGCAGAATACCTTGGTGTGTCCACACTGTTGTCAGTGGCTGCAGCCTGACAATCACCACATACGGCTGTGTCCCAAGCCAAGTCCATCGGCACGGGTGCAGAGTGTCCTGCTCAGAAAGTCCAGAGGCAAACGGCTCAGCCTGGTGCAGAAAGGTCTGCTGCAGCGCTTCCAAAAGTCCTCCTCTGTACTGGTGAGACGACAAAACACTACGTCCCCACAGACCTCTTTGTGTATCGTACTGCACTGCAATAATGTCCTTGGGGAGGGAGAACACCAGTGGTATAAGGCAGGACAAATACCGTTCAAAGATGATGCAACACAAAGTGCTTCACATAAAGCATAAAAGGCCTGATGATCAGATATAAAGGGGCGAAAAGGCAGTATAAAAAGACACCCAAAAAGATATATAAAAAAGTAAGATAACACTACACTAAAATAGAAAACAGATAAAACATGAGAATACAAATCACAGTGCAGTGCAAAATATGAATACATTGTTACACTTTTAATTTAATTAAAGCAGCAGTAATCTTAAGCTTTGATCTTAAAGAACTGCGAGTTTGAGCGTACATCAAGTTGTCTGGGAGTTTCTTCCATGTTTTTGTCGACTCTGGAGACACCGAGTTGTGTCCTCAGCTATAATGCTGTTGAACTAAGGCTTAGGTTTAGGGGTTGCTTAGATTTTGCAGGATGTTGCTGACATGAGTATTAGGGAATAATATCTGCTCGAAACATGTGCAATGTCACATTTTCTAATTTACAAGGTGATTTTTGTGAATTATGTCTTTTTTTTAATATATATCTATATATATATATATAGATATATATATATATCTATATATATATACAGTGGTGTGAAAAAGTGTTTGCCCCCTTCCTGATTTCTTATTTTTTTGCATGTTTGTCACACTTAAATGTTTTAGATCATCAAACAAATTTAAATATTCGTCAAAGATAACACAAGTAAACACAAAATGCAGTTTTTAAATGAAGGTTTTTATTATTAAGGGAGAAAAAAAAAAATCCAAACCCACATGGCCCTGTGTGAAAAAGTGTTTGCCCCCTAAACCTAATAACTGGTTGGGCCACCCTTAGCAGCAACAACTGCAATCAAGCGTTTGCGATAACTTGCAATGAGTCTTACAGCTGTGGAGGAATTTTGGCCCACTCATCTTTGCAGAGTTGTTGTAATTCAGCCACATTGGAGGGTTTTCCAGCACGAACCACCTTTTTAAGGTCATGCCACAGCATCTCAATAGGATTCAGGTCAGGACTTTGACTAGGCCACTCCAAAGTCTTCATTTTGTTTTTCTTCAGCCATTCAGAGGTGGACTTGCTGGTGTGTTTTGGATCATTGTCCTGCTGCAGAACCCAAGTTGGCTTCAGCTTGAGGTCACGAACAGATGGCCGGACATTCTCCTTCAGGATTTGTTTGGTAGACAGTAGAATTCATGGTTCCATTTATCACAGCAAGTCTTCCAGGTCCTGAAGCAGCAAAACAGCCCCAGACCATCACACTACCACCACCATATTTTACTGTTGGTATGATGTTCTTTTTCTGAAATACGGTGTTACTTTTACGCCAGATGTAACGGGACACACACCTTCCAAAAAGTTCAACTTTGGTCTCGTCAGTCCACAGAGTATTTTCCCAAAAGTCTTGGGGATCATCAAGATGTTTTCTGGCAAAAATGAGATGAGCCTTAAATGTTCTTTTTGC
The DNA here is from genome assembly GCF_029030835.1 of Brachyistius frenatus. Classification (NCBI taxonomy): domain Eukaryota; kingdom Metazoa; phylum Chordata; class Actinopteri; family Embiotocidae; genus Brachyistius; species Brachyistius frenatus. The sequence continues at coordinate 5,218,962 of NW_027210601.1, forward strand.
TCAGCGGTGGTTTTCGTCCTGGAACTCTGCCATGCAGCCATTTTTGCCCAGTCTCTTTCTTATGGTGGAGTCATGAACACTGACCTTAACTGAGGCAAGTGAGGCCTGCAGTTCTTTGGATGTTGTTGTGGGGTCTTTTGTGACCTCTTGGATGAGTCATCGCTGCGCTCTTGGGGTAATTTTGGTTGGCCGGCCACTCCTGGGAAGGTTCACCGCTGTTCCATGTTTTCTCCATTTGTGGATAATGGCTCTCACTGTGGTTCTCTGGAGTCCCAAAGCTTTAGAAATGGCTTTATAACATTTTCCAGACTGATAGATCTCAATTACTTTCTTTCTCATTTGTTCCTGAATTTCTTTGGATCTCGGCATGATGTCTAGCTTTTGAGGATCTTTTGGTCTACTTCACTTTGTCAGGCAGGTCCTATTTCAGTGATTTCTTGATTGAGAACAGGTGTGGCAGTAATCAGGCCTGGGTGTGGCTAGAGAAATTGAACTCTGGTGTGATAAACCACAGTTAAGTTATGTTTTAACAGGAGGGGGCAAACACTTTTTCACACAGGGCCATGTGGGTTTGGATTTTTTTTCTCCCTTAATAATAAAAACCTTCATTTGAAAACTGCATTTTGTGTTTACTTGTGTTATCTTTGACTAATGTTTAAATTTGTTTGATGATCTGAAACATTTAAGTGTGACAAACATGCAAAAAAAAAAAAAGAAATCAGGAAGGGGGCAAACACTTTTTTACACCACTGTATATCGGTTGACTCTGAGGGCAAAGAGGTGGACAGAGATTGAAAGAGGGTGCAGAAATAATAATAATTAAAAAAAAAAAAAGGTTTAAAGAGCTGGGATAAACACAGCAGAATGGACCAGAAGACTAGAATAAAACAAGAGGGAGTGAGGCAGATAGATAAGAGAAGTGAACAGGAGTCAAAGGATAGACTGGAAAAGAAAATGTTGCCATCTTATATCTTAATTTTGTATGCAGCACTGGCTGTGTGATCTTGTTCTACCTCCGCAGACTGCTGTGAAGGTCAGATTCAGGGTCTGATAGGGAAGTCATCAGACCCTGGATCACAGAGGACACTGTTGTAAAAAAATCGATTATGGAGGCTTTTAACATCATACTGTAGCATTGTGAAATAATACACAGGCGAGCTTGGAAATTGATAGTTACATGTGCACAGAATTTTGAAAACCAGGAAAATAATTTCTTAACCTGTCAAATTTTTGTCAAACACTGAAGGTAAATTCAATAGAATTTATGAAATAATAAACTAAATGAAAACTAGAATTACTGCATCATGGTTAGAGGCTTCCACTAGCCATTCAAGTTGCAGTTTACATCCATGTTTGTCCGGACTCAAGGTGCTTTCGGGCATTGGATTGACATAAGGTCAAAGTGACTTTGACCAGCAAAATCACCCGCTGGTTTGTCGTCTGCCTTTTTGAAGCCATTTAGCCTTCACTAACTTGGTTTTTGGAGCCAGTAGTGACCATATTTGGTCGAGCGGGGGAAGAGCGAAGGGTGGATCTGAGTGAGAACCTGCTCCCTCTAAGCTCCACCCATCTATACCAGAAACCTGACTACACCCCAGGCATGTCAATCAAACCAGACACGCCCCCAAACATACCTCTCTTTGAGACCTAATATTTATTTATTTATGTTTATTTATATTTTCAGATGGACCTCCAGAACAGTGATCATAAGGAGTGACTTTAGCTAATGAGACTGCAATGACTTTGTATTTCACAAGCGAAGTTGACACTTTTTGAATGGTGGTTTATGGATAAAGATTTCTTTCGTAGCCAGCCCCTAGCATCTCTCGGTGGTATTGCACGTCACGGCACTTCCACAGTGGTTTCCCCTTTTCTGACTCGGGGGGCCACGTTGATTTTATGGACAGTTTATGCTTGACAACAATGGGACATCGTGAGGTCACTGTTACCTTGATCTTTGGCCCCCCCCAAATTCTTTGTGCCAAATTTGAAGAAATTCCTGGGGCTCTTCAGATATTGTGTTCAAAAATGTTGATTTTTGCAGGCACCTAATAATAGTAGTTAGCTAAATTGGACTCAAATATAAGAATGAAGCTACTGTTACGACTGTAGAGAGCAATATTCAACTATTTATGAATAGATTGTCCAACCCAGTCTTGGACTTCACATCTATTAACCTATAAAAAGTAGTGCGGCTCTTTGAACTCTTCGCCGATCACTGTTCGTGAAAAGTAACTATGTCCTGTGTTGCATACCGAAGGCCTGTTCACTGAAGACACTCGGCAGTGCACCTTATTGGTCAAAAGCCGTCATGATGAAGAATGCTTCTTCATCACGTGACTTCCTCGTAAACCGAGACACCCCAGGAATGTCCTCCATGGTATTTCTACCGCGTCATTTAATGGTCAGTGGCCTGTAATGCTCTCATGGTTCAAGAGGCAACAGGTCGAACCACGTATGCGAGTCGGCGTACACCTGTGCTCAGCAGAAGGGCGATAGCGAGGTGACAGTGGAGGTGGAGTGCTTCCCTTTCTACGGCTCCATGGCTCCATGCTGATGAAGAGAGCAACCAGCCTTACAGGATGAGGGGCTCAGCATGAGAGCCTGAACAAACAGATTGTGTCCTCACTAAAGATAGAAGCGCGAGGTCATAGTAAGGATGACGATAGATTTATAAGTTCTGTGTGTGTTTTTTTTTTTAATACTGTTAATATCAGTTGACATTTTCAGTGATGCTGCTGTTGATTTTTAATGTATGAATGAACAGGATCCACAGATCTCGAGTGCTACCTAAATGAAATTATGTTTCACAGTGAATTTGAAGCCTTATTTTGATTTCTATTCCTATTCATCATTTTATTGTTGTATTTCAGTGCGTCAGTATTGACTTTAATGGCTCTGTACACAGTATTCGGCTGTTCTTGCAGTCAGTCAGGGACCGGCTACAGAAAAGAAACAACACACTGGTGTACACTTACTGGCACGTTTGCGAGTGTTTGTGTACAGCCTGAGACAGACGTTCAATGAAAACAAGCCGTGAGCATTTGCAGATCCACATTCACATGATTTCATGTGGTCTCAATGTTCTTGCAAGAGTCATTACAATTATGGCATCTTGTTGTGGAGAGGTGTTGTCTTTCCAGTTATTGTGAGTGAAATATTTTGTCTTCCAAACAACGTACCCACTGCGTCCTGCTGTAAACTGCACATGCACTTCCTACTATTATTATATGTGCCACTTTCCATGCACATTCTTTATGACAGTATGAATACTGTTTTGAACTCGATGCCCCCGTGTTAACTGAAACGTAAGCGTCTGACCAGTAGATACACACATAAACTCATACACATGAGCGGTTTGCAGTATTTGTACTCCGGGGTGTAAATCCCCTTTGATTCACACTCTACAGCTCTGCCTTTAGGGTGTGTGTGTGTGTGTATGTGCTGCCCTTGGGGTGGATGCCAGTGCATCATCGGCTTTCCTCAGCTCTGCGAAGTTGTGTCTTAGAGGTATTATAAATCAGGTATGTTTATGCATGCTGGGCAGGTTATCTAGCTGTGGATATGGAAATAAGTTTGGATTGCAGCCCCACAAGAGAGGTAGAGACCCTAAATGGAGCGAAGAATAGCGTGTTCCCCTCCTCCTTGATTCTTCTGTTCTCCCTCTTTGAGTGTAGATTTATACTTCCCAGCAGCAGGGTTCTTTGTTTCAAGGAAGATGTATTCAGTTTAGTTTTTTTTTCCTCTGGCCATAATGTTGTTTTGAGTGGTTAATTTATGCAGATTGTTTTTAGAATAAAAGAGGAAGCAGACATGACAAAAACAAAGGGGTTGAAAAATCCTTCCTTTTCCCCAGAAGAACCTTTTCTCTCTGACACGAGTCCAATCTCTCTCTGTAATTTATGTCAACACTTTGTCTCTACCTCACTGACCGCTCCTCATCCTCTCATCCTCCGTTCTTCTGTATTTCCCTTGCACTTCTTTTTTTCTTACACTTTACCTCAGTTCATGTACCTGACCACCCCTCTTATTATCCTCATCTTTCTCTTCTTCTTCTTCTTCTTCTTCTTCTTCTTCTTCTTCTTCTTCTTCTTCTTCTTCTTCTTCTTCCTCCTCCTTTTCCATTCTTGGCCATCTCTTCACCACATGCCTCTTTCCATATTCATCTTCGCAGGGGAATGCGCCTCTGGAGAAGATGACCGGGAACAGGAGGCAGCCATGTCTGGCTGGTTGCTTTGGCTGTTTGCTCTCAGGGAACAAGAAAAGCTCTACAAGAGGTTATTACACCTTCTTGAGGCAGAGCAGCAAGTGACAGGATGACAGGAGGGGGAAGTGTTAGGGACGAGAAAGGCCAGGAGTCAAATGTGGATTTTTTTTTTTAGAGACAAAAAGAAGAGACTCAACAGGAATTTGAAACGTTCACTCTAGTATCACGTGTGTTGGGATTTAAGTGAAGCACTTTCAGCATGTAAACGTGCACATATACAGTAAGATAATCAGTGCCAGCTGAGTTGACATCCTTGAGGAGTCTTGAACGGCTCATACACATTAGAAAACAGATACACAGTGTAACATACATTTTTAAACACTTAGACATGTTTCTTCTCCCTGCTTTGTTGTCCAGCCCGCGAGCAGGATAGACCCCATATAGAGAAGTTAATGCCACACCATAACAGCATGTCATCTCCCAATTATCCCCTCGGCTTCACTTCATTTTGTTACGACGGCACTATTAAAAGTCGACACCGGAACTTGGCAGTGCCTTCTGTAGGTTTCGCCGGGTGTCAAGTTTTGAGAGCCACCATTGTTCAACTTTTGGATTATACAGCTACTGAAACTGATTCTGTCATCACATGAGCACATTAATGGCATTCATTGCATATCTGTTAAAAAGCCACACATGTGCCAGTTGTCACTTCTAATCAGAGACGGCTTCTAAATCCAGACCTGTTTCCAAGCAGTTTTATTTTTATTTTTTTCTCAGACCCAAAACTCAACCTGAACTAAGAGACAAAATATGTGTTGCCCCAAGGAGACTGCAGGGGGGACCTCTGTTTACAAGGAAAATGGCATATGAAGATTTTTATATTTTTATATTTTAGTCATTGCAAACATTTTGTTTTGCATTTTTAAATGTTAAAAAAAAACTCGACCATTTTCTCTTCACTGGTCTCGCTTTGGGAGACACATTTTCTTAGTATTTAAGTCACAACCCAAATAAAACATTTTTTGACACAATTCAATTTGTTTCAAGTGCAAATGGGGCTAAAACGCGTGCTGCGTGGTAAACATGCATCCTTCAAAATAAAAGAGCAAGAACAGAAGTTCCGAAGCCTTCATAATGAAAGCTTAACTTTTTCTTCTTTTTTCATCCACACTTTTTCATCTGCTTTTGGCCATTAACCATTTTCTGTCGTATATGCTTAAACCAAACCGAGATAACATGCTTTGAATAAATCTGCTGTGACTGGTTTGCCACTACTTAAACTGATAATATCTGTGGGAAATTTACATTTACATTTTATGATCTGATTATATTTTTATTGCGCATCGGTAAGAACCTTATCAAACCTTTTTTTTTATAGTCAGTCATCCCAGATTAATATAGCATGTGATCCAGATGTTCATTAGAAATCCGTGTGGGGTTTATCGTGAACATCATTAATAACGTATTCTTTTATCTAATCTGACTGGAAAGTGCTCTTGTTGAGGGCTGTGGGTAAATCTTCAGTTAAGCTCTTGATATCTTTTCTTTAGCCTTTGCTGTGATTATTTTAAAGGCAGACGTGTTGGTTTGACGCAGAATAAAATGTGACCCTTTATCACTACCAAGAGACAAAAAGAAAGAGAAGCAGATATGACATGTCTTTTTAAATGGCAGTGTCTGGCAGGGCTGCATTCAGATCGGGTGTTTACCAGGCTGCCTACCTCCAGGCAGTGTCACTATAGTGGCTGCCTGCAAGTTTATACTGCTTGCCTCATATTGATTCCCCAACTGCTCTTTTGCTTTCAGATCTATTGTGTTGTATTGATGTGTACTCCAATGACTCTCACACAAAGGGTGCAGATATTCGTGCTTTTGAGTTCGCACAAACAGAAACATTTTGGAGACCCGGTCACAGACTCAACATTTAGTGCTTATGAAGAATTGTGGGACAGATTTTTTTTTTTTTTTTTTTTTTTTCTTTCTTAACAGGTACCTAATTCTGTCACTCACTCTGTTACTCTACTCAGCTTCAGCCTCTTGGGTGGTATCGTACTGCCAAGGTCAGATTAATCAACCCAAACTGACCTCTGGCAGCAGAGAGAAAGATAGGAAATGAGATATTTATGGAGCTGCCGCTATTAATAGCAGGAAGGTTCCATTTGCAGAATTGATTTATATGGGTCTGTGTGTTTTTGAGTGTCTCTATATGCGTGTAATTTAATGTGTAGGTTTTTTTTCATCTAATTCTAATGCTATAAATATATATGAGTTAACGATGTGTCACTTGTTGGAAGAAATGTATGCTCCAGAAAGGAATGTTTCCATGAAAAGCCTGCTAGGTTCCAGAGAGTAGAAACTGAGGTTTGCTAAGGTTCAGACTTGTTCATAGGAGAACTTCAAATGTGTTAAACTCAAGATAATTTCTCACTATATTGGGTTACACACAGTGAACTGGTCACAGCTTCAGCCACATGAACTAAAGATGTACAACCTCATTAAGAGTTGTCACATTTATGAACTACTTATCTCCAAGTCTTTTGCTCATTGAATGTTCATTCTGTTATCCCCGTACATTCACATAAACTGAGATTGAATGTCTTCTCCGTTCAAAGATCTTGAGATTTAACAGCTTTTTCTTCATAAAGGAATAAAGGAGATATAAATAACTGCTGTTATCAGTTTATTTAATGATAGCATGCTATCCATTTTATGATTTAAAGGATGAACAGCAGATGCTGTGCAGATTCCATGCACCATGCAGGACTGCCAGAGCTAAAGAGCCATGATATGTCTGTTAAGTGTATCTGTGACTGTGGTTGTCTGTGCCAGCTCATTTTTCATTTTAAACAAAAACACCTGCATGTATCTGGCATAAGAAAGAAACTAGAAGGCTCTGTTTGCTGTGTTGATGAGAGAAAGATGGAAGTTCAAGGCCATCCTGGCGCAAGAATGCACAGATTATAGGCAATAATGTTGCTGAGTATTAAAATCACGTCATGCATTCTTCCTTTGACCATATGGTCAACCTACATTTGAGCTCAACTTTCTACAAGAAACATACACTTTCAATATTCGTTTAGCTGTGTATGAATAGCTGATTATCCTCCTCCCAGCCTGAAGTTCCAACATGTCCCCTTTGCCATATGCTTGATTGACCACTGTGTAGGTTTGCCTGCTGCCAGGATCCCAAGACGAGGCAATCAAATCTGTGGCACAGACTCGCGTGTGTCCCTCCAAGTGCATTCACTACATGTCCAGGGATTAGCGTAAATTAAACGGGTACACGTGATGGGTGAGGTTGCATTTCAGGGTATTGTGATTTCTTATCACTATGCAGCATCCATACCATCATTGTTGTTTTGAAGTAGAGTGTTGCTTTCTTAACGCTTTCATTTAGCTGAAATCTGATGAGTTTGTGCACTAAGCTTTTCAAATTAGTGCTTCAGTTCAGGCCAGCTGATGATAGTTGGGCCAGAAGTGGTAACTAGAGGACAAGAGGATGAGCAGCATGAGGTAATTCTAGCTGTAAACATCCATCTGCAGCCAGATGTCTATCTGTGTTTGATCTAGTCCACAACGAGCCACACACTCTTGGTTTGGTGGGGTTTTTTTTTCCCTCTTGGCAAACATTGGACAGTTATCTGAGTTCAAATCAGTAAAATCTAGGTTGCCACCTAAATGTCCACAATTCTCATCGCTTACAGTGTGTGTTACAATTGAGTCTATAGCATTAATAACAGAGGAACTAATGTAGTTTCTTTTTTGACTATTTTCCACCAGTTTCCTGTTTTAGATTTGGTTAGATGAGACTTTAATGATTCACAGGAGGAAATTTTGGTTGTTGTATAAGAGAATGACAGGATGCAGTGATGGAAAGATATGAGATGGCAATGAAGCAAAGTGTCAAATATAATAGGACCCCAAATCACAGCACTTTAAAATATGTTAAGAAGAAATGAGGTTAATAATGAAATCATGCCAGTGTGTCACTGGCTCACTGCCTCATTAATAATTTATTTAAGTCTCTTATCCCTATCTGTGTAATCAGGTGTGCAGCAGACATTTTTTACAGATATGTAAAGATGTTAATTTCACCAAGTATGTGTCCTTAGTCCATGTATTTTATTTGTATTTTTACAATTACAATTGCTCTATAACTTTATAAAATACCTGCATGTAACTTTGGATATAGTGGTTCCATATCTTGTTGTCAAATGTGACAGTATTAATGAACACATACCAGTTATTTTCCAAAACATACCATCTTTTAAATAATCTTTAAGTGCATCTCTAGCTTCTACTAGTTTTATTACAGAACCTCAGTCATGTTGCTGTGATGTGAAAGCTGCTTGATAAGCAGAGATCCTTCATTAATTTATTGTTTTTGTCAGAATAATTTTTTTTTTTGTCATCTGGTGATGTAGCAGCACTCAAGGATTGTTTGGTGAATTATTGGCTGCACAAAAGCAGATTTCAGTCAGTTTCCATATAAAAACCCACTCAAATTGTGTCTTTAGTAGTTTGTGACTTGTACAAGTATTATTGAAACTGAATGTTTCACTAATCCTCCGTGTTTGGCTTATGATGCCTACAGCAGGCTCAATACTTCCTCTTTTAAACATGAACCTAGATCCTCCAGTCGAGTGCCACTCTATCCTCTACAGCTGCTACATTATATTATCTCTCTGAAATACCACCAGAAAGTCGTGCCAGTATAACATCTTTTCGTGTCTTTGTAATATTAATGCATTTTTTTTCCAGACAATGTCTCCCCGAATAGCTTTAAAGGCAAATATAACATAATTTCACCCTGATAGTATTAATAACAATGTTCCACTGTTTTTATCTGCTTCATCAGCATATTTGCTTTCCCTTGCTACGGCTTATTTTTACACAGCGATTGTAATCATAATATGTCTGTGCTTTGTTAAAAAGAGTGCCAGTTGTTTCAAATTCATGAGAGATGATGATTTTGATGAAGAGGCTTTTACTGTTATACATTTACTTTTAAAGTGCAGCTTCATCGCAGAAATATGTCTATTTAGGAGTTGGACAGGAATTTTATTTTTTACCATTTATAAAATCACAATAACTCAGGAACTATTGATAATAAAAACTTCATGTTCAAACCACATCCATAAAGCAGAAGGTCCAAGTTTTCTGGACTGAAATTATTGAGCCAAAACTACTTTTTTAATGAGCAGCGCAGTTTTGCCAAGCTCCTAAAAGCCCTTTGCCCGAGCACTCAGTCCTGAGTTATTGATTGTTGAAAAATTTAAGATTTCCAAACTACCTTTACACTATGAACAAATGGTGTAATATAACAAATAAGTCAAAAATAGCACCACTAAGTGTATTTTTAAATGACAGTTTTCGCACGGCATTGTTTCCAGTGTTTTGAATATGAACTGAGCAGTAATGGTTATCCTCTTGAGTTCGGTCCTATAAATTTCCTAATGGACTATAATAAATGAATGATTTTGCATATATAAATAATAACATGAAATATTCGACGCAGAAAAATGTTTAACAGGTTTATGTTTACTTAGTCTGCCTTTTTGACAGAGCATTGGTCAGTCCTGCTTTGAGCCACACCCCTATGAAAAGATGGGTGGGTCAGCTGCGGGACTTGGCCTGTATAAAGCTAGACATGCAGGCTCGTGTAGTAAACACTTCAGACACGGTCAGGTAGAAAGAAAGAAAGAGGAACCCAACTCTCCAAAACTCGCTAAAAGACACCCATCAGAATCTGAAATGGCTACGTTCGTGACGGTGAGTTTTCAATCTCATCAGCACCTCGGCTCAGATTTGCTGAACTCTGCGGTGGTGGTCTGTTTTAACCAGTTTTAACCATGTGCAACACTGTGTCACTGATGGGATTTAAATTACTGAAGGTTTGGAGGGATGTTGAAGAATATTTAATCACCACTAAATAACACATTGCACTGCATTTTCTTCATTGGAGAGTTTCCTTAAGGGAGAAAAGCGTGACTGGCTCTTCTGAATTTTATTCTGCACTTAGTTGAAGCTTGTTAATACAGCAGAAAACATGCCCTGTAGCTCGTCTTAAACTTGGGAGTACGGTCAGTTTACTGCTGGGATGATCGGATTTTCTCCAAATTGATCCGGTGGTAATGTCTTAGATGTGTATAATGTCACTTCTTCCGGTAACATTCAAATTACACGCACTCTACCATTTTACTGGGACACTAGAGAGTGGTAGGTACAAGTCTAGGGTGCCAATTGTTGTCATGAATGAATGAGGGTTTCATGAGTGTCTACATGCTTTGACTCGTATAGAGTATTTTTGTTTTGTTTATGTGTAATCTGGTTCAGGAAATTGTTTTGAATTTATCACGAGGTACAGGAAAGTGTAAACTCAGTGTCAGCGTAATAGATAATGTAGTAAAAAAAAGTTCACGAGTTGAACTCAAAGAGCTGGCAGTCAGCTCCGATAGCATCCACTGCATGGCAACAGCCCCTCCTTGCCCTCTCATAGGCTAAAGTCAGAGTTTTCCATCCGGGTTTGACTTATTCAGGTATTTTCCTATCTGTACAAATGTTTGAAGGTGAATTTATGTTTGGCAGGGCCAGTGGGAAGAGCCACAGCTGTTTACTTTAATCCCATGTCATGAATGTTCCTCTTGGACTGCATTGAGATGGCAATAGATGTGCCTGACATCTGTGAGGTTTTTGGGCTGGCCTGCGTCACCCAGGGGCATACGAGCAGTACTCATTACAGCCCACTAGTTCGGCTCTGTGTGTCCCTGGAGTCAGTCTGTCACTGCAGTCAATGACCAGACAACAAAGTCTAGTGCATCCCCGAGAAAGTCAGACAGCTGCGGCAATACTGAGTTTGATGCTAAATAATAACTACATTGACAAAAGCTTCACCTTCCTTTCTTAGATTTGCATTAGTTGATAAACATATTGATATTATAAAAGTGTCGTTTCAAGGATCTTTTAGAAAACCTGCAGAATTTTCGACCAAGTCTTCCTCTTGGGACTCCTTGTATGCCTTCACCTCAAAACCCTTTTATGTACGAGAAAAATATAGATACAGGCCATGCAATATTAATGAATATGTTTCCTTTTCTCTTCTTATCCCAGATGGCCACCTGCCACACTTGCAGTAAGACATCCAGACACAAAGGAATGAACAGGGATTTTATAGCCACCCTCGCTAAGACCCACAGCACACCAGGGAGCGCTGGAAAACACATGACCCCCCAGTCAGCCAACAGATCCAACACGACTACCCCCAAGACTCCTGGCAAAGACAAGACGCCTGTTCAAACACCGAGGTGAGTTATGTGAGCTCGCTGCCAAGAATATCTCCTCCCTCGACTAAACTTGGTCGGTGTTGCACACATCCAAGAGGATGATTAAGTTTCTATTTATTCAGCATCAAGAGAACCGGCAGCTGTAGCAGTTCGAGTAGTTGGTTTCCTGCATGCTTGATTATTTATTTGTTGACGGCACGCTCTCAGCAATTCCTGCCAACCAACAAAATGTCAGGTCACTGTATCTTAACTCTCCCTTCCTCTTCCTCTTCCTCTCCCTCCAGGTCCTCCACCTCTTCCAGCACTTCAGGATCAGGCTCAACTTCCTCCAAGCCTCCCTCTAAAGCTAGAAATTGGGTCGTCCAGCGTCTCAGCAAGATTCTCATGCGAGAAGACAACCAAGGCAGCAAGAAGGGGGGCTTGAAAGATTTCCTCTCCTCACTTTGAGCATCTCCCAAAATCTCTTTGTCTTTTATGAATACTAATGAGAAAAACAAGGGAGTAGACCCGTGCTGCAACCTGTTTAAACTAGAGGCTAAGAGGGAAACTTATGAAACTAAGTTCAGTTTCTGAGCCTCTGTCGGATGGGTTACAGTTTGCCCTCCAACAGAACTGTTTCTGAGCTGATTGCAATGCCGCTCCTGGAATCATGAATGTAAAAAACTGGGAGCACCGAGCTGGCTATTTCAACTATTAATCAGTTACTGCGTCTTCTGCAGTGTAAGACAGAGGGGAGTGCTTCTTTTGTCTAATTTAACACATACCTCTTGTAATCTCCTAAACTGGGGATGTTACGCTAAGTGGAATTATTCAGTCTTCATCAGATTGCGGAAACATCCCAGGAAGCCCAACTTTGTTCCTGTGGTGCCATTTGAGACATGACAATTTAGTTTACATGCCAATATCTTTTTTCTTTTTCTAATTATAAATTTATATGGTAAATATATATAACACATTGCTACTCATACAACTTGATGTTAAATCTTTTTTTTTTTTTTTTTTTTTTGTGCTTTTGGCCCTCTCCAGTGGGGAGATGTATAAATTCACATTATGGCAAAGGCTATAGACGTGCCAGCGACAAATGTATACATGTTTTTGCCACTGTTGCATTATTGTACGTGCTTACAAATGATTTTGAAAGTGTGCAAGTCACCAATGAAAATATGTATTGTTATCATTTAGGATGTGACTCATTAGTTGCTGTTTACATTGAACAGGCACATCTGCCTAAAATCTGTATAGAAAGACTTGGTGATCAGTGCTGTCTGATCTTTAAACTTTCTTTTGATACTTTCTTGGGCTGTATGTTTTTGGAAGGTTACTCCTTTCATTGTTTTGCTAAGAGCAGGAATATTAAATATATCTACTGCATTTTGTGCTGCCTGATTATCTACCCTGTTGTAGGTTAGTTGTTAAATGGACAGTATGTGTTTAAATCCTGAAATACCTCATGTTTATATTCCTCTTACTATGAATCTATGAAATATAACATTTTCAGTCTGAGGAACTGCTGTTTATTCTTACTCTGATCAAATCTGATGAATGCTTGAATTTTTTATTTGGAAGTAAAATATTCCATCATTTAAGCTTCATTTAATTTTTACTCCTTTTTTTGCTTACCTGACAACCAAGCGACTGAAACTGTGTTGAAGATACTGCCAGATAAGACACAACAAGAAAATTAGCTTACCAAAGATGTTTGATGTACATAGCAAAGAAAATATAACCTACAAAATAAGCTAGAAATAGAGCAAATCAGTCGTGGAATATATATTCAGATCATGTACTAAAGTAAAAATATGAATACATCAATGTAAAAATACTCCATTGAGTCAAAGTCCTGCATGAAAAGTCGTTTACGCAAAAGTACAGATACTTTAGCAGTAAATTGTAGTTAAAGTATTGAAGTAAAAGTACTGGTTTGGTCTCTGACTAATATATTATTATAAATAACATCATTAGATTATAAATACTGAATCATTGGTGTATAAGCAACATGTTTTTGTCGTAGCGGCTGCAGGTGGAGCTAGTTTAAACCTCTTTGTGTCAAGCTTTATTTACAGGGACAGCACATAATCATGAACTGATTATGGGGAGAAGAAAGAAAAAAACAAAGTTCTGACACACAAATTGGTTTTCACTTTTTTGGTCTTTTTCTCTAATTTATTATATATATTTTTTAGATATTAAATCATTTAAACATTTCTTGAAAATAAACCACTTGAAAGGTTTAGAGGGAAAAATCTCCATTTGGTGGAGCTGTTAGCAACTCTTACACATCTTAAATGTGATCCCAACTACACTGTTTTTTGTAAGATGTCAGAAACCAAACAGGTTGGAAACTACTACTTTAATCTCTATCATTGTATCGTAAAAGCTTGCTGCATTGTCAATTGTATCAAATCTTCATCCTTATAAAATCTGGCAAATAAAAGAAGTGAAAGTATAAAGTAGCATCAAATGGATATACTCAAGCAATCCAAAATTGTACTTAAGTATTGTACTTGAGTAAATGTAGATACTTACTTCCCAACACTGGAAAAATACACTCATAAAAGAAGGTGGACATAGCATGCTCAACAGATGAGTGAAACTTAATGTTATTAACCAAAACAGAACCATACAGAAATGTGCAGCTTCCTGCTTAAAATAATTACACAAATAGTGCTGGTGAAAAACAGTTTGTTTTTTGAGAGGAACTGTAGTTTTACTATCGAAAACCAAACCATATACACGGCGGCCGCACTTGCCGTGTTACCGGCCGCGTCCTGCAGGTGGCGCTGAACTTTAACTAAACAACCCGACTGCACAGGAAGTACAGCAGCACCAGAGCAATGTTTGCTAGTTAGCAGCCGGTTAGCATCGTGGTCGGTATCATTCCTTACGGAATTGGTTGAAAAAAAAAACCCAACAACAACAACAACAAAAAGCGGCTTTACATGCAACCACTAATTCAAAGTTAATGTGTTGTCGCGCCGGCGGTTTGCTTATGTTAAGACAATGTCGGACAGAAAGCGAACAAGAGAGAAGGAGGAGAGACGAGACCACAAGAGACACAAGGACTCGAAACATGACTTGGAGAAACTCAAGACACACTCGAAAAAACTCAACCAAGAAGTCCAAAAACTGAAACATGTAGAGACCTTGTGAGTAGTTTTCGCTGAGAGGTCTTCTTTTGAATCCCGCAAATAAATGCGACTTAACTCCTCTTTTTCCAGACACTTCATTTCCCTTTGGGTGATTTTAGCTGAGAAATTTGGCGACGTGTAAAGTTTGCCTGCGTTAAGAGGACCTTTGCTGAGTTTGATTCTTTTTTGTTTTGTTTTGCAGTAATAATAACCATCGTATAATCTTTCCCCCCCATGCAGCTATGAGAAACCTCCTCCGGGACTTATTAAGGTAACGACGTACGCACAAAACGAGAGACAGCTCACGAGAAAGACATTGTTGTTGTTTTTTTGTTGTTGGCATTACTACACTTTTTCTTCAGACTTTGGTGACGGTGATCGTTTCTGTCGCAGGAGCATGAAGAAAAACCGGAGGACTGTATTCCTGCAGAGCCGGGAAACGAAGATGCCAGGACCTTCCTGGCACACGCTCCCACCAAGGGTCTCTGGATGCCTCTGGGGAAGGAGGTGAAGGTGATGCAGTGTGAGTACAGTGACGAGACTTCCGTTAGTTTCTGCCTTGGGGTCTACACACAAACATGCTGCTTACAGTTGTAGCTGCAGGAATGAAGTCTTTAACAAGGTTTTTTTTTTTTTGTAAAACAAGCAAACAAACATTGTAAGGTTTTTTTTGTGTGTTTTTTTTTTTTTACAACTGGTGATTAAAAACCAAAATGTTCTGTTACAGCAAGTGCCAACACATTACGTGTTGAGCCATGATTGGTAAGATTGCGTGCAAGGCCCAGAATAAAGAACATTTTAAACCTGGTCGATGTAGACAAAACTTGAATCCAAAGTAAAGTCTGATTCATAACGTCCGCAAATACACAATCAAAGACTCGCTGCAAAACAAGTTGTTGTTTTTTTGGTTTTTTTTTTTACAATGTATACCCTTTGGACCCTTTGCACAGTTATAGAAAGGAAGAGTGGATGTGGGAGGGGATGCTCATGATCAGGGCTGAGCAATGAATCAATCTAATATCAAATATAACCAGAGACTTGACATCATCTTAGATTTTAGATATTGTAATAATGTGCTGCAGCGCAAGTGTTGTCTTTTTCCTGCTTTTAAAGGCTGCATTACAATGAAGTGATGTACTGTACATGCCGTACTATTATTTGCCTTTAGCCACTTAATCATTATATCCACATTACTCATGAATATTTATCATTTAAAAAGAAAAAGAAAATGTCCCCTTGTGGGATTAATGAAGTAACTATCTATCTATCTATCTATCTATCTATCTATCTATCTATCTATCTAATCTATCTATCTATCTATCTATCTATCTATCTATCTATCTATCTATCTATCTATCTATCTATAGACCTCATTGTGTAAATATTTTTGGGAAAGCTCCAATAGTCATCCCTACAATGTTGTTAGATATCGATATCAAAGTGTTTGGTCATAATTATTGTAATGCTTGACTTTATCCATATCGCTCATCATCACTTTTATAAATTAGAAGGAACTCTCTCCCATGATAATGTCCTCTGCTCTTAGTGGAGGCAGCAAAAGACACATCACAGTTGTCAATAGACTTTTATTTTGTGTTTTTACACTTCTATTGAATGCTGATTTTGACACATGTCCCTCTTTCCTGTTGACACTGTTGTTATTTGGCCAGACCAATCTCACTTTTTTATGTTTTTATGTAAAGCGCTGTTGATGAATCCACACGACACATTATATTCAGTGTCTGCATGTCCCAAAAATGTCTTAAATTCTCTGAAATCAAGGTAAAGTCGAGGAATACAGTAAAATATGTTCATTTCATCTTTAATATTATAACTCTTAAGTTATTCATGTTTTCTTGTGACTAATCAATTGTTGCAGGATGTCATCTGATAGGTTCATGATAATGCCTTTAGTAATAACTATCTGTTCATTAACATCACAAAGCTCTTAAAAAAAAACCTCTTACATCTATGTTGGTGAGTTTAAACAAATATTTTTATTAGCGAAAGTCGCAGCAGCACTCGAACGTCTGAAACTATAGGTGGGAGTAAACCTCCACTGTGAGTGGGCAGCGGACTTAATAGGTGATAAATCTAATCGCAAGAACTTGACATTTGGCACTGTGTCCATGGTTTTTCCGACAAACACGACGGACTAAAGATTAATAATGGTGTTGTGGAGATTACTTTCTGTCCTTTTGACAAAACAAAGACTGTCATTATATTCAGTGTCCATTCATTCCTTCGGCCCACACATTTTCATGCTGTGTGAACCGTCAGAGACGTGGAGAGTCTGCAGACACGCGCGCACACACACACACACACACACACACACACACACACACACACACACACACACACACACACACACACACACACACACACACACACACACACACACACACACACACACACACACACACACACACACACAGCCTGTCCACAAGTTGGCATTTGTACTGCAGAATCTGAGCATGACTCGCTCTGCTTAATCCTTCGAGAAAATGTTTAAATGTATCATCCTGTTTAAAGGAACAGGGAGAATTCACTGTCGGCAACATTTCAATGCAGAACTTCTTTAACGATATAAGATGGAATTTACCTCACAAAGACTCGCAAGTTATTCACAGAAGCTCCTCCACCACTTGAAGTGCAGACCAATTAAAACAGCGTGAAATTGTTCTTCAATTCTTCACTTCTGGTCTGTGAAGAAAAGTGATGATGAATTTTAAATGGTCTGTGTTTCATAATGAAGGCAAACATTTTGGAAAACATGAGCAGATGTTTGTGACTTCAATTTGCTTCTTTTGCCTTTTTTTTTTTTACATCAGGCACACATGAGGAAAACTTTTCATTTAACTTTAATCAATTTGTGTTTTGTGGGCTCGTGTGCTTCAGTGAAGGCGGTGGGTTAGAAAAAAATCTACATGTTAATTTGTTTGACAAAATAATCTTTAACTCAGGGTCCGCCTACTAGCGACGAGCTCAGCCTTCATCTGTTAATACAGTTTGTTGAGTTGTCACTGAGCTGGTTCAGTCATCAGCAAGTACAGAAACAACGTCACATGATAATCGGTGGTCAGAAATTAATTTACATGCGTGTGTGGTAATTTATAGCAACTGATCTTAACCATGACTGCTGAGCGTATCCTGTTGAATTGCTGCTAAAGGTCATGTGATGCGATTAAAAGCTTTAGAATGAGTTCCTAAGTTGGGTTATTTAGTCAAACCACTGTTCCCCCCCCGGTGAAAAATGTACTGTTAAAGCTCACTCTTCTGTTTCGTAGGGAAGCTGCTAACATGTACCTGATCTGTTACTCCTCCCCGAAGTGTACACAATGAGATTTCTTTCATTTTCTGCAGGCTGGAGATGCAAGCGCTACGGCCACAGGACGGGAGATAGGGAGTGTCCTTTCTTCATCAAAGGCAACCAGAAACTGGAACAGTTCAGAGTGGTGAGCTAATTAACTGCTTAGAAATATTTTCTATAGCCAACCTATAGTCACCCATAAAGTCTATGGAATAATACCCTACAGTCAAAGAATTTAGGTTTGGTTGTGGCAAGGTCAAGGAGACTAAAGGTTTGTGTCTGAGACCTCAGCGAAAGTCGGGACACGTCTAGTTCACACATGTGGGCTGCAGACTTCTTCACACAGCTTCCTCCACTGTACCTGGAATGGAAAAATACCCACTGCAGGAACACAGGCTCTGCAATGATTACCATAAATGCAACTGTGCCATATTTCCCTACCTTGTATTGTCTCTATGTTTTTAAAAGTGCTGACACAACACTGTTAGGAATATGTAGAGTTGGAAAAGTCTCCTGGATCTAATGTGAATAGCTGCAGCTCTTATTCTAAGTAAGTAAATGTGTTTTTTTCCCCTCATTTTTCCTAGTATGTATTGACGCACTGTTTTTTTTTTTTTAGGCTCATGAAGATCCAATGTATGATATAATTCGGGAAAACAAAAGGAATGAAAAAGAAACCAGGTATTTGCACTAATTATTCTGGGATATGTTTGTTTGTTTGTTCATATCTTGTGCCATAATTTCCCTGAGTAATAATTAAATATCTTTCATCTGGTATGAAGAGGACAGACAAAGGAGAGCGTTGAGGCTGCAGTCAGATGGTTAGATCACACACTTGAGAACCCTCAGCGAAGTGCGACAATCTCAGATGACCTGGAAATTCTCTCATGGTGGCTGGCTCCCTGTGCCGGTTTCTAGCGAATTGTGTTTGACACCAGGATGTTTGAACTTGTAGTGAGTTCACTATGCAGGCTCTTTGTAGGGGTGTGTGTGCACATGCAGAGCAGCGGCAGCGGCAGCAGCACACACACTCTCGTGTGTGTGTTTTTGCATGCCATACAAAAAGGTTATTTAAAGGCCAGTGGCGCTTTGAAGTCTTGAGTTGCATGTCTGTGCCACATCAATTTTTGCATCTTCTTGGAAAGGGAAATGAAGCAGTCCAACCTTTCCCAGCTTAGTTTTGAACTCCCTGCACAGTCTCCGGTTGTGCTTCACATGTCAGTCTCCTATTAGTGCACTTATTGATAAAAACATTAAATGGAAAATTTAAGAATTTTTATATATTTTTATTTTTTATCAAATTACCTGCATCTATAGTTTGAAAGTTAATTTTCTTACACTACTTAAAGGTTAAGATATTTCCATTTTAATATTGGACTGATTATTTTCTGACTTGTGCCCTGAGAGTCTTCTTTCCTACTATTTTATATTTCATTTATTTTTATTGAACTAGCACAGATTTTGACATACAGGGTATTGTTCGTCTCATTTTAAAGGATGGGTTCAGATTTTTTTTTTTAGTTTGTCTAGAGATCATACTGAATAAATCTTGGTTGCCGTAACAACTCCTACTCTCCATATGGGCCCTGAGGCTTTTCTCCCATAATGCCATATCCTTTTGGGCTGTGTTTGTATTAATCATTGATGAGTGTCTGTGAGATTTTGCTCTCTTTTCCGACTTTCTGTTACAGCCTGGGGCTTTATTATTCATACGTGTTACCTTACATTGTGAATTTGATGCCTGAGTGTGTGACTGGAAAAGTTGAAAACGCTGACAATGAGCAGGAATTCTCCCACTTTCGGTCCATTTGAGGAAACCAAAGAGACATTTAGAATATCTTGTTGTAGGTCACGAGGTGCTGTTTTGGCGGACTTCACTTCGAGGACTAAAGGTACGCTTTCAGGAGAAATGCGACGAGTGTTCTGATGATCATTCTGCTTCCTCTGATCTGCACTGCTGTAAAAGAGTCCCGGTGCATGTACGGGGAGCACGTAAATGTTTTCGAAGAGATTCCTGTCAGGCTTCAGTGCACTTCTGATATCATCACTCCTGGTGCACCAGCTCTCTTTTCTAAACAAGTGAAAGGCCTGCAGTCCAGTGGGCCTCCAAACACTTCTCTTGTTCTTATTTTCTGACACGCGTGTCACTTTTTATTGAGCGATGTGGTGGGTCCTCCCTCGTTCTGTGATGCGTTTCATGTTTCCTTCCTGAGCCAGAAGAGGTGGTGTCCTTCGACCACCAGACCGAGTTAGGAAACAGCTGGAACCATGTTCAGTCACTGTCGTTGTGCCATTCGGTTCCAACAATAACTATTGACTTGTCTGTTTTAGTAGTGAGAGGGCCACGGTAAGAGCCAGCTACACTGTACCCTACAAGTCCTAATGAGATGATGATATTAATTCAGGTTTATTGGCCGTGAAGTCATTATTGATTGTGTCCTCCTATTGATGTTAGGACAAAAACTCTGACCTTGTTAGTAGTTTTTGAAATAAAATTGAAAACCTCATCTGTCCTCTAGCAACGTATTTTAGCAACAGGATGGCTGCATTATTCAGGCCTGGCCCTGCGTTCAGAAAATCCAGCTCAACACCTGCACTCCTAACAGTTACTTGTCACTAGAGGTTTGCGGCACATGGCTAACTCCACCTGCCATAAATGCAGGCACTGGAACAATGATGATGATTTTCTCAAGGACGTTTCAGCTGCTTTCCAACCCTGGCATCTGAATTCGCATCAGCTGTATTTTTCTCCCTGCATTTCACTCTAATTCCACCTCCTCTCTTCTCCTCTCCGCCCTGCCCTTCCTGTTTCTAGGATCCAGCAGCTTCAGCAGCTGCTCCAAGACACCACCTCTTCCTCTTCCTCCTTTGACTCAGACAGCTCCTCCTCTTCCTCCTCTTCTTCTTCTTCCTCTGACCACCATCGCAGCAAGAAGAGGAAAAAGAAGAAGGACAAAAAGAAGAAAGACAAGAAGAAGCGGAAAAGGAGGCGAAAGCACAAGTCCTCCAAAACAAGTGACCGCTCAGATTCAGATTGAAGGTTTGGAACACACTGACATGTGAACTCGAATACGATGTGCTTGAACGTAGGAGGAGGGAAAACGAAAGAGCAGCAATCGTACGTCTGATATCGAAGTGAAGGGTGTGCTCCGGAGTGCATCAGTCAGAGCTGCACCCCGGAGACTCCCTTAAGCCTTTTCTCTGCGGGTTGAAACTCTGGAAAGACTATATATATCCACTGCGCATGATTCCCTCGCCCCCCAAGGATGACGACTTGCATTTAAATCCTCTCTGTTAGATCATACAGCGCGGCGTCCGCTGGAATAGCTGCTTTAGTAAGTGTGTGTAAGTCTGCCTTGCTGCATATGCGTGTCAAAAAGTATTTGCTGCATTGGTAATGAATCTAAAGTGGTAGGGAATGAGCCTGCTGGTGGAAGAGATAATGTTCTTTCACGGGCTCTAATAAGATAGCATGTCAGCAAACACAGTGTGTCATTAAGAGATTGTATTTTCCCCCATATTTTGTTTTCCTTGCCAGCGCACTGGTTTTAAAAAACTGATTGTAGAGTGTGTTAAACGCAAAGAGGTGGAAAAAAAAAAAAAAAAAAAAAAGACTAAATTAACCGTTGGCTCGCAGTTAAAATATGTTTTCCACACAAGCCAGAATGTAAATGCTTGTGACCGTATATAAATATTTGGAATAATTTGAGGTTGGAATATGCTTCGTTGCTCCGAGAAAAGCCACAGAGATGCGGAAAGAATGTATGTGAATACGTTCCCTTATTCTGAGAATAAAAATGGCTCTTTTTCTCCCGTGTTTACCCAAATCTACACCGCAAATCCAATCATTTTGGCCTTGACTTAATGTTTGTGACACCATTTTTTATGTTTCTGAATACATACAGTAATGTACTGCAGCGAAACTGCACCGAAGTGTGATCATTAAGACGTACACAGCACAGTACCGGGCTGACCTTCCCAAGAGCCAAAGAACATTTTTCTTTTGATCTTGTCCCGCTACCAGTCCGAGATTACTTCAGAGAGTGTTTCTCTAAAATCATTTTGTTGTCTGTAACTTACACAATGTTGAGCAGTCCTCCCGCTCTGTGTTTGGCTGCCATCAGCACCACAGCAAATTGTGTTCTCCAACAGCAGAACTGCGTTACATAAAAAGTTAGCGGAACCCAGCAGCTCACCAATAACTACTTCAAACACGATTTGTCCTTTAGGCCACATGTGAGGAAGTCGGATGCTTCTCCTTTTCATGAGCAACACTTTCTGAAAAGAATCCCTGAGGAAATAAACTAGAAGCATTCCCTCTTCCTAATGACCCTGATAGAGAGACAATTACAGCAGACCTACAGGGAACAAACAAACTAGATTTCCATTTAGATTTGTGTCTTAGGCCTCTGAATAGTTGAAACGCTGTGGGGAGTGTGTGTTTGTTTCAGAAATTACAATCCCATGAAAGAGTGACAGATATTACAGCCATGAAAGTGTTTTAGTTGCTATTGAGAGCATATTTTTGTATTTATTCTTTCATCCCTCTCCCCTCTTTACTCATCTGCTTTCTGTGGCAACTGTCTATCGGTTTTCTGGTGCTTTGACCAATAAGCCAAGATAAATCAGCTTCACTGAAACAGGCTGTACCACGCTGACTTTTCTTTTTGAGCAGCACAATGAATCTCCCAGATGAGATCCAGTCGCAGGAGCAGCTCAGAGGGAGGTTGTGCCACGTAGAGAGAATTTGGCCAGTGGAGAGTCTTTATTGAAGCACTCTGTCTTCTTGGACAAGGGACAGGTCAGACTGAGTGCCTGGCCAGACTCCGTGTACAGACTGTAAGCATTTGAAGAGTTGCACTTATTTTGTTCCTCAGGCTCCGTGTTAATAATATGAATATTAAAAAGAACTGTTTGTGAAACATAGGTCCATTAGCACGATAAAGAATTGCAGAGGTTCATAAGTAATCGGAAACTTGGCCACTGAATGTTTCTCAGGCAGCTGTTTGTTGTTTCAGCGATGGTTCTTGCACAAAAGAGTTCACACGTGGCCTCAACTTGATTTAGAGTTGCTATTTAGATCGAGGTGAAGTTGTTTGTCAACATGAGGAAAGAAAGCAGGATCACGGAAGTGAAGGTAATAACGAGGCTCGAAAGATATATATTTTTTTAAACTTGGAGAGATATCAAAGGTTGTTGGTTTGCCAGAATCAACAGTTGGGCCCATTTAAAAGAAAGAAAAAAAGGCACAGGAGAACTAAAAAATGTGAACTTGCAGACCAAAGTGCACAAGTCTGGTGGATGAGCAGAAAATCATTTGCACACTCAAGAATGCTTTCCAGAGTGTAGGCGTTCACAATTCCTCATCAACAATCAAGAGAAGACTTAATGACCAAAACCTCAGAGGATTCATCAGAAGATGCCAACCCGTGGTGAACATCAAAAACAGAAAGTCCAGGTGGGAGTTCACAGAAACATCCAAAAAGAAATGACCGATGAAACCAAAATCAGCCGCAAAATGAAACGGCTACTGACCCAGAACACCACTTCATCGGTCGAACATGGTGGCGCTTCCGTTATGACTTGGGCTATGCATGGCTGCCAATGGAACTGGCACACTGGCATTTATTGTTGGTTTCACTGCTGACAGAAACGATGTTCAGCCAAATGCACCAAAACTCATTGGACAACATTTCACCATTCAGCTGGACAACAATCCTAAAGAAACAGCCAAAGCAGCCAAACAGCTTTCCGGGGTGAAGAGGTGGAATATGCTCCACTTGCTGAGTCAATCATTGGATCTTAATTTTAACGAGCTGCTGTCTACTTGGTGAAGACGGGACTAAAGGCAGAGAGATACCACAACGAGCGAGAGCTGAGGGTGGCTGCAGTCCCGGTGGGCAAGAGCATCACCGGGGAAGATACAAACTGTCTGCTGATATTTATGGATTGAAATCTTAAGTCAATCATCGACTGCTAATGATTTTCCACAAAAATGAAATAAATGATTTTGTTTGACTTTATGTGTGACGTATTACTTTACAAACCCTAAACGTTGGAAACTGTTATCTCCCACACAATTATTTCCATATTAATGTAAAACTTCTCGAATATAAGTTGAGACTTGCCACTTTATTGTAATAGTCATTATTTTATTTCATGCTGGATGTGCTGGCAAACGATGAAAAACAAAACAAAAAAAATGTAACAGTCCAAATAATAACAGTCTGGACTGCATTTCCAAACATCGAGAATGAAATCTTTATGACTGAAACACTGAACCAACTTATGAATAATATCTGACAAAAGGGAAATAAGAAGTGAAAAGGCTTCTTTGGTGAAGTGATATAAATTTCACACCACATGCTGATGGACAGATCTTCGACCATTGTTTGTGAAACAGGATGTGTTCAAATCCAAAGTGAGTTACACAAGCTGGTAAAAAAAAAAAGACAACTGACACAAAAGAAAGCAGTCCAATGTTTACGGTGTACGAAGCAAAACCCAAGAGTGACACTACATTTTATTGGATGCATTGTGACCACTTTGTATCATGCAGTATTTTTGTTTTACCGTATGGCTGAGCTTAAAACTACTCCACTGCCACTTTGCTGTCTCAGATAAAAGGATTATTTCTTCTGTGAGCTCTCAGATTGAGTCTTGAACCCTCTCAGGCTGGAGCCGGAGATGCAGAGCCACAGTTTAACTCAATGACGCAAATAACACGGAGGAATAAAAGACCGTGTTTTTTTGTTTTGTTTGTTTCAGTCTTCCCTAATGGGAAAGCACAAAAGGAGAGCAATTAAAAACTCTTATTTTTGGATGAGGCCCGCTTGCCTTCACAGCCTTTTTATGCGGTCAAATTGACAGTTTAGTTGAGGACACAGGCTGTCGTCTAAATAGGCAGAGCTTTGCATCCTGTGTTTTCAAAAGAGAAAAACAAACAGAAAGAGAGACGGAGAGATTTCTGCCGGGTGTGTCACTCCAGATTATTTACCAGGACGAGCATGGCTCCTGTATTAATCCTCCTCCTGCTGCTCCTGCTGTTTGGAGACGAGGATGAGCTGCAGGACTGTCTGCGATACACTGCTCTCCAAAAACACACAGTTTGTGCTCAATATCACAGACAGAGATTGATATAGTTCTATAGTCTGTCCTTTACCCATGAAATCTCGTGAAATGCAACATAAAACTGTGTAGGACACCAACATAAAGAAACATTAGAAGGTCATAATCCCACCCTGCAAGCAGGAGGGCAGAGAGCATTCAATAACCATGAATTATTGAAACCACTGTTCCTGTTTGCCTTCACGCTCCAGCAAGACCAGGAGGCAGATATGCTTTTGTTTTATCCATCACCGTGAACAAAAAAAGATGTCTCCTCAGTGTTTCAGTTATTTGTTCAGATAGAATCTCTTGCGCTGTAAATCCACTTCATTCAGACAGTCGCCGACATTAGGTGAGTGTAGGTAAGGCTACTGTTCACAAGAGCAGCTCGGAGTAACAGTATCAACAAAAGTCTCTCTTTTTAAATCATCTACTCAAAAAGAATTAAAGATGCACTGTAGCATTCATCCGGTGATAGTTTTAAAAGGACGACGTGTTTTTAATGACAGAAAAGCTTCTGAAATGTTATTAAACGAAAAACATTTAAAGATTAAAATGAGTGGAAATATGCGCAAATGTTGGTTTATAATTTCAAATATTTTAATGTAGCAATAAAGCAATTTTTCTTCTGTTTTCTATTTTCTTGATTTTTGAAAGTTCTTTAGAATAAGTCGTACATCTCTTGTCTAAATGCCATGTTATATTGTGTATATCTTCTATATATGTATGCATATCTAAATTGCCTTTTGTAGAAATCTAAATAAACGTGTGACGAATATTCAGAAATATAAAGCAGTTGTCAAACAAGAGATGCATAAAAAAAACCACCTTAAAAACACATATATTATAAATAACAATCAACAAAAATGTTCTTCAGTGTGCCAAACTGAAAAAGTATAACTACGCTATTTAACTTGTTGCTCATTAGCTACATTGGATAACACCAATGTTAAACGCATTCCCATCCTTTATTTCAAATATTTAATGAGATAATTCAACTTTAAACCATTTTTTTTTTTTTTTTTATTAGGTTTACTGTAATTAACCAGCCAGGGTGGAGACAAGGTTGTAAATCACAGTTCAGAGCTGCAATAAAACAAGTAGCTACTCTGCTGTTTATTATGATTGTTTTTTTGTTGTTGTTGTTGTTTTTGTAAATTCTGCTGATTTGTGAGCATTCCCTCGTTAACCGGTGCAGCTCTGCTTTCGTGCATTCACGCATCCTCTGTCTGGCATCAGCCAGCAGACGGCAGAAGAAAGGAGGAAGTGGAAACATCAGCACTATCTCTACAGCGGAGGGAGGGAGAGACCGAGGGAGGGAGAAAACACCAATGAGTGACACACACACACACACACACAACACACACACACACACACACACAAACTCCGGACATCAGCGCTTCAGTGGAAGAAGTGTCCTCGCCTTGTCAGGTTTGTCAAAGCCCGTTTTCCACTCTTGCAGAAATGTTGGTGAGATTGAGCGGTTTGTGCGAAATGTTCAGGATTCACTCTGTTTTTTTGTGTGTGTGTTGTTGGTTTTTTTTTTTTTTTTTTTTGGGGGGGGGAGATTTGGATTCGCTGCGCTCTGCCTCGATCAGCGTCTATTACATCGTAGCGAGATAACGCCGTTTCTTCCTGCCTATTTGCTCTCACGGCTCTCTCCAGCCTGCGTCCACCTCCTTTGCCTGTCCTTACTTTGTGAAGTGGCCTCAGCGGCTTTGGGCGCTGTTCTTTTATTGACATGCGTGCGTGTGTGTGTGTGTGTGTGTGTGTGTGTGTGTGTGTGTGTGTGTGTGTCTGTGTGTGTGTCTGTGTGTATTTTCAGGCACCGCCGCTCACTCCGCTTTCACAGAGAAAACACGTTGAACTGCGGTGAATAAATTAAACTGCCACTGAATTCGGTCTCTGCGCTTGTTTAGTTCTCGCACAAGTGCACAGAAACGCTGCAAGTTGCGCGTTTTGCAGTAGATGTGCTGCGAGGGAGGAAAGCGAGGTTGCGGCTGCCCGGCTTTATTTTCTTGAAAGTGCACGCTGCTCGTTTGATGCAAAAAAAAAAAAAAAAAAAGAAAAGAAAAGAAGTGGTGCGGTTATAGATGCGTCCGTCTCTCCGCGCTGCTAATTAAAGAGCTGCTTTAACGGTGTGCAAGTCCAGCCCGGCGTGCTGGCCGCACCGTGGGCCTGTGATTAGGCAAGACGGGGAAGGAAAGAGGCAGACAGCCACTGATGCATGTCAAAGCTCGACTCTCTGCTACACTATGTACAAAAAAGCCAAGACGTCAAAACGCTTAATCATCTGAAAGTTTCGCTCATCCTCTGACAGAGTTTCATTTACTTCTGATGTTTCAAACCTCCACATCAGGAGCTCCCATACGTTTTCATATGACACCCCCCCCCCCCCCCATTAAGTCTTCCACCCAAACTTTGGTGTCTTATGACCCTTTTAAAGAAAGCGGCACCGACCACCTGTGACCCCTTAGGATAGATTGTAGCCGATATTATGTCTATAGCTTGAGACTAGTTAACTTCTTCTCTAATTACCTCTAATGTTTCTGCCTTGTTGCCCTGCTTGTTGTTGCAGATTTGTGTGGTTGCCTCTGACTTTCAGGTGGAGAAATGCTACATTAGACCTCCGTTTGCAAAGATGTTGCCCTAAGTAGCCCCCTTGCTTTTCATTTTTATGAGGATCGAATTTAGAAAACGTTAATACTTTAAATCCATGATTCCCATCCAGAGCTACATCCTCACCGGGGGGGGGGGGTAGTACGTCTACAGGTATCAGTTGTTTCATGGAAAAATGGTGGAGTAGTTCTGCTAATTTGAAATATGTATTTATCAATTTTGATTTAATTTCAAAAATGTTATCTCGTTTGAGTTTTGAAGGGAAATGCACTTGCAAGTGGGATTATAAATTGGTATATGTTGAGTTATATTGAGTTAACTTGCAGTATTTGTTACCAGCTATTGTTGACTGTAAAGGACTTGTTGCACTTTCCCACCCACCTGAATCAGTACCAGTTCAACAGTTCATGCTAAGATTGCGAGTAGATGACAAGTAGAGTCTGCAAAAAAAAAAATAGTCCAAATTGATAGTTAAAAGTGACAAATAAATGTAAGTACACATGCGCATTTTGCAGACAATTCCCGGGTAACTTGTACGGATTCACATATGCAGCCACAGATCCATCATTGTGCTTTCTCTGTAGAGAAACACTTTTAATAATTCAATGCGGCCGTCTCATTTATTTTTATGACACAAAACCTGTCTGATAAGTTGCACAAAAATGGCAGAGACTCACTGCTGTAGATTAGAAACTAAAGCTATTCCTCTACCTATACCTCTGGTCCCACTGTGGGACCCACTTAAAGGGCCCTTGATTATCTGAGGATCCCACTTCAGCAGCTGCTGTTCTATTACTCCCTCACGAATCACACAGCTGTATTATAAAGCAGCAGCAGCAGCTCCAATACACAGCATGCCTCAGCCCTCTTCCTCATATCAGCCGGCGTGCCGCCCCCCGGGGGCTGCACTGTTTTCTTCTCTCTGCCCCCTCTGAGCAACCTCTGATACAGTGAGAGCCTATTTACATGCCTTGTTAGCCACCGAAGACGCCCCTGTTGTGATGGAACCGCATGCGTGTCGGCGTCATCGTGTCAACTCGACAATAACCACGGGCAAAACATAGCCTCAAAACAACAGCGCAGGGACGTGTGCGGCCATGTCTCTCAGACGCAGCCATACGGGCCCCCCTTCTCAAGGGCCTGACTCTAAAGGGACGCGTCGGGGTGGCGTTTTCCTTTGGCTCAAGCGCCATCATGGGAATGTAATCGGAGTAGAAAGTTGGAGGTTATTGTCAGGTTCTTCGTCGTTATAGATGTCCATGAGGATATGCCGTCATTCGATAGGAGGTCAGATTTTCTATCAGAAAGACATACTTCAGAGATTCCGTGTTGCGTCGTTGAGGTTTTGGCCCACATGTGCGTCCTGTCTGTGAGACTGTGGTTGATAGCCGGTTAGAGACTGATGTTTGGTTTTAGTTGCAGGTCTGGCAAAACCTTAGCAGTCAAAGAAAGCAAACTATACTTGGGAGTAAACCACCACCTTCAGCTCACTCTCCTACTGACTCGGTATGCGAGGTTTAGTGAGTGCTCAGCTTCGGCCATGTAGCTGTCCAACTTCAAAACTGAAGCGTGCCAGAAGCATCATATTTCAGTTTTACCGCCACCTGAGGGACCTATCTGTCAAAAAGAATGCACACGCATGTGAAAACAAGTTTTATTGGCCACAGCAAACCCCCCATTTCTTGTTAGCTGGTTTGCTCAAATAAATATTTCTTTAGCCCTATAGGGTCTTAAAAATCAGTGCTAGAAATGAAGTGTTGCAACGCAAGAGTGAAAGAAAAATGAGGATGAAGAAATACGGCTGCCTTTACTAGCACCATAAGTCAAAAGCCAAATAAATTGCTGGAATTAAACATAAGTGCTTTGGTCTTTTGTTTTAAATACTGAAATATAATCCAGGAAATCAGATTAGTGGAAAGAGGCCGACATGGAGAGGCTTGGAGTACTTTTTGGACGAGGATGCGCGCCTGCCTTCGCTCGCTGAGTCGCATCACATATAAGATTCCTGGTGTGTGTCTGTTTGACGCTGCCTACTGTTTGGCATCCTCTCACCACTTCCTGAAGTGCAACCTTGCTAATTTCCTGCTCCTCTCGTCTGACAGTCCTCCCCTCCCTCCCTTGTAGGTTGTTATCTTCCTCTCATTAGCTCACTCGCTCACTTGCGTTCACACATATGCTATCTCTCTCCGTTGAGCTTCCTCTTCTTTCCCCGTCTCTTGCACTTTCTTCTCATTTGCTCACTCCCACATAGCAACACAACCCTCCATCAACTTTCTCGCTCTTTGTTGTTGCTGCCCGAGGGAAATGGAGGTATGTAAATTGTGTTCTCCTTGATGTATGCCCGGCCTACTATCTGCCCATCTTGGTAAACTCATTTCCCCTCTTTTTTTCACCCAGAAGCTCAAGATTGCAGCATGACAGTTACGTCAAAAACCTCCGGACCCTGAGGTCTCTCTGTCCCTTTTGATGTCTTTTTGTGCTAACAGCCATTAAAAGTACTTATAGAAAAACTGCCCTGCCATTTCAATCTACTGGTATCCTCGCTTGCAGCACACACTGGCATGCCTGTCATTCTGCAGCTCGAGGCTAGATTACTTCTCCGCTCTAAATTAGATGAATGTTGCGGTGTATAATTGCTCCCTGTGGTATGAAAGTTAATTAAAACAGCATGTAGGTGCTGAAGGTGCGATGGGAAGATGCCAGACAGCCAAACAGACATCGGTGGGGGAGAAGAGATCTCATAGGTGCCGCTGCCATGTTCTGCTCTTCAGTTTGCTGATTGTTGCCTCGGGCTACTGTTTTATGACAAACTGTGATCTCTTAGCAGTTACATAAGGAAATACACTCATGGGGGCATTTTGACCTTTTACCCCGTGCTCTACATGTTGTGTACCCCGAGCGCCGAGTCCATCCTTCCTTAGAATATGAGTCGGTTCAACATCGACGGGCAACTTTTTCAGTAAAAGTCTAGTCTCCATGCGGTGTGAAGCAGCCCTAGATGACCCAGAAACTGATACGGGTCCCCCTGCGTGCTCCCTCTGCCCGCCGCATTCCAGCTGTGGTACGGCCGCAGAGCTCGATAAATACTGTGCGAGAGGTTATCCAGCTCTCTTACTGTGTTTGAGGTATTTAGCATCTCCCAGCTAAGAGCCTCTCAGCCTCAGAGCCTACTGACCCAGTAGGATAAATGGTTAAATAGCCTCTCAGTCCGACTACTACATCCCTACTCCAGCTGTGTGAGAGGCTCGAGATGACTTCCCGTATAGTTGGCCACTTTGTCATGATGGCCCAGTTGTGAGTGGGCATTAGGGTCTACTCCACTGTATGCCGTTGTAGTGGGATTGTGCACGTGTGTCATGGCTGTTAACATCACAGTGTATGATTTATGGCATGTGTGCACATGTGCTGCAGAGATTTGCAGAATTTCAGTGCTGTGTCAGTTTTTATTTTTCTCCCAGGCTTGCCTACGTCATTTTCACAGTAGCTGCATGCTGGTGTGTCAGTATGACCCAGGTGCTAAACCCAGGTTTCCTTCAGCTGTAACCCAATTATAGCTTTTCTCTTATGTGCGTATGGGTATGTGTTTTTACATTTCATGTGTGGATCTGATCCCTATGGGTGGAGTTTAATAGTATGGGATTGCTTGATGTGTCTGTTGCGGTCCATATACAGATGGTAGCTGTCACACTCCCTTGCTTGACCATCAATCCATACACCTATGCTTCCTTTGATTCATCTATCCTTGAATTCATCCATTCACACATCCATCGTTCTTTTTTTTTTCTGTCCATGAAAACATGATCAACAAATGCTCAACCAAGCATAGGAAAGATATTGCTGAATCCATCTCTGATCTGATCTAAATGGTTTGGAAGGGATCAGAAGTGAGTTTGAATCCCTTAAACTAGGGGGAAGGCTATGGCTCAGTCAGTAGAGTGGGTTGCACACTAATCAGAAGGGTTGGTGGTTCAATCCCCAGCTCCTCCTGCCCAAGCGCCCTGGAGCAAGACACCAAACCCCACATTGCTCCCGATGGTGCACCATCAGTGCGTTGTAAGTCGCCTTGGATAAAAGCATCAGCTAATTGTAATGTAATGTAACCCCTAGAGGGGGTTGCAGAAAATCTGATGAATTACCTAATGTGATGTCACTTGAGGGTTGTTCTAATACTAAAAGTGAAGGGGGTGTGGAGCTTACCAGACCCCTGTAACCTGATCTCTGCTTGAGGCTGCCAGGCCTTTGCTACATTAACCTCTTAAAGGATAACACACTAGAATCTGAATTGATTTTTAATGCTTTTTTGGGTCTTATTTGGTGACATCTGTGGGGGAGGCTACTCTTTCAACAGCAGCCACTACAGGGTTCCAGGATGTTCTCAGTAGTGTGTTTTGTAGGCTGAGTGTGAAGAGTATCAAAGTCCTAATCAGTCCTTAAGAGTTCAGAGGTGTTCTCCCCCCATAAAATCAACAAGTGCTTTATGGCCCTCTGGCTGACTTTTGAACCACTTTATGAGCCCTTGCTGCAGACTTTTCTTGAAGAAATTACCCACAATCCTTAAACGTCCTAACTAGTACTATACTGGCATTGTATTTAATGAGGAGAGTTGAGGTTATGTTGATCAATGCTGTGATGGTTTGGTGCACAAGGATCAGGGTGAACTTTGGGCCTGATTCAGTCTGTTTTTAAGAAACCTTCTAACTTAGTTTTTTTTAATTTTAGACTTTCATTTTTACTTTATTGCCAAACATTTCAGTCTTTTCCTTGAGTTTCTCTCTTTTTCATTCTCTTTTCAAAAGTGTTTGAAGAGTGATTAAGGAGTCTCAATTTCCTTTCATTTATATATTGATTAGAAAATGACTCTGTTAAGATTTAATTTGTTCCTTGCTGTGACTGGAAGGGAAGCAAAAATACAGTATGTGCTCAAGATACTGGCAAAATGTGTACCTGTATGTGTGTGTGTGCAACTTTTTATAACGTACATTTTCGGTGGTGTTGTTGCCTCAAAAGCTTTACCCCTCAAACACGAACCCAATTTTAGATGGAAAGTTCTCTTTGGTATTTCCCCTCTTGTTTGCTCATAGCTGCATCCAGCCTGTTCATTTCAAGTTATTTCTGTTAACCTGTGAGTAGAGTCGTGGGGAGAGGTGCAATAACGCAAGACTAAATGTGCTGTATGATTAATGTATGGGCTGAGATTAAGGATTTGAACCCATTCTGTCACGACGCGCGCGCCTCCGCGGTGTCAACTTGCCGCTGCAGTGTTTACTAGTCAAGGCTACCTCCAGAGACAGGAGATTGAGGAGGAGTGGAGGGCCAAGGTCACCGGCTCACTTGTTCTGTTAAACTGGGGAACTGCAAGCCTTCGATTGAAGGTGTTATGATTTATATTGGAGCTGCCTCTGAGTCCCTGAATAAATGAACAGGGACATTTGAGAAACAAAACACTTTGATATGTCCCTCTCTTATTTACTTCTACTTTCTCTCTCTTCATGTCTCTCGTGTGAAAACTTTTACTAGCTGACCCTTTGTCTTTATTTAAAAAAAAGTTCTTGCATTCTCATCACTGCTTCTTCCTTCATTTTCTCAACAGAGTTGTCCACTTATACACTCTGCATATACATCTTGCCCAGTTTCTGACCCCCACTGCCCACACACTGCCCAACAACACCAACACCAACACCACCACCACCACCACCACTACCACCAGCAGCACATGCTCAAAGCTTCAGTGTTCTTCTCTCTTGCTGCCAATGTGAAGCTCAGTAGCAGCCTGAGTTGCGTTTCTGTGGGCTGTAGCCAGCCAGTAAAAAAATATGAATAATCACCATCAAACCCTGATGATGCCTTTCGTCACTTGTTTGTAACAAGAAAGTGTGATCTGGAAAACAGGTCTTCTTTAGGCCTTCTAAAGCCTTCCTTAGGGGGATGCTGATGCCATCAAAGAGCAACAGGTGAAACTCATTGAGAAGCTTAAACCAAAGAGCTCTTGGATGGGTCTTATTTTCTTTACTCTGTGGAAGAAGCAATGTTTAACTTGCGTTCACATTCCCTGTGTTTATTTTCTGTCCACACAATGTTTGAAGTCATGCAAGAATTGAGAGATTTTACATTTGTTTCTGTTAATTTCCCAGGCTGTTTGGTCTATCAACCACATAAAAATTTTTTTTTAAAAACGCAAGCAAACTTTTCATTAGACCCTTATTTGTCCCTTCGCTGCCTTATGAAGCCGGGAGCTGAGTAATTGCTACAGCACATTAGGCTTCTGGCTCAGTTCACTCTTTTAACATTGTTAAAAGAAGAGTATTCTTCTGTAAAGACACTTGAAGGTGAGACAGTTTTCTTTGGCAGAGATTTCTTCCTCCTGTTTTGTGCTTATCATTGTTTTTGTTTATTGTCAATCCTGCCAGCTATGTTTCTATAGATACAGGTTTTTCCCTGCCATCTGAGAATAAACATCAAGGAGTATTTTGGGTCTCCCAGACTGGTTGAATCATCACACTGAGCTCAGGATTCTGTCGCTGTATGTGGCCTCAGCAGATTCTCCATCTGTAAACCACCTGCCTTACCCTGTGTCACCCTGGCTGGTCGGTGCTGGCCACACATCAGAGATTTCCATTTCCTGTGGATGTTACATGTTGTCACTGTGCTTAGGCCTTATCTTATTCCCGGCTATGTTGAACTGATGAATACCATGGTACAGCTCAGCTTGATCAGGCTCAGCATGGCTCTCTATTGGGAAAAGAGGGGTATTGTAGTGGCAGACAAGCTGGGTTTAATGTTGCCTTCGGGGTTTGTTGCTGTGTCTGTTCTTTTGTTGTCTGGAGGGGAAGCTTAGCACCCTGTGTTTGTATTTTTGTGTGTGTGCATGTCTGACTTGTCTGGCTGCATTTTCCAGCCCAGACAGTGCAGCAGAAGGAAGGCACAGGAAATACCAAGGGCAGTTTTACAATAGAGAGCTAACAGGACACGCTCTAAACCTGGTGAAAGTTTCTTTACATACACAGAAGGAGAGGTTTCAGGTTTGAGTTAATACCAAGAAAAACAACCATGGTTTACACGAAAAGTGGATTTGAATGTACTGTAAAGGCCTCTTTTGAACTGCAGTTGAAAGGTGAACCACTTCCTGCCGATATCTGCATGTGAACTGATCCATTTCCTGTTGACAAAGTCTGAAGAGAAAGGTCAAGAAGTGTAGGCACAACCCCACAACCCGAAGTGAATCATCTTTCATGTTTTTAAACATTAAACTGTATCAATTACAGGACAGGCTGACAAGGGAAGCATGTGTCTGTTTCCATACTTTTAGTGAAAAGATGTATGGGGGGGGGGGGCTGATATGCACCGATTACATCATTTCAATGACATCGTACCCACAGCAATGAAAGCCTGGCCTGAGGAATGCCCTCCACTGACCCCCCCCCCCTCCTCTCCCCCCTTCCCCACTCTTCCTCTGTTTCTCTGTTTCATATAAATGTGGGTTACATGCAGTTAACCCATAAAAGGCAAAAATGAAGTTCCTTGAATCTCATACCCAAGTCCATAAATAGACAGACTTTACCCTAATTTCAACTCTGCTTCTGTACCACAAGCAAAGCCCCCACCCATGATTTTACTGTATAACTTGACAATAATAAGGCGGCTACTGGCAAAGTCCCAATGAATGGCTTCTGTAGGACTCGGGCAGGGCATACAGAAGGGGATGAAAGTGTTTTAGCAGTGGCCACTCACCACACTGCTAGGGTGGAGGCCTAGCTGGCATTGCCACTGGCTCGTGACTGAACAGGCAGGGCTGAGGCCTGTCAGTGGGTAAACACAGGGAGGGAAGGGCATTGGTGCAGCATATGGTTTTAAAAAACAAACAAACCGTGAGGGATAAATAAATAATAGGAGGGCAGTGGAGAGTGGGAAGCTGAGGGGCAGAGCTATAGGGTTAGCAAATTAAAGGGTGAGCCCAAAGATGGGACATGGGGCATCTGTCAGGAGAAGGGGGGGTGTTGTGGTGACAGGGCGTAGCATGTGTGAAGTGGAAGCCGGGCAAATAAACTCAGGAGACAAGAATAAAAGAACAGGGAGCAGGGAGGAGTATTTCAGAGACGGTACTCAAGAAAACCAGCAATACACTGAAAATATTTTTGAAAATCCACCCCACTATATTGTTCTTTGCAAGCATGAGCTCATGTGTGGCTGTGTGCAGTGGTGTGATACTGATGAGCCGTTGGTGGTTGGTGAATAACATTGTGCCTCCAACAGTGCAGTCAGTCAGTCGTTCAGTGTAGTGTAGAGGCGAGGACCAAAAGAGTGTCGTGGTGAAACCGGGTCCTGAAACTACCCAGGACATGGACGTGGGTGTTTTTGCATGTGTGTGTGTGTGTGCGCGGGTTTGCTTGATGTATAGCCACAGCTGGGGGCCTGTGGGAGGGGACGGAGAGACAGCTGGCAGGGCAAAGGGTGAGTGTAACGAGGAGTGTGTGTGACAGCCACAGTGACTCCTTTGTTCCCACTCTCTTGTGCCAGTCACAGCAAATAGATGGCTGATCTGTGAAGTGACTGAATCCTTTCATAGCACCTAGACCAGATACACAGTCTACACTAGCTTTCTCCTCAGCCTGTGTGTGTGTGTGTGTGTGTGTGTGTGTGTGTGTGTGTGTGTTTGCGTGACTCCATACTTCAGAGAGCTGGCAGTGGGATCAGCAGCAGGAGATTTCCACAAGAGAGCTCATAACCATCTTCCATAATGTCAGGGCTCCCGTAGAGCGCTTATTACGCTTGTGATGATAGTCATCAGTCCTCACATAATTGTAGCACCAGTAACATTGAACAGTAGCCTGTTCGCTATATGCTAAGGTAATGAGTGTTTTTGAGGGCCTGTGTTCTCGCCGGAGTCATGGCTTAATAAAATTAGTAATTTTTGCTCTGGTGAAGAGGAGCTTTATATGTGCAGCAGTCCTGTGTGGTTTCTGGAGGAAATGCAGTTACTGTGTGCTTTGAGTTCATAAAGGTGCAAGGTCACTTGAGACCTGTTATTCAATCTACCTTTGTTAAACTTGTGGGTGGGTGTGGGTGTGGGTGTGGGTACACACGGGCATTTATCTTTCCCAGCACGTTAATTTTCTCTCTTCAGAATACCAGCATTCTTTAGATAATAGACCAATGGCTAGAGGATATACGCCATAGCTTATTCTCTACAATCAAAAGTGGCTTTTTTTTTTTTTTTTTTTTCTCTGAAAGCTCTACACTAAAGCATCCTCTCTCCCACCACCATTTAGCTTTCCAATGATTTTTTTTTTTTTTTTTTTTTAGGAGTTCAATAAGCCTTTTCAGTGGCTGACTTCTTCCTCTGAGTATCTGAACCATTTAGTTCAAGTAGGACAAGTAAAAATAGCTATGAATCAATCCCAAATGTTCTTGGGCTCTTCGCACATCTCGATCTAGGCTAGCACAAGCCAACAGGGAATGAAGCATTCAAAGCTGGGCAGAATGACTGGCAAACTGGCACTTTAGTGGAGGGCATGTTCATTAAGTACGTGACTGGTGGCAGCGATTCGGGCCTTGACACACTTTAAAAACCATTAAAGAGGCAGCGGTGGATTATGGTTTGTTGAGTTATGATGGTGATATGACCTTTTCATTATTACATGCTTCAGTGGAGATGGTAATCCTCTGAGCTATTGAATTTAGCTAAGTGGAGACCATGTTTCCATTAAGAAATGTATATGATGTGTACAACACCGCAGCAGAAGTTCATGGCAGACCAAATTATCGATTGCGCTGAAATGTCACATGGCGGTGTGATTCTGTGACAGACCTGCAGGGAGAAGAAACAACGCGCTGCATGGGGACAAAGAGCAACTGTAGATCTTGAGATTATTTGCGATGTAGGATGTATTCATACTTTTGAAAAATGATTTGCATAAGCCGCCTTTGTCAAATGAAAAACTCGTTTTTATTTTTAATGTTAATTCTCATAAATCACTGCTGACAACTCACTTTAGCCATGCTAAAGTTGACCCACACTGTTGATATATCACTGATATCACTGTTGCTTCCGCCCTCTGATTGAATTGTAGACGCTAGTGCGGCCTAATTCACTTCTTTTCATCTCATTCTTACATAGGAACAGCTCTGCAGTATTTGCAGGGACCTGCAGGTAGCTTGACTGCATCACACCAAGTGCTTCTAGATAGATAGATAGATAGTTACTTTATTAATCCCCAAGGGGAAATTTTCTCGCTACAGCAGCATTTATAGACACAGGAAATAAATAAAATAACAGTAAAAAATATTAAATATAAAAATACACAGTATATACAATAAAATAGAATACAACAGAATAGAATAATTAAATTAAAACTAACTAAACAATAGTGCAAAGTTTTTTTTAAATATTTAAACAACCAAGAAAAACAGACAACAGTGTTATTGTTGTGTGATGGATTTTGCCAGAGGTGAGTTATTGTACAGTCTTATTGCAGCGGGCAGGAATGATCTCCTGTATCGGTCCTTGTGACAGCGGAGCTGGAGGAGTCTTTTGGAGAAAGTGCTCCGCTGTCCCTGCAGAAGGTGGTGGAGAGGCGGGTCAGGATTATCCAATGTGGATAATAGTTTCCTAGAACTAGTTTTACCTTATATTACTTTAGCAAATGACTAAACATTGGTGCACAGCATGACAAACTGTTCACAGCCTGAATGGGAAACAGAAACAAAACTAATGTATGCGTTTGTGAGATGAAGAGAACAGTAAAAAGGCCAGAACTAAAATGAGTCAGAATCAAGCAGCAAGTGTGATCACCCGTTGTTTTGTGAACGGGTGTCATGAAGCCTCGAGTTCATATAATGGCTGTCATCATCTTCCAAGTTCGTAGGGTGAATTGACCATATATGGACGAGCTTGGCGGGAGCAAGCGGTGAATCTGACTCAATCTGATTGGAAACCCCATGAAACTACATAATGCCCACCAATAGCCGTAACCTGACTGCACCACAAGTCTGTCAATCAAACAGACAAGCCCCCAAAAACATGGCTTTTTGAAGCTTATTTTGTGTTATTTTGAGTGACTTTAGCTAACAATACCAAAATGACTCACTGAAGAAATTTATTGACTTCGTATTTCATGAGAGAAGTTGAATGGAACCCAGAGGCTTTTTAGAGCACTTCCAGAAAGAAAACTTGCTTGTTATTTTTTTAGGAATAGGAAACAGATTTATTGTACTTTGCAAGCAATATTCTTCCATGCTTGCAGCATTGCAGGTTGACACTGCATAAACTACATTACCAAGAAAAGTCAAAAATATATATGACGATGTAGACTGAAAATATTACCCAAAGCTGCTTTACCAGCAGTGTACAGAGTTTGTGTGTAGACCTTATCATTCTCTGTTGACTCCGACTTTGAGGGGCACAAATAAACTCCAGAAACAGTTCCATCAAAATTTCGTGGGAAACTTTGCATTTCAATACAAACACTAGGGTCGAATATTCGTCGTCTTCCTGTGTATACAACTGTTCGGGTCTCCCTGATAGGATACGGTCTGAAAGCAATCCTGGTTGTGTATGTTTGTCTAAACGCTGAGCAAAATGAAAGCCTGGCCTTGGTGGCTCAGCAATCATTTGCAATGGAAATTCCCTGACCTGGGATGCCCAATCCATCACAACCCATTTAGCTCAATGGAGCACATGCCAGCCCTGCCAGCGCTGTGAGCAAAGGGAGTTAAGCTCCTATAATGTAACAAAGCAGGTCTGAAAAAAGCTTTTTAGTCATCAGCTTTCCAGTAACCTTTTATTTAAAAACACAAAGACTATAGTCATAAATGTAATGCTTTTTGCAAGTAGACTGTCTGTAACTTTTTATGGTCAAAGTGAATCCGTTTAATCAAATCTATTTTTACATTAAATCAGTAAAAATAAAAAATAAATCTTTTCACAACATCAATGCCAGCTCTTTCAAGGACCGAACTCATTAAATTAGGAGCTAAACCAAATATGATGTTTACTTAATTTGCTGAATTGCACTATTTTATACTTTTAATTTAGCCCCTCTTGACTCAAATCTTATTCTTTCTTTTTTTTTTTTTTATTGCTAATTCACTCGAATGTTTGAGCTTCACTGTGGAGAATAATGTGTGTGTAGAATACTTTTTTTTTTACTTTCATCTGTTGTAAGAGAAATACTTAAATCTCTGTGCACTGGCAGGAGTTTGTGATATCACAACTAGTTTGGAAGCCAGTTGTGGTCCAGTGTGTAATCTGCAGAGATGTGATGTGGAAGCTTTTAGTACACATTCACTGACAGTGGATATTACAGTGAAGTAGGTTATAGGAGACATCTTTGGCTGTAGGCAAATGAGGTAAGATCAGAGTGAGCCCGATCAGACATGTATACCATATTTGAAAAGCTTACATCAAAGTGAAACTGGACCTTTTCTTCCTGTTGTTTTTGTGACATATTTTCAGTCTAGCTCTGTCTCGTTTGGAAAGTATACAGGTGCATAACACAGGGCATGATAACGCACTCATACAGTGAATGCACTTGTTATTTTCTGCATTTTCATAATTGAAATTGAGATATAAATATTCTAAAGAGTCCATTTTGAACCTACTTTTTGATCTTTAATATTGTTCTTTGTGTTTGCAAAGTGTATTGGGCCCATGTTCCTGAGTGATTTTGCACTCTGAATAGAATAGGATACAATACAATAGAATTGCAGCTGGACTACAACACGTTTACTGACGTTTACTGTTGTTTAATTAGCATCGCAACAACCAAGAATTCATGCCACTCAGTTTCAAACTAACAAATCAAAATTAGAGAACATTAGTATCCAGTAAAATAAAAAATATTTAATTGATACATGCTATAAATGTATGCTGTTATTTTTCACCCTGGTAACATTATCTTTGTACTTGTTCATTTATTTTGAAATAAATCTTTAACGTGGTAAGGTGGGTACCATGACACACGAAGCCTGACACCTACAGTAATTAGCGTACCATTGCCATACTGCCCGTGCTCCTGGCCAGTTCTGCTCTCCTTTCTCTCTAAAAGGAGTGAAACTAACCCTTTAGCTACAGTACTGTTCTTGCATAATCCCGCCTGCTCTATTCTGAGATTTACACGTAGCTCATGCCTTGTCAGCAGAGTGCAGGTTCGTGGGATAACTGTGTGTACAAATAACTTCCCAAAGCACCCGCCTTTTCATTCAGCTCACAGAAGCTGCACCGACATTATCTTCCTCGGGAGCAGCGATAATCCAGTTTAGGGATAAAATATCCCTCAAGAAGAGCATTCAGTTAGCTGAGAGGAGATAACCACTGTCTGTTTTATGAATGAGAAACCCCACAGAGCAGAATGTAAAAGGCAGTGTTACTCTATTGTCTTCTGCTTGCGTGCGCATCTTTTCCATAACAACCTTTTGTCTGGTACATTTTCTCCTGCTGTCTGGGTGTAATTTTAGCAGTTTGAGGAAATGAAATTGCAGGCTTTTTAAAAAAAAATTTATTGCTAAACTGCAGAATCAGAAGATGCTTGAGCTTGACCCTGCTGAACTGAACGGTCGGGGCCAGTTAAAACACAGTGAATGAATGCAGATTGTTAAGAATTTTTTTTTTACATAAAAGAAGTGAGCAGAAAGCACTTTGATTACCCAATCGCTTCTTTTGTAAAGTTTGTGTTTTATTTTTTTTGGCAAAGTTTGGATGAGCCAGAAGAGCAGGCATTTGGAAAGGCAGAGGTATTGATTTGCCCTGCAGGAACATGTTTTGATTAGTTACATAGTGCGTAACTGTAGCAAGTCCTAACTTGTCTATCGTGATGTTCTTTTTGTTGTTTTTTCAATGAAAGCCTAGTTTCATAACCTGAACTGTGTCAGAGTTTTTAATAGACTAAAGGCAGTTTATGTTTATGTGGTTGTTTGCCTTCTCTGAAATGCACCCACTTAGAGAGAGAGAGACAGAGATGCTCGGATGTGCTCGCTGTTCTGCTAGAGTAGTCAAGGTCACTTTATGATGGAGGCGTTTTTCTGCTTGTGAATGAAGAATGCTTGCTGGTCCTTCCTTGCGCTACAACGCCTTCCGCCTCCTCCAATAAAACCACACACACGGATACATACAGGCTTCGCAGTTAGACAATGGGACTATAGACCTGTTTCCATGACTTTCCTCTCTAACCAACCAAAAAGCACCATTTGTCCCCGCCTTGGTCACATGACCTGACAGGGTTTTTGTGTGGTCCCCTCTATACACACACAACCACAGATAGAGGTCCAGTGAACTTTTTCAGGGTGGCTTGTTCCTTGAAGCGTGGCCCCAGAGGCTCCAATCGTTGTTGTCTGCAGTGATCAGTCAGGGGGGAGCTCCGGTCAAACTATTCCCCATTCCCCCCCCCCTCCCCCTCCCAACTCTGCTGCGTTTGAAGAATTACACTTTGATGTTTTTCTACAGCACAAACTTGTTGTCTTTGGAAGCAGGTCACAATTTTCACTGAGTTACATTTGACTCTCTTGAGTTCACTCCAGTTTTTAGCAACTGTTTCATAGCATTGTAAAAAGGAACTTTTCAAAAGCTTTGCTTTTGATAAAGAGAAAATTTAAGAATCTACAGTGGGAGAATTTTGTTCTTTCTTAGTCTTCAGTCTCTTTGTTTCTCCCATGTGGTGGAATTAAGATAGTACTTTCACTTTTCAAACTTGTTCATTGAGTATACTAAAAATAATATATGAATATATAATATCTATATGTAACAGACGAAACCATGCAAAACACTAGTTTATCAATGATGAGGGATTATTTTATATATATATATATATATATATATATATATTGGAGTTAGAAAATATTTGATAGTTTGACTTCTGTGTTGCCTATGATTAGAATATATTGCGCTTTGTATTAAACTGAACTTTGGCTGAAAAGAAAATGTGGTGTGAAGGAGCTGAGATTCAAATTTTGCTGACAGACTAACCTTTTTCTGCGCTATTGTTTTTGTACAGATTAAACAAAGAAGATGTAACTGGCTAAAGTTTTAGAGGTGCTGGTTGATAAAGTGTCATCCCTTTGGACAAAGCTAGGCTAAGTGTTTCACCTGTTTCTAGTCCTTATGCTGATGCAAACTCCTTCAGTTGCATTTAATGTAACCTAAGAAAGCAAATTAAACGTTATCAATCTCTTTGCTATGAATATTATACAACTGTAAAAAGCTCGTCTGAAGCATTGTAATGCTCAGCATTTGGCCAATTTAGAGAACATGAAAGGTTTCAGCTGCCAAGCCTTTAGCAGTTTTTTCCCCCTTTTTATTTGCTTAAATTGTTTGTTTTTATGTGACATTATTTATTTACAATGAGCATATTTAGAAGATGGCATTTGGCCCATGTAGTTCTCGAGTAAATGTTTACAATCGTAAACACTTGGTTGAATCCATATCATAGTCTGCATGGATATTAGATCCATCCACCTCTGTTTGGAGTATACATGCAGTCACATTACAGATCCCAGTTTGTTCCTTTAAGTAGGCTCCTCTTCCCTGCCTCATCCTAATGGTCCAGCTATGCAAGTTGATTACACCAAAGACCCCATGGGCCTGCAGCCAGACCAGCCAGTGTGGAGCCTTGGGACGCACATAGCATAGCCAACATTTTTATCTCCCTAACCCTGAGGTAATTTAAGGTTTAGAAGCCGCTGTTATCAGCCTCAGAATTCAATCAGAGGTCTGTGAAAGCCTTTTGGTAAAGATCAGAACTGATGAGCGGTCGAGTGTGCAGAATTTCTTTGGAGGAAATTGTGATGGTAATGTGTTTTTCATGGGAACTCGAGGATCTCAACCTGCTTATTACTAAAATAGAGGCTAACGTCTATCTGCTGAAAGCACAAATCATCATATACTCTGATTTACTCTCAACACAGCTAGAATCCAACATTCCCTGACAAAGTTAATGTTTTCTTTCAGCTTCTGCTTTGGATCCACTTTTGAAGGCAACATTGGTCAAACAGGATTTTCACAAGTCAGTCCTACTATGTTCTTTAGTTTGGAAGAAATACACTTTGGAGAGTGGGTGTTTGACCTGGATAGGCCGCTTCCAACAGGGCTGAGAAGCCTGAGAGCAGAAGGTCACACTGTCAGTGACTCACAAAGCCTGTGGGCACACGCACACACACACACACACACACACACACACACACACACACTTTTCCCTAACTGGCAGTGAAAAGCCTTCCAGGGTAAACACCTAATTGTGTGCCTCTTTTTTGTTTTAAAGCTCTCAGTGCCTGACCTTGATGCTGACTGATATTGAGTTATGTAATGGGGGAGGATGGCATGTTATTTTTAAATCTAAAGAGAAAAGAGATTGTGTTTGAACAGAGCCCATAGCCTATTGTGTTTCAGTTAGTTAGAGGCAATAGAGGAAAAAAACAACATGTGTTATAGTCAACTTATGCAACGCTCTTGA
The DNA here is from genome assembly GCF_029030835.1 of Brachyistius frenatus. NCBI lineage: Eukaryota > Metazoa > Chordata > Actinopteri > Embiotocidae > Brachyistius > Brachyistius frenatus. The sequence continues at coordinate 5,263,055 of NW_027210601.1, forward strand.
ATACACATGCTGTAAGTGCAGAGGATTAAAATATACACACACGGGTATTTTAATCGTACGGCTCATGTTTCATAAGCACTTAAATATCCCAGAATATCATGGGCTGAGATCGATTAGAGACAATGATGAATATCATTCATAAACAATGTGTCACCATGTTTGTCAGCATTTTGAAACCTATTGAATGCTGAAAACATCAAATACATTCAAATAATAATCCAAATGAATTCAGTCATCAATCATCATATTGACAAAGAGAAAATGGCCCTTTGGCTGTTAAATGTGAAAAGTTTTGGATTAATTTTAGATCAAACATGACCACTTGGTTGTTTCTTGTAGTTGTAGAGTTATCCGGCCAATCGTCAGATTTGTTTGATACTGTTTATGTATTTTTGTTTTGTATTATTATTCCTTATATTTACTTAAAGGAATAGTTTGACATTTTGTTTTGACATATGTTGATTCCGCTTTAGAGATGATAGTACTGTATTTGTTTTTACTGACATGACTGTCATCATTCTTGTTGTTGTTTTCTGTACCTTGACACACAAGTCACTTCCTTTTAATGCCTTTTTTTTCCCATCTTCCATTCAGTGTTGAACGTGGGTTAAGTAATGCCCTGTCAATTTACATAATTGACATTTGTTTTCAGTTTTTTCTTTCTGCATTTCAGACAGAGAAGACGAAAAGGAGGGTCTCGATGATTGATGACTTGAGTGGAGTGTTGACTGCAGCTAAGAGCATGATAATTTAAGAATATGGGTAATTAACACAATTTGTCATGATTGAACTACAAAACAAAAGTGTAAACATCCAAAGCTGGTAAGAAGTATGCAGTAAACTACATTTATTACATCCATATCCATTTTTACCACTTATCTGCTGTGTTGTACACATGGGCTTGGTCCATTTCCCTCTGAACCTGTTTGAACCATCTTAGAAGTCTGCGAGAGTCAGCAAAAGATTCTCCTGTGTGACCACGTTCCAATATTATCATTATAAACTATCCCATGGGATAATAGGACGGTACTTGCACAACCCATGGGCAGAGAGACCAAACTAAAACAGTGTATTTTTACTTGACATTACACCCAGGAGTGATTGGTCCAATTAAGTAGCTGCTGTAGCAAGCAGGTTGTGTACCTATTAACATTGCCTTTTGAGGTTGTCACTCCTGACTGTGGCCGTGTACTCCGTATGTAATGTGGCATTTGGACTATATTTTTGCTGGGAAAATCTGTTTTAACTGCTCTGTTTTTTTTCTTTTTTTTGTGTGTGTGCAGGTAATATAGGAAGCCACTTATACCACCCATTCAGTCTTATTTTTGTAAAACTCGTAAGGTCATGTTTTCATGACACTGCTTTCAGTTGACAGTTTTGTAATGTAATCAAGCAATACTGTTTGTTTTGATGATTTACAGACCCGGCATTTGCATACAGGGAGGACTGTTGATGATGATGATGATGATCTGGACTCTGAGAAGATGTAATTCAGTGGAGATTATTTATCCAATAAGAATGGCTTGCTGTATATGGCCCGTGATAATTTCATTACTGGTTGTCTCTTATCAAGTTCAGACTTCCTTCTGAGACTTTGACAAGCAGGAATTCTGTCTTTCCCAGTATCCGGTTTGAACTAGTCATCCTGGGATTTTGTATTTTTGCATGTTAAAATGTTTTGTTTATCCATTTCAATAAGAAAAACTATCATATTGTATCCAGCCACAGGGAGTTACTGGTGTGTTCTTAGTGCCTGTTTTGTTTTAGGAAGCAGGATATTGGGTTATCATACACCTACCTATGAGGGGTTGTTTTCAAGGTGGTGTGTAGTCTTGATATGTCTTTCTGCTCTCTATAGTGATCACATATAACACAGACCACTGTATGCTGAAACTTGTGGATCATAAATGCTGAGTTTGATGATTACAAGTAAACCTTGTTACTCCTCTGAAATGGAATAAATTTGGATGTGTTCTTGAATATTAGATTATCCCCTGAGGTGTTGTGGAATTATCTTTGCCTGACAACCTCCTCTGCAAGCAAACTGTGGGGATGTGAAGTTCATTTTGTGTTCAGAAATAATGGGAAAGAAAATGTCTGAATAAGAAAAAGGGGTTATGAAACACTTATCAGCTGAATGATGTCAACACCTGTCTGACATTATTCAAAACCTGATTTTTTTTTTCACCCCATTTTTGGTTTTCAACTGACACTTTGATCTTGAGCCATTTAGAAATGAGTGTAACCATAAGCTCACATCCTTGAATCACCAACACCACAGGCAAACAGTAATAGTGTGTGCTGCGGTCCGAGTGACTTGAATCACTTCAATAGTATAATAAGCAATTAGTGATAATTAGTCTGTTTTTGAAATAATGCATCATGTATAATTTCCTGTTTGTAGATACAATGGTTATTTTTACTTTATTTAATGCTTAAAAAGAGTTGAAATGAGACAAAAAAAAAGGATGAAATACTACAGGTTACATCCAAATTTTAGGTTTACTCAACTAGATTTTTGCTTTGGTCGAAGCTACAATGCATTTACAGTATGCGACTACGCAGTAGTCATGTCGATGGCTTGCAAATCAAATCCCAAGTCACTGCTACACCAGTTTCCAAGATTCCCCCATGTTGCCAGTCATTAATATCTGATTTTGACCTTTATGTTTATTAGTAGTAATTTAATAAAATTACATTTTCTTTCAAATTTGCACACTTAGGCTCAATAGCTCTTGACTGGAACAACAAACCACCAGTCAGTAGCCACTCTGAACCAAACTGCTTCTGGATCACCTAAAAAACAAGTTTATTTCTGTAATTCACTGAGATTTTACATCTGCTGAAAGAATTTATAAAACCACAACAAACTGGGCACGTGTAAACACTGCAGCAGTCATACTGAGTTTGACTGTATATCATAAACGTCCAAGGCTGGACTGTGACTTTAAAGGAAACGGGGATTTAAATTCCTCAGCAGTGTTGTACCCAAACATTCAGGTTTTGAATTTTGACTAGAAACCAGAAGGGGGAATGTAGACGGGGGTGACCTGGAGGAATTTTGATCGGCTGTCGACAGATATGGTTCAGCGTCCCGAATGGGTCAGCTGGGCTCAGAGAGCACAAAGGCAGGGCAGTCAAGAGGTTTCAGTTTCCCTGACTAACAGCTGTATAGATAACAAAAGTATATTATAGGTCCTCCAAACTTTTTTACTTACTGAGGTCACAATATGTAAGGTTGACTTTGACTAACCACTTGACAGCTGTGCTCACATGCAGCTCTGTCTTCTTTCGTGTCTTTTCTTGGCTTGGCACAAGACAAAACTTCTTCAACTTCTTGTTTTGTTTTCACTGGTGTTGCTGTTGCTGTGTTGAAATAATTTCCTACTTGGATGCTTGCCTTTCTGAGGCTCTATGGGAGTTTGTCTCAGAAGTAAAAGTCCTGGATGTTCGCATTTATGGAACTGTACGAACCAAAACTGACCTCAGCTTGGGTGGAGTAAACATCTGTTTTTGTGTGTCATTTGCACAGATTGACTGTTGCGCTCTCAGTCTGAAATGAAGATGTCATAGCCTCGCTCAAACACTAAATGTTTAATTTGGGCATTTAGCCTCATTATCAGTGGTTGTTTTTTTTGCGACAGTATGAACCGTCTGACTCACTCTGTTGGTGCTTATTGCAGACTGTTCAGGCTCTGTGGTAATCAGGGGGAGCTAGTAGTGGAAGTGAAAGTGTGAGTTGCATTGGTTGATCATTTCTGGCTATATTTTGCCAACAATATTGAATTTGTTGGTCAGTCTGACAGTCCAATGCTTTGGTGCAAGCTGAAATACACTCAGGGGCCACTTTATCAGGTAAATCTTTCCATTTTAAAATCATTTCATGCAACTATTTAGCCATAAAGTATACTTTTATAATGCCTATGATGACAGAGTTTGTGTTTAGTGGTGGCGGTATTGTACTGGACTACATTATATTAAGAGGTGTTTCTATTAATCGGCTTGCCTCGTATTTAAACGGGGACAACACATTTAAAACACTTCCCAATTTAATGTAGAACAGTACAGTACTACATATGAATATGTTGTGCATTTTGGAGTAATCACAAAGAGTAAGAGGAAAATTCCAATTTGTCAGTTTTCTTTTCTTCTTGGGACACATTTGCCTTGAATTGCAATTTATTGTACAGGTGTACCAAACAAAGTGGCAACTGAGTGTATCTCAACAACTAATGGATGGATTGATGGAGCATTTGACATTCATGATCCCCAGAGAATGAATCCTACTGACTTTGGTGATCCCTGTGGCTTTTTTTCTACAATCACCATTAGCTTGATGTCTTTGATAGCATGAAAGATCTTGACAACTACTAAATGGATTGCCTTGAAATTGCAGATATTTGAGATTACCAGTGGATACATTCTAATATATTTAACTTTATAAATATTTAAAACCCTGCAAAACTAATGATATCCCCACCAGTCTCAGCTGTAGTTTGGAATCGCAGATATTAGTTTGCCAAGAGGCTAAACTAAAATGGTTTAACTGAGAAGTAATGCCTGCTATCAGCATGTTAGTATTGGCACTGAGCAAGTTTGCATGCTGGTGTTACCATTTGAGTAGAGTACAACCTCACAGAACCACTAGCTGGAGATGCTTAGTGTTCTTTATGAATATTGTGAAAGATTGATATGTTCTTAAAAGGACGGAAAAAGGAAGAATGAAAACATTGGGTTAGTTTTTGGTGTGTTAAATGTCTCTGATAGGTTAGCTGCCTACTGTAAGGTATTAAGGCTTCAGTAGTTTAGAGTTACACAGTGGAGGGGGATTGCTGATAAGGTATTCATAAACTATAATTACACTTAAGTAATATAATAAACTCAGTTCTGTATTTTTTATTTTTAGGGATGATACTAGTGCATTATTTACCTGTTCTTACATGGGAATTTTAACTTTGGACTCCATCGATCTTTTCTTGCTTGCTGTCATCTTCTCTTTGAATTTTGCCGCTTTTTTCACTGACAGACCTGTTTCCTCTTTTCTCAACAAACGCCTACTTCCTCCTTCTGTCTCTCTCAGCTCTCTCTTGGTTGCTGTCTAGCCTTAGGTGAAGCACCGCACACACAGTTGTTACGTTTTTATCCATGGCTTATGATGCTGAAGGCCCTTTCCTTGCAGGCAGATCGTCAGACTAAAGTTGCTTCAAAGTAAAGCTACTTTCTCTGTCCTCATATAGCAGCTGCATCCCCTGCAAGCAGGTTCATTTGGAAGAAAGCTAACAGTCCTGTTGGTTGTCAAGTTTTCCGGGTGAGTCCTCACGTCTTCATGGTGTTTTTTTTGTACCTTGTATTCGGGCTGCACAGGATACAACAGGCCTCAGGGTGCGGCAGTGTGCTCCCTTGCCTCCTTTCCTCCCCAGTGTGTCACCAGTGGGCATGAACATTGTGGTTAGATGTTTTCAGCCGGGAGTAGTAAATGTCTTGGTATGTATTGGAGATGCTTTCTGCCTCATCCAAGATGGGACTCGTGTGGGTTTTCTACATCTAACCATAGAGGAATTGTAATGTCAAAGAACGGATGAGTTTTAAGAGAGTTGACTATTGTGGCCCCATGGTTTGGGGGGATGGAAACGCAGTGTCAGTAGTTTATGATTTTGGAAAGGCCAAAGAAGGAGCGTTCACAGCTGATAAATCTGCTGCAGCTGAAAGTAATTACTTGGCAATATGAAGGTTCCTTCACAATACATATTATGGATTAGTTGTGTACCTTTGGGCCTAATTTTGCAGTGTATTCTTTTTTTGCTCTGGCAAATGTCTTTTTTTTTTTTTGTCTCCTTGTCTCTGAGCATTCCAGTGTTTTGATTATCTGGGTTTGCAGAATGCCAGTACCTCTTGTCTCTGACTCACTTGTTTACCTCAATTTGCCAGCTTGCTCTGCTTACAACACACTATTGTATCTTGTTTAGCAATACACTGTACCTCCATGCTCGCTTGTTGTCCTGTGTGTGTGTGTGTGTGTGTGTGTGTGTGTGTGTGTGTGTGTGTGTGTGTGTGTGTGTGTGTGTGTGTGTGTGTGTGTGTGTGTGTGTGTAGATTTATAGACATACATACAGTAAATTCAGCTGTGCCTGTGCTCTGTATGAGTGCAAAAGTGGACTTGGTGTCTCCTTAGCGGGCGAACGCCTCTGCAAGAGGTCGGCTGTCTGCTGGTGAGAGTTGTTAGTAGCTATTGGTACCGACATTTGACAGGATATCCTGGTTGCAGTAGTGCTGTTAGAGCTAGGGCGGGTTTGTGAAACAGAGGCCTGCTGAGGAGCACACTGCAGGAATCCCACACACAAGTCACGAGGCTGTTGTGATGCTTGTCAGTTATACCTTTAAACCTTCCAAGATGCTCAACTGAATACCTAAAAATCATCTGGTGCTCTGTTGATGATTTCTCTATTTGTATCTTGTTGGTATAATCATGCATGTTGAGTCTGTTAGAACCTGGCACTTCCTCCTTTGGTTGAATCTCAAAGCCATATTTCTCAACCCTGACCCCAGCTTTTCCCCTGTTCCTTTTGTCTTCTTCCTTTGTATCTGTTTTGTCAGCCCTTTGTCTTACAGCCAGCGGGTTTTCCTGTTGGCTCAGTGTTGGGTATGTGTCTTGGGAGGGATTGGACAAGATTCCTACTTTCAGTGCACTCTTTCTGTCATGCTGCACTCGTTGGACTATGCTGTGTTGTATGTTAATCACATCAGCGATTCCCAACCAGGGGAATTTGTATTTTGGCCTCTGGTGAAGGCATGACAGAAAAAGTTTGAGAACCACTGGGATAAATGCTTAAAATGTTTGGTTTCAGCCAGTAGTAGTACCACAAATGCAAATACAACTAACATAAACACTGATTATTCAATTGGATAAAAAAACATAGTGTGACATGCACTTTTATGCTCACTTCTGTGTTATTTATAGTTAAATAATATCCAGTTTGAAGCCACTTGACAATAACACATTTGGAAAAAGACAGGCGGCGTGGTGCTCACATTCATTGTGCAGAACTGCTGGGGTTTCTGACAAAAGTGGTTTGGAAACTCTGACTTTCATGAATTAAAGGGTGTTTCTGATATGCACACATGAAAAGCGTAATGTGATCATCCCGTGGCTAGTAGGTGTGAGAGGGCGTCACGCTCAGAGCGACAATAACTCTCGGTCCTCTGCGCCATGTCGGTGGCCTTTTGTCTCAACTCTCATAAAGGATGGTGTTCTTTTTAGAGACGGACACCACACACACTCACACACACACACGCACACACACACACACACACACACACACACACACACACACACACACACACACACACACACACACACACACACACACACACACACACACACACACACACACACACACACACACACACACCGACCCCTGCAGCTAAGCGGGCCCTTTGTAGAGGCATCAGATGAAGACCTAGAAGGGGTTCTTTTGAAATCCACCCAGCACATAAGCTAATACAGAAACACCCACACAAAGGCACAGATACAGATGTCTGCATATACATTTGTTGAAGTTTTCACCCTGAAGCAATAAGTTGATGCACTCTCCCACACTAGAAATACACACAATAATGTAAAACTTTGTGTTGCATACACACTCTGCACAAACAAGAGCCTGAGCAGCCAGATGTAAAAGGTAGAGAGGATCCATTTTTCTGCAGCCTGAAAACAAAGATTTGAATTGTCACGGTGACCGCTTACTGCTGCTTTTTTCAGGGTCTTTGTGGGTAAAACGGGCTAAAAATGATTTTTTTTTTTTTAATTTATTGCTTGTTGCATGTTTGGTTTCACATATCTAATTATATGATGTTGCTGTTTATGACAACAACAGATTAAAGTGTTTGTAAAACCATAATAAATGCCATTTGGAATTGGGTCTAAAACTGCTTAAAATAGTCAGTGTGAGTCAGTGTTTCTTATGAAGCGTCTGGAACATAGCTTATTTAGGAACAAGTTGTAAGCTTGGGCCAGCAGCCATGTGGTCTGCTGTAGGGGGTTGAGGGTTATGATGATGAGGTACATCATATTTTGGAAACTTTGTTTGAGCTGTAGAAACAAGATGAGTCAAAGAGGTCTAATCCAATTCAAGGTTAGGAAATTTGATCAAATGTTTATAACTTAGAGGAAGAATTTATTTAAAACATATAATTTAATGGTAATTGAATTAGAGAATTAATAAAATATATTTATTCTAATCACAGATTTGAATCAGATCAAAGTTTAACCTCTTTATCATTGATAGTTCACTAATACTTAAACAACAGGGGAGATCATGAGGTCTATGAGGGGTTTTACATGTGTCGGGCTGCTTAGACTGTGCCAGCTCAAATGTTCAAAATCAAATCACCTATTATTTAAACCCTGACAAATTGGGGGCGGGGGGTGTAAGGTTAACATTTTAGTTTAAGTTTTAACAAAGGCTTTTATCCTCTTAGAAAACTGATGGTCAATAGGGCTGAGTGCTGTTTGGTCACACTGCCATTGTGTGTAAAAACTGCTGACTCACTGTTTTCTCACACCATTAAGATTCCCTCTGAAAGGTCCAGGAGGGACCTATTTTTTCTTCTTTCTCTCTCTCCATCAATGAGTCTGTGAAATGTTTTCATTTTACTGTCATGCTGCTGTTTGATTTGAAGGACTAATAAAAGTAGCAAAGCTATTCAGTTTATTTTGTGAAACCGTATATTTTTTTTACATCCTTACTCGTGCATTTAAAAAAAAGAATAATAATTTGTTCTTAGTTTTTTCTCTCGGATAACTTTTTTAATTCTCTTCCAGATGCTTTTAATGAAATAAATAGTTTGGAAACCAGTCTTTCTGTTTCTAATCCTCTTTCTTTCTTTTCTGTTGCTCTCTTCTCTCGCCTGTTTATTTATTTATTTTTTACCATTTTATCCTCTTCTTTTCTCCATTTCCTCTTTTCTTCATTTCCTCTTTCTTTTTTTTGTCTTTCCTTCTCTGTCTTGGTTTTCATTATCCTTTGTTGTATTTTCTGTCACTTGCCCTATTCCTTCATAATATGAACCTTTACACTTTATTTTAATCAACTTTAAATGTCATTTCACGTTTACTGCCTGTCTCTGCCTCTCTTTAATCTCCGTTACTTCTCATTCCCTTCCTCCTTCTATTTCCTCTCATGTTCCCTTGCATTTCTCACCTTCTCCCCTGTCCTCACTCCATAGACTATGTGATCCTCACATTACACATCATGAATTATTGAGATGAAACCCAGCACTCCCCAACAAATCATAGCATTTCTCTCCCCTCTGTTTCCTCTCCTCTTACCCTCCCTCTCCTCTTTATTGATGGTTTTGTTCCTTAATTTTGACCTCTGGAAGCGGATCAGATCACCGGTTTCTTCAAAAGATTTAGTTTTTTTTCTCTCCAGTCTTTTGGAGCTAATCCTGAGGAATTATGGCTGCTCTAACAGGGCAGCACATGCCTCTCTAGTTACAGCAGGTGGGAGAGTATTTAAGGACAAATGAATTGCATACATACACATTCATAGCTCACAATACCTTACTGGACTGGAGCCCAGTTAAACTATCGGTTTGATGGTTTTGGCAGCATGTTAATTAATATAGCACATTAGTGCAATTAAACCAGCGAAATGATTATGTACAAAAAAAAGAAAATGTATGTTTATTAGTGTGGTTTTTTTGTGTTTTTATTTTACAATGCCTTATGTTCTTTTTGGTCAAATTGTGCAAAATAATGTTCTGAGGAGAGAGAAACTTGGCAGGTAATAGAGGAGAGGTTGATGAAAGCTAGAAACATTGGATGTGGTAGACAAAATTAATGAGCACAGGAAAAGAGGAGCGCAAGGAAGCGGAGTGAGATCCTGAAAAACTGTTCTTCAGATAATAAAAGATGGAGTGAGCTCTGTGTCCTGTTAACTGATTAACCCTCTGGCAGAGCGAAAAATAAACACACTCACTCACACTCGACTGAACCAGGTTGCAGCAAATCACCTGCTCTGACATGATGAGCTCTGACAGCAGCTAGCTTGATAACAAGGTTCCATTTACGGTGTAAAGAGTCTGCGATGAGATGTCAAAGTGACAGATTGGGAATTGATACGCAGACCTCCAGGCTATAGTAAATACTCATGATGACATGAGAATAGATAGAGACAAACACACACACACACACACACACACACACACACACACACACACACACACACACACACACACACACACACACACACACACACACACACACACACACACACACACACACACACACACACTAGAGAAAAGCCTGGTGTTCAAACCGTGTTGCCAAGAAGTTGATTCCAGGAGCGGTGTGTGTCGATTGTAGGGAAAAAAAACATGTTGATCAAATGAGTGCTGGACTGTTTGTAGCCCTGCTCGTGGTGTTCTGGTGTGTTGAACCGCCGTGTCTGGCAATTACATTTAAGCCTGTTTGCAAGGGATGTACCGTGACTGCCAGCAATAAGATAGGTGTGTGCCTGTGTGTGTATTCCCAATCAATAAGCCTCAAGGCCATCCATCTTAGAGTCATCCAAAGTTCTCGGAAGATGATGACAAGCTGCTGGGAATACACACATACAGATGCAAACACACACAAACACACACACACACACACACACACACACACACACACACACACACACACACACACACACACACACACACACACACACACACACACACACACACACACACACACACACACACACACACACACACACACACACACACACACACACACTCGAGGTCTCTATTGAAAAACCAAAGCCAAGCTGTGTTAGCAGGAGAAGCTCCTATTTTGACACTAAAATACAAACAAATCTCCCACTCTCATTTTTTGGTAATTTTGAGCTATTTCTATCTGTTGTCACAGCACTGTACACACTAACTTAAATCAGATATTGTTACAAACACAGTTACTCATCATTCACATATACACAGATTCTTCTATGTCTGCTATAAGATAATATTAGCTAAGATATGTCATCCCAGTGGAATCACAGGTCGGGCTTTAGTTTTACATTGATACGTTTGTTCTCCTGGTGAGTACAGCAATAAAACTAATGGCAAAAACTATTAAATTAAGGCCCAACTTCTAACTAGAAAAGTACTCGGTGAGCGCAGACCTCTGCCAAAGCCAACAGTCCACTCTTCCATAATATACATTGTCCTACGAAACAATTGGGCATACTGGGACAAATCCTGGTGGACCCATGGTGCATCAAGAAATCATTCAGATCCGCTCCAAAATATAATGATTTGTTGTTTGATGTTGAAACAAGACAAAGGGTCTACAACCATGTTTGTGTGTCTGTAAGACTGTGTTTAGCAAATGGCTAATGCTAAGATGCGAAGAATTTGCAAATACACTGTTGTCCATGCTTGCCATCTCAGTTCATTGTGATAACATTCTAACATTTACTAATTAGCACATAACAGCTCAGGTGAGGCTAAAGGGGATGTCATTACGGGGACATGAACGTTTGAACCGGATTTTATGACAACCCATCCAATAGCTGTTGAGGGATTTAATCCAAAACCACAAATGTGAACCTCATGGTGCTGCCAGATGAAAAGTCGTAGGATCACGAAATCAGTCAGATTCATCATCTGGGCACCATGAATGTCTGTTCAGAAATTATCATTAAAGTGATGAACCAAACAACAAACCAACACTGAAATCCCCGGGGTCACGCTGCTACCAAACAGCTTAAAATCTCGACAGGCTTTTTAAAGAGTGTCGGCTTTATAGCTTTCATTCACTGTTGCTCCGTGTCTTCAGTGAGTATTGAGAAGGATGATAATCTGTGCATCGATGACTAACATGCTTTTGTCTGTATACAACTGAATGAATCACATTCTGTGCACACTGCATATGCAGTAAGGCTTGCCTTTGTGAGAAATGGTCTTATTCTAACACGGAACAAACAGGATGATGCTGCAGATGTTTTTTTTTAGACAATATGTTGTTTCGGCAATGAGTGTACTAAGTGTGATGTGTGCCAGGTTGTGTTGATCCAGATGTACACGCCTCTGTTTTCTTTCCACTTTGCTCTTTGCACGTCTCATGCACCACCTTGCTTTTGAATGAGGACCAGAAGCTGTATTTTCTCTGCATAACGTTACAGAGGGGAGAGGCAGAAGGGAGGGAAACGGAGAGACACATAGCTGCATGCACTGAGTATCACTGAAGGCAAAGTGTCTCACCAAGTATTTAATATATATTACAAAACCACTCTAATCTTCAATGGACATACTCGTCCATATTTCGAGGGTGAAATTCCAGGCAGGAGGGGCGGAGTGACTTCTTTTTGTGGAGTTGTGACAAATGTGACTTGAGTATGGCAAGCAATTTGGAAGGAAAGATGCATCCACATCTCAAGCTATTGATGCAGCAGCTGCCATGGCAACGGGCCCTTGAATAAAGGCTATGTGGATTATTATGGGGTGACTCACTGACAATGCCAGGCCAGCCTCATCACATATACTATCTTTAAATGAACACATGCTTATCAAATGCACACATGAATAAAGAAAACTCACACCGTACTGGATGTATTATACAGTAGCACACAGACTGCAAGTAAAAGCCAATTTTGGTCAGTGTTAGTCCACACACACTTCACCATTCACTCTTCTGCTCGTGCTCATGCTCATGCATATGTGCTGTATCAACACTCACAATATTCTGCTCAATGGTATTCTCTCAGGATTTAGTCCGAGCCAGTCGTTATGCATTATGGATCGAGATTAAATATGTAAACAGGCTTTTCCACTAGGAACTAGGAAGATCCAAGCTTCCTAGACAGGCTGAGAAAGTAAATTATTGATGCCTTCCTCAGTTGGTTTTGGGGATATCTTTGCTACATCTTCCACTCAATGACTGTGCACTGGTGGGTTTCATTAGACCCCCTGGAAGCACACAGAAGTGGTTTTACTCAGTTCCCCTTGTATGGTCTGGAGAGACTGTGATTTGGCTGTTTTTCCTCCACAGGACCCCTAACTGGTCTATCTTGGAAAGCCACAAGGTTTCGGGTCAATCTGGCTGCCTCCTCCTCTGTCAGATATCTGACTTTTTTTAGTGGCCTCTCAGGAGTACACAGAGACAGAAGCCAGGGAGGAACCACCCAGGATTACAGGCTCAGCGTTAGAGTGTAATTGCTTGAAAGAGGGGTGAGTGTTGGTGGGCTTGTTTATTGCCGGGCGTATGAACCAGGGTGCGCATGGTTGCTTGTACAGACTCAAGATCTGTTATTGCATTTCATTTGTGCTTTGACCGACGAAATATGGGGAACATGTCAGTTTTACTTATCGATGTCTTGTAACACTTCACTTCTGAGCCTCACCGGGATGTCAATGTCAGAAAAATGCACCTAACCACTTTTTCACTCTGTCTCTCCTCAATGTCCCAGTGTTTGAATCCTACACTTCCCTCTTCTGGAAAGAGAGATTAACTTCAGACACTTGGATGACAAAAAAGAAGGAATGAAAGCATACCATTAAAACTATATGCTCCACATTACAAAGCAATGCTTATGATTCAAAATTGTAGCCTTCAAACTATAGCCTGACATGCTGGATTTTTGCACATTTCAAAAGTTTGATAACAATATTTTGGTCATACATAAAAAGGATTCTTTTAAATGTGTCTGTTAAACATTTTTACCAAGTGGAACATTTTACAGTAGAAATATAATCTTGACAGTGCTCTTCGGAGGACAAACTTAAGTAATAAAAAAATGTCTTAATGACTCGTATAACATACATCTGGCTTTTCTTTACTGCAATTTTTGGTGTCAATTCGCTTGGTATAGTATACATGCAATAAGATATTATTGCTATATAAGACAGCTCAAAACCCAAAATGAGATTTCCAAGTCACCTTAGAAAGCTCACCTAGAATCACAGAAGACATTTATACAAATGTTTTGAAGATTCCCCATGGTGAGTAAATTCTCCTTTTTAGGTGTAAAATTGGAGGGTTACCCCTTTAAGCTAGTGGAGTTGAGGAAGAGGTTCTGTTAGTAACCTGTTTAAGCTCTTGCTTTTGAGTCCTTCACACTGTTTAATGATGCAAAAGTGCAGCTACATCACTGCTGCTTTCTCTCCTGAACTGCTGGTACTCATGCACTTCTATCACAGTGAAAATGTCCAAAAGGACTTTCAAAATGAACTGCTTCAGTCCTGGGAAGATGCTGCTGAGTGGTTTGTGCTGTCCCTGTTGTGTGTAAATGACTGACTGAGGCCAGGCCCCAGTGATACACAGTGGATCTAAAAATAAAAATTATTGTAACTTTTCAATTCCCTCACCGACCGTGACCTTTTTAGTAAATTAGAAGTCAAATTTGGATTTGAATTACACTTGGGAGTGTACCCCACCGGCAGGACTTAATGCTTTGCGTGTCAACAACTGCAAATTTAATTTGCCTACCGCTGAAAAAAGTGATCTCGGAGGACAAATAAAAAAAAAATCGGTTTGTCTGCTTTAGTTTGTAAGTGGGTGTTAGATGTTATTAAATATGGTTTTCAGTACCTGTATCTACAGCAATTAGCAAGAGCTTAGTTTTAAACATAAGAGTATGGTCTGTTCTAATGAATTGCAGTTTTTGCTTGTGTGGTTTTAAACTAGGACTGATGATAGACCTTGTTGCTTTTTAGCTTGGTAGCATGACCTCAGATGGTTTAATGTTAGGGGCCAAGGTGTTTACTCTGGCACGTTTGCACAAATTGCAGTAAATGGATGTAAGTAGGTCAACTGACTAATTTCCTCAAACTTTTAATGTTGTATAAGTGTAAATTATTAGTTTGAGCTGTTCAGTGGCTTCTGCTGGAGATGAGTTTATCAGCTGATTATTAGCAGCCTCCCCGGGTGCTACACTTTACTCAAATCTTATGTAATTTTCAGCCCCAACCTTTTCTCCTCAGTCGTATATAACATTTTCTGTATTTCAAGGAGGCTGCTGTTTGCAAACATCACCTCAAATAAGTAAGCCTAGTTCTTGACTAATGTGCCCCATTTTCTGTCTTTTTTTTTTTTTCTTTCCTCCTGTCCTGAAGGTTTGGATGAGCCATCTCCAGTAGTAGTGACAGAGGTGTGAGGCAGCGAGACTCGCACCACACACAACCCCGGCAGCCATGCCACCGCCGGCAGACATCGTCAAAGTGGCCATAGAGTGGCCGGGGGCTTTTCCGAAGCTCATGGAGATAGACCAGGTAGGTTCCCCAAAAAGAAAAGACACGGTCAAATTATGAGCACACATTACTCTCCTCTAAATCCACTGAGACAAAAATCAAACAGACAAAAGCAAATATTTTTTGTATCTCTGTGACAACCACCTTGCTGATTTTTAACACCATAAACACTGCATATTTTGTCTGAACACAGTATTGCACAGTAATCCATTGTTGTGTATATAATGAAGTAGGTCAAATGTTTGGGGGTGTCTGTGTCTGGAGGGGCTGGGTTGATGTGATCAAGCTATGACACAGGATCGGCTTTGTTCCAAACAATTATACTAATTAGCCTAAAGGAAGTGCCCTTAATTAAAGATGTTTAACAGCTAACAGAGCCACAGCTTCGACATAGCTTTAAAGACGTGACAATGTGTTTAAATTGGATCCGTCGTATAAAGTCAATGCCTGACTTTTTTAGGTCACTGTCAGGAAACCACCCATCAGATAAGTGCACTGCGTCGAGTTCTGATAGCAATTCCTTGTTGGATGCACAGAACAACGTATAAAACATCCAGATGCACAGCTTTTCATTTTTACCTGGCCCTGTCTTTTGTTAGTTAAAATCCAGTGTATTATATTAACTGAAAATAACTATTACTTCTTTACTGGATAAAATTTACGTTCAACAATTGTCTGGTTAATGAGCTTGCAGCGTCTGCACTCAGCTAAATATAGCTTGTTAGTTGAAAGCCTCATCCCTTTGTAACGCTGCATTATGACTACAGGTAGGTTTTTGATGACCAACAGAGTGGGGACTCTTCTCTAGAGATGTAATCTTGCTTATGTTGTTATATCACACTTAGGTTAGTCTTCTAGTTTTTCATATTGAAATGACATGCAGATACCAAGTGTTACATAAAACTGAATCTTAAAAAAAATCAATATAACATTTTAGAAATCCAATATTTTGAACAACTAAAGTGTTAAAAAAAAAAAAAGAAGCTGTAAAGGTAGTAAGGCTGTAGTGTAATAGACCTTATGCATATTTAATCAGGTTTAAATGATCAGATTTAGTTTTTCTATCATTAGATCCAATAGGGGATTTGATAAAACCACATCAATGCACCACTACAAATTTAACTGATTTACCTAATACAGTTGCTGTAATTCATGTTTAACATTTTCCTAACAATAGAGGTGAGTTTTTTTTATTCTTTTTTTTTTTTTTTTTTATGTTACTATATCTTTATGCAGATTGGCCTTTAAGGGTAGAGTAGTGGCCTTTAAGGGTTGTCTGCACACTGCTCACATCTATTACGAGTCCACCGATAAAGGTCACGCTGTGTGTCAGCGGATTGTCTGTGTCTAACAAACACCGGAAATCATGCCATTAGAACAATTAGCCCCAACAATGACCGCGTCATGTGTCAGGAAACATGTTTACTGTTGTCTTGTTTGATTGCGCGTACAGCGTGTAAAATGACCTGTACGTCACTCACAGATGGGCTTATGATTGTACAAGCTATGAGTCACCGTGGCAACTGGAGCCACGATTGCCCTTCTCAATGGATGAACCACTGATTGAACTAGGGAGTTCATCTGCTTCTGGTTTTGCTGCAAGGTGCTTTAAGCTCTCAAGTGTAGATTTAGCAATGCAGTTTTTGTATTTAATGACCCCTTATTAGCAGCACTCGGAGTTAATTGTGAATTGCCTTTAGTTTTTGTTTGCTGTG